>NC_069502.1:24530966-24883466 GCF_027579735.1 Bombina bombina
GGGTGTCTGCTGAGATGGTGGAAGATCTTAAGGTCTGGGAAGAATTTCTTCTCCACTTTAACGGGATCTGTCTGTGGCGGGAGGTTGTTCCTTCTAACGCAGCGATCCAGTTGTTCACTGATGCGGTGGGGTCCCACGGGTACGGGGCTTTCTTGGCCGGGCAATGGAGCGCTGGCCCATGGCCCGCCGCGTGGATAGAAAGAGGCTTGGTCAGGAACCTATGCCTTCTTGAGCTGTTCCCCATACTGGTCGCTCTTGACATTTGGGGCGATCAGCTTCGTGACCGTGAGGTGGTTTTCTGGACAGATAACATGAGCGTTGTTTATGCTGTTAACAGACTTTCATCTAGTTCCCCTCCGGTTGTGCGGTATTTGAGACTGTTGGTGCTGAGGTGTCTGCACCTGAATATTGTGTTCCGTGCTAAGCATGTTCCGGGCGTCCAGAATAGGATTGCTGATGCGCTCTCCCGTTTTCAATGGGAAGCATTTTATGCACTGGTGCCCGATGCGGACACTAACGGATTGTCCTGTCCCACTTACTTATGGCAGGTGGCGCTGGATGGGGCCCCTTGATTGCGATGGTGCAGGCTTCCCTCGCTCCGTCTACCTGGGCTACTTATGTGAAATACTGGACGGAGTGGATTGCTTTTTGTGACTTCAGGTGCCGTCCCTCCTGTGACGGGGACCAGTGGTGCTTACTGGAATGGATTACCGAACTTAAAGGTAATGGTGTTTCGAAGACTGCGGTGGGTTCACGCCTGGCTGCAGTGTCCTTTTTCTGCAAGTTGTATGGGCTTGTTGACGCCTCGAAGACCTTCCTGGTTAGGCAGGTACTTCGAGGCTGGGGGCGTATGGCCCCCAGGGTCAGGGATTTCAGGGAACCAGTTACCATTGAGCGTCTGGTGACGTTGTGCCGAATTTTGCCGGCGGTCTGTTCATCCGCCTACGAAACTGCCCTTTTCTCAGCCGCCTTTGGGCTGGCTTTTCTCGGGGCTCTTAGGGTAGGGGAAATTGTCCCGCCCTCTAAGAAAAAGACGGGCGGCCTTTTGCTGCCTCATGTCAGAGACGATGGGTCATCTATCTTGGTCTTTCTTCCCAGATCCAAAACTGACCAAGAAGGGAGAGGTGCCTGGTTAGCTTTGCCGGCCCATGATGAATCTGTTTGCTGCCCGGTCAGACTGGTTAAATCCTATATGGACGTGCGTCCTGAGGGTTTCTCACAATTTCTAGTTCACGAGGACGGTTCTCCGTTGACTAGATTCCAGTTTAGGAAGGTGTTGGCCTGGGCAGCATCAAGGGCAGGTCTTGATCCAAGGGTCATTGCTCCCCATTCCTTTAGGGTGGGCGCGGCCACCACTGCCGCTAGTTTGGGATGGTCGGCTGACCATATTAGAGCTCTGGGGAGATGGAGGTCGCAAAGGTATCTTTTATCCGTTAGGCCTTTGACTGTTTAGAAGTGATTATGTTTTGCAGATGCAATGGTTAACCTCTGTTTCTTTTCTTAGGACCAAGGAGCGGTCCACTGAGAGTATGGATTACGGGGCATTCGTACATCCACTGGGCAGAGCTTCGGGCGATCGCGAGACCTGATGGGCGTCAGCTGGGGTTCCCCTCTTCCCGAGTCACTGTTAGGTGGTTAGGGCGCAGGAGGCTTACGTGGCAGGCTCTGCCTGGGTTGCTGCAGGGGGCCTTGCGCAGGTGGGAGAAACCCCATGTACTTATCATCCACGCAGGTGGAAATGATATGGGGCTCCTACCGTGCAAGCAGCTCAGTGCGGTTATTCAGTCGGATCTGCGCACGATTCAGGCATGGATTCCCCAAGTCAGGATAGGATGGTCTAACATCATCCCCAGGATAGAATGGCGCCATATGCAGTCTCATCGCGCAGCTTTTCAGGTCCGCAAGAAAATTAACAGAGAAGTGAGGATTTTCTTAGGGCAGTCAGGAGGGTTTGTTGTGGAACATGGGAACATATCAACGGCTGAGAGGTGCCTCTACAGGAGGGACGGGGTGCACCTCTCTGAGAGGGGCATTGACCTGTTCCTCTGTAATTTGAGGCGTGCTATACTTAATCATCTATAGGTGTGGCGGCAAGAGGTGAGCCTGTTGGGCTATCTCTTGTGGCGGTTGGTCCGCGCCCCGGTTTGCCATCAGAGGTAGAGTGACAGCTGCCCAGGGGAGGGTGATCTCTGCAGGCGCGCGCCTGGGGTCCCTCCCATTCTAAGATGCCGAGAACTCCCTAAGCTTCTGCGGCAGCTGAGCTCCGCTTGTGTGGGCATTCACGGGCGCGGTCCATTCTTCCTAGCAGGGGGTTCCTACTCCTAACTAGATTGCCGCCACATGTTTTAGCTGGCCCCGTTGAGTCCAGCCGGTTCTCATGTTCTACAATAAATGCGACCTTCGGATCTTTTCCCATATATCTGTGTCTGCGTGGTTATTCAAGTATTACAGTTTTATGTAAAGTTATTTAAGAGTTATAGTTGTACATAGTTATGTTGTTGAGTCAGTTCTATGGCTCCAGTTATTATTTGTACATAGTTATGTGTTGAGCCAGTTTTATGGCTCCAGTTATTAAAGTTTTCCAGCAAGCCAGGAGGATAGGGCATTTAATTAATTAAGACAGTGGAGGGCAGCATAGCCCAGAACGACCATAATAATTAAGGCCCTTAGGAGTGTGCTGCTGTGAAGTTGCAACAATGTTGCATTAGTGAGGGTGGGGTTTAGCTTACCTTTAAGTAGTCAGCTCCCAAGGCCCAAACCCTCTTTTCCAGCTCGTCTTCACAGCGTCCCTCACTCCCTCCCTGCACTTGTTCATACGGCAATCTTTAGGCTGCTACATCACCAGGGTGTTTCAGCTAGGTGTCCGAGGCTGGATGAGAGCTACGCGGCTTGTTTCCTTAAGTCCAAGGACGGTAGTTTTTGACTCCCCAGGTAGTGGCATGGAGACGCGTCTAGTCACACCTGGTCCTACTGGTTCGGAGATCGTTACTTTACACCCTGGTTAGGCGGTTGGTCCGCGCCCCGGTTTGCCATCAGAGGTAGAGTGACGGCTGCCCAGGGGAGGGTGATCTCTGCAGGCGCGCGCCTGGGGTCCCTCCCATTCTAAGATGCCGAGAACTCCCTAAGCTTCTGCGGCAGCTGAGCTCCGCTTGTGTGGGCATTCACGGGCGCGGTCCATTCTTCCTAGCAGGGGGTTCCTACTCCTAACTAGATTGCCGCCACATGTTTTAGCTGGCCCCGTTGAGTCCAGCCGGTTCTCACGTTCTACAATAAATGCGACCTTCGGGTCTTTTCCCATATATCTGTGTCTGCGTGGTTATTCAAGTATTACAGTTTTATGTAAAGTTATTTAAGAGTTATAGTTGTACATAGTTATGTTTGTTGAGTCAGTTCTATGGCTCCAGTTATTATTTGTACATAGTTATGTGTTGAGCCAGTTTTATGGCTCCAGTTATTAAAGTTTTCCAGCAAGCCAGGAGGATAGGGCATTTAATTAATTATGTATGTGTGTGTGTGTTTGTGTATCTGCAGCAATGTGTATGTATATATGTGTGTACATACTGTATGTATGTGTGTGTGTGTTTGTGTATCTGCACCAATATGTATGTATACATATATGTGTACATATGTGTGTTGTGTGTTTGTGTATCTGCACCAATGTGTATGTATATATGTGTGTACATATGTATGTGTGTGTTTGTGTATCTGCACCAATGTGTATGTATATATGTGTGTACATATGTATGTGTGTATATCTGCACCAATGTGTATGTTTATATGTGTGTACATATGTATGTGTGTGTATCTGCACCAATGTGTATGTATATATGTGTGTACATATGTATGTGTGTGTGTGTGTATCTGCACCAATGTGTATGTATATATGTGTGTACATATGTATGTGTATGTGTATCTGCACCAATGTGTATGTATATATGTGTGTACATACTGTATGTATGTGTGTGTGTTTGTGTATCTGCACCAATGTGTATGTATATATGTGTGTACATATGTATGTGTGTGTGTGTATCTGCACCAATGTGTATGTATATATGTGTGTACATATGTATGTGTATGTGTATCTGCACCAATGTGTATGTATATATGTGTGTACATACTGTATGTATGTGTGTGTGTGTGTGTTTGTGTATCTGCACCAATGTGTATGTATATATGTGTGTACATATGTATGTGTGTGTATCTGCAGCAATGTGTATGTATATATGTGTGTACATACTGTATGTATGTGTGTGTGTGTGTTTGTGTATCTGCACCAATATGTATGTATATATATGTGTACATATCTGTGTGTGTGTGTTTGTGTATCTGCACCAATGTGTATGCATATATGTGTGTACATATGTATGTGTGTGTTTGTGTATCTGCACCAATGTGTATGTATATATGTGTGTACATATATATGTGTGTGTGTGTGTTTGTGTATCTGCACCAATGTGTATGTATATATGTGTGTACATATGTATTTGTGTGTGTGTGTGTGTTTGTGTATCTGCACAATGTGTATGTATATATGTGTGTACATATGTATGTGTGTGTGTGTTTGTGTATCTGCACCAATGTGTATGTATATATGTGTGTACATATGTATGTGTGTGTGTATCTGCACCAATGTGTATGTATATATGTGTGTACATATGTATGTGTGTGTATCTGCACCAATGTGTATGTATGTATGAGACAGTGGAGGGCAGCATAGCCCAGAACGACCATAATAATTAAGGCCCTTAGGAGTGTGCTGCTGTGAAGTTGCAACAATGTTGCATTAGTGAGGGTGGGGTTTAGCTTACCTTTAAGTAGTCAGCTCCCAAGGCCCAAACCCTCTTTTCCAGCTCGTCTTCACAGCGTCAGGATCATCTGTCAGGAGTCCTGTGGAAGAAGATGTCGGAATTAGATGAGCTGATGATCGATGAGTTTGACTCTGGAGAAGATGTGGTGCAGCCTTCCCCCCCTCGTCCGGTGAGTCGTCCCCCGGGGTCTAGCCTGTACCCTGAGGTTATGGTTGTCTCCCCCTCTCCCACCCCTCCTTTAATTCCCCTTTCAGTGGTGGGTCCCCAGGTAGCAGAGGGGGTTGTGGTAGGGGAGCAGGGCCCTGCTCTTAGTGCGAGTTGTGGCGGGGGGGCGGCCGTATCTGATCCCGTCATTCTTACCGGTGAGGCGGTCTCCACGGCGGTAGCGCTGCTCCAATCTTTGGCAGCGGTGCTTACCGGCTGTGGGCCGACATCCCAGGGAGGTCCTCCGGCTTCGGTTTGCGCGCCGCGTCCACGCGGGTATCCATGGCTTCTCCAGGGCCCGTCTCTTCCGGTTTGGCCGTTTCCGGTGACGTCACTTCCGGTGACGTCACGTCCGGGAACGCCATTCCGGAATCCAGAGGCAAGCGGGCAGCATCGTCGTCTCCGCCGGGGTCCACAGGTAAGAGAGGGGTACCCCGGGGGGGGGGCGACGCCCGCGGGGGGGTGCGCAGCGAGGCTCAATTACTCAGCGCCCGCGAGGGGACACTGATTTGGCGGCCATTGAAAGGGGTAGAAGGTTGCATGAGGGATCTCATGAGCAGGCCGCAAGCCTGACCGGGGGTATGTTAGCACTTGACGGTGCTCCGATCAGGGCAAATGGTGTATCTGAGGGGCAAGTGGTTTCTGAGGGGCAAGGAACAAGGGCACGTTCGCCCGGGAGGGCCCAGATTGGGGAAACAGGCATTAATGAGCAGGCCGCAGGCCTGACGGGGAATATGCCTACTGCGCAACAAGTCGCAGGGCCTCAGGCCGCAATCACGCAGGCTGGGGGCAAGCGTCGGCCCGCGAATACATCGCGGCCTAACAGACGCCGTAGTACTGCGTCACGCAGCAAACGTAGTGCCCGACAGGGTGCGCGGGCGGCGCCCGCGGGTGCGGCCCTCAGCGGGGCTCCACCAGGTGTTGTTACTAGGGCTTCAGCAAAGAAAGGCCCAGTTATCACGCCCAGTCTATGTCAGGGCACGCAGGCTGCGGCTGAACAGAGTAGACAAGTAAAGTTTGCTAATGCAGTGGTGAATGTACGCATGGCTGATATGGTTGATGATGGTATTGAGGAGTATGGCAGTGATCATAGGAGCCCCAGTCCCCTAGGGTCCCGTGGTAATGTGGTTAGTGGGCCTTTGTCCCCTTCCCTGGGTACTCCTCTTTCACATTTTTCTCCACAGATCATTATGGAACCCAGAACTGCATTACTGCCACTCCAGGCCACCCCCAGTGCCGTGGACAGGGAGCCACAGTCTCAGGAACAGCCGTCCACTTCTTCTGGTCCTGTCCCGGTGCAACGCCTCTTGGGAGCTGGTAAGCACACTATTACTTTTGAACGTAGTGTTTTAAGTTCATCCTCGGATGATTCAGGTTCTGAAAGTGATAGATCCCTGGGGTTGGAAGCGAAAGGGCAAAAAAGAATGTATAGGATGGTGAAATGGTTAGTGGAAGAAAGGAAGGCTATGGGTCTCCCCCTCCCCCCTGGTTCATCCCGCATGGAGCCCACTGTTCCTATGTTGACACCTCCTGCGTCAACAGACTTAGTTAGCCCAGTTATGGGTAACAGGCGCAGGGCAGCTGTACATGGGGACACTGCCACATGACCAGCGTTTAGTCTCCATGAACATCTCAAATCTAAGATGGTTCGGCGCATTCAGGGTGGGAGGTACGTGCACATGTTTGAGCTTTCTGCGGAAGCTTATCGCCAGAAAGAAATGGCGGATGATGGCACGGGCCCGAAAAAATGTAAACGTCCTGATTCCTATGAGGAATGGCGCAAGTGCTTTAGGGTTTATGCGTCCTGTTATATCTCTAAATTTCCCGATCAAGCTTTGAACATCCTGAAATATCAGGATTCCATTGAAACAGTGTACGAAAAGTACAGGGATGGAGCTTGGCAGGATTACGACGCTGCCTTCCGTAGAAAGATGGTTGGGAACCCTCTTCTTACTTTCGGTGACGTTGATTCGCGTTTGTGGGCGCAATTGGGTCCTGAAAAACAGGCTGCGCCTGCTATAGTGGTCGGAGCATCAGGGGGCGTTAAGGCCTCGCAGCGCTCTCGACGGCGGGCCACAGGGGTGTGCTGGCGCTTCCAGGACAAATCGTGTACCAGGGGAGCGGCATGCGCATTTCGGCACGCGTGCAAAACCTGCGGTGGCGGCCACTCGGGGTCTGAGTGTACCAGAACCCAGGACGCGGGTCGTTCCCAGGAGAGAACAGCAGCCGGCTCCAAACCTTTCCCTGTCGGAAAGGGCGGCCACACCTCTGAAGGTGGCTGTAATTGAGAAGTGGCTGCTGCTATACCCATTTAAGGGGGCCGCTTTGCTGCTTGGTGGCGGTCTGCGGTCCGGGTTTGTTATCCCAGTCGGATCGCATGTGGAGGGTTCCTTGTCACGCAGGAACCTAAAATCCGCATATCAGTTTCCCGGGGTCTTGCGGGACAAACTGAATAAAGAAATTGGGTTGGGTCGTATGGCAGGCCCATTTGAGGATATCCCCCTCCCGGGGCTGGTTGTATCACCCTTGGGGGTAGTCCCAAAAAAGGAGCCGGGTAAATTCCGGCTCATCCAACATCTGTCCTTCCCGAAGGGTCGTTCGGTGAATGACGCCATTCCCCCTGAACTTAGCTCAGTTTCTTACCAATCATTTGATGAAGCATTAGGGCTAGTTCGCAGGGCGGGGGCCGGAGCTCTGATGGCAAAGCTGGATATTGAATCCGCCTTCAGGCTCCTGCCAATTCACCCCTCCTCTTTTAGGCTTATGGGGTGCTATTTTGAGGGGAAGTACTACGTGGACAAATGCTTGCCCATGGGGTGCTCAATTTCGTGTGCTTACTTCGAGGCTTTCAGCTGCTTCTTGCACTGGGCCATCGCGGAGGTGGCCGGATTCGACGGCCTGGCACACTATTTGGATGATTTTCTGCTGGTTGGGCGGACAGGATCATCTGAGTGTGCTTTCCTGATGAAAGTCACCAGGTTTCTAAGGGATAGAATGGGAGTTCCTCTGGCGGAGGACAAGTCCCAGGGTCCTTGCACGTGCCTTACTTTTTTGGGCATCGAAGTTGATTCGGTGGCAGAGCAGTGCCGTCTGCCACAAGAGAAAATTCAGCGCATGTTAGAATCAGTACGCGCTATGAGAACAGAGCTGTATAGCTCCATAAAAGACCTTCAAATCCTATTGGGTTTGCTGAACTTTGCCGGCAGGATTATTCCTATGGGTAGAATATTCCTCCGCAGGCTCGATAGGCAACTGTGCGGAGAAAGATCGCAGACCCGGAGGTTCCGGGTGTCTGCTGAGATGGTGGAAGATCTTAAGGTCTGGGAAGAATTTCTTCTCCACTTTAACGGGATCTGCCTGTGGCGGGAGGTTGTTCCTTCTAACGCAGCGATCCAGTTGTTCACTGATGCGGCTGGGTCCCACGGGTACGGAGCTTTCTTGGCCGGGCAATGGAGCGCTGGCCCATGGCCCACCGGGTGGATAGAAAGAGGCTTGGTCAGGAACCTATGCCTTCTTGAGCTGTTCCCCATACTGGTCGCTCTTGACATTTGGGGCGATCAGCTTCGCGACCGTGAGGTGGTTTTCTGGACAGATAACATGAGCGTTGTTTATGCTGTTAACAGACTTTCATCTAGTTCCCCTCCGGTGGTGCGGTATTTGAGACTGTTGGTGCTGAGGTGTCTGCACCTGAATATTGTGTTCCGTGCTAAGCATGTTCCGGGCGTCCAGAATAGGATTGCTGATGCGCTCTCCCGTTTTCAATGGGAAGCCTTTTATGCACTGGTGCTTGATGCGGACACTAACGGATTGTCCTGTCCCACTTACTTATGGCAGGTGGCGCTGGATGGGGCCCCTTGATTGCGATGGTGCGGGCTTCCCTCGCTCCGTCTACCTGGGCTACTTATGTGAAATACTGGACGGAGTGGATCGCTTTTTGTGACTTCAGGTGCCGTCCCTCCTGTGACGGGGACCAGTGGGGCTTACTGGAATGGATTACCGAACTTAAAGGTAATGGTGTTTCGAAGACTGCGGTGGGTTCACGCCTGGCGGCAGTGTCCTTTTTCTGCAAGTTGTATGGGCTTGTTGACGCCTCGAAGACCTTCCTGGTTAGGCAGGTACTTCGAGGCTGGGGGCCTATGGCCCCCAGGGTCAGGGATTTCAGGGAACCAGTTACCATTGAGCGTCTGGTAACGTTGTGCCGAGTTTTGCCGGCGGTCTGTTCATCCGCCTACGAAACTGCCCTTTTCTCAGCCGCCTTTGGGTTGGCTTTTCACGGGGCTCTTAGGGTAGGGGAAATTGTCCCGCCCTCTAAGAAAAAGACGGGCGGCCTTTTGCTGCCTCATGTCAGAGACGATGGGTCGTCTATCTTGGTCTTTCTTCCCAGATCCAAAACTGACCAAGAAGGGAGAGGTGCCTGGTTAGCTTTGCCGGCCCATGATGAATCTGTTTGCTGCCCGGTCAGACTGGTTAAAGCCTATATGGACGTGCGTCCTGAGGGTTTCTCACAATTTCTAGTTCACGAGGACGGTTCCCCGTTGACTAGATTCCAGTTTAGGAAGGTGTTGGCCTGGGCAGCATCAAGGGCAGGTCTTGATCCAAGGGTCATTGCTCCCCATTCCTTTAGGGTGGGCGCGGCCACCACTGCCGCTAGTTTGGGATGGTCGGCTGACCATATTAGAGCTCTGGGGAGATGGAGGTCGCAAAGGTATCTTTTATACGTTAGGCCTTTGACTGTTTAGAAGTGATTATGTTCTGCAGATGCAATGGTTAACCTCTGTTTCTTTTCTTAGGACCAAGGAGCGGTCCACTGAGAGTATGGATTACGGGGCATTCGTACATCCACTGGGCGGAGCTTCGGGCGATCGCGAGACCTGATGGGCGTCAGCTGGGGTTCCCCTCTTCCCGAGTCACTGTTAGGTTGTTAGGGCGCAGGGGGCTTACGTGGCAGGCTCTGCCTGAGTTGCTGCAGGGGGCCTTGCGCAGGTGGGAGAAACCCCATGTACTTATCATCCACGCAGGTGGAAATGATATGGGGCTCCTACCGTGCAAGCAGCTCAGTGCAGTTATTCAGTCGGATCTGCGCACGATTCAGGCATGGATTCCCCAAGTCAGGATAGGATGGTCTAACATCATCCCCAGGATAGAATGGCGCCATATGCAGTCTCATTGCGCAGCTTTTCAGGTCCGCAAGAAAATTAACAGAGAAGTGAGGATTTTCTTAGGGCAGTCAGGAGGGTTTGTTGTGGAACATGGGAACATATCAACGGCTGAGAGGTGCCTCTACAGGAGGGACGGGGTGCACCTCTCTGAGAGGGGCATTGACCTGTTCCTCTGTAATTTGAGGCGTGCTATACTTAATCATCTATAGGTGTGGCGGCAAGAGGTGAGCCTGTTGGGCTATCTCTTGTGGCGGTTGGTCCGCGCCCCGGTTTGCCATCAGAGGTAGAGTGACGGCTGCCCAGGGGAGGGTGATCTCTGCAGGCGCGCGTCTGGGGTCCCTCCCATTCTAAGATGCCGAGAACTCCCTAAGCTTCTGCGGCAGCTGAGCTCCGCTTGTGTGGGCATTCACGGGCGCTGTCCATTCTTCCTAGCAGGGGGTTCCTACTCCTAACTAGATTGCCGCCACATGTTTTAGCTGGCCCCGTTGAGTCCAGCCGGTTCTCACGTTCTACAATAAATGCGACCTTCGGGTCTTTTCCCATATATCTGTGTCTGCGTGGTTATTCAAGTATTACAGTTTTATGTAAAGTTATTTAAGAGTTATAGTTGTACATAGTTATGTTTGTTGAGTCAGTTCTATGGCTCCAGTTATTATTTGTACATAGTTATGTGTTGAGCCAGTTTTATGGCTCCAGTTATTAAAGTTTTCCAGCAAGCCAGGAGGATAGGGCATTTAATTAATTAAGACAGTGGAGGGCAGCATAGCCCAGAACGACCATAATAATTAAGGCCCTTAGGAGTGTGCTGCTGTGAAGTTGCAACAATGTTGCATTAGTGAGGGTGGGGTTTAGCTTACCTTTAAGTAGTCAGCTCCCAAGGCCCAAACCCTCTTTTCCAGCTCGTCTTCACAGCGTCCCTCCCTCCCTCCCTGCACTTGTTCATACGGCAATCTTTAGGCTGCTACATCACCAGGGTGTTTCAGCTAGGTGTCCGAGGCTGGATGAGAGCTACGCGGCTTGTTTCCTTAAGTCCAAGGACGGTAGTTTTTGACTCCCCAGGTAGTGGCATGGAGACGCGTCTAGTCACACCTGGTCCTACTGGTTCGGAGATCGTTACTTTACACCCTGGTTAGGCGGTTGGTCCGCGCCCCGGTTTGCCATCAGAGGTAGAGTGACGGCTGCCCAGGGGAGGGTGATCTCTGCAGGCGCGCGCCTGGGGTCCCTCCCATTCTAAGATGCCGAGAACTCCCTAAGCTTCTTCGGCAGCTGAGCTCCGCTTGTGTGGGCATTCACGGGCGCGGTCCATTCTTCCTAGCAGGGGTTCCTACTCCTAACTAGATTGCCGCCACATGTTTTAGCTGGCCCTGTTGAGTCCAGCCGGTTCTCACGTTCTACAATAAATGCGACCTTCGGGTCTTTTCCCATATATCTGTGTCTGCGTGGTTATTCAAGTATTACAGTTTTATGTAAAGTTATTTAAGAGTTATAGTTGTACATAGTTATGTTTGTTGAGTCAGTTCTATGGCTCCAGTTATTATTTGTACATAGTTATGTGTTGAGCCAGTTTTATGGCTCCAGTTATTAAAGTTTTCCAGCAAGCCAGGAGGATAGGGCATTTAATTAATTATGTGTACATATGTATGTATGTGTGTGTGTATCTGCACCAATGTGTATGTATATATGTGTGTACATATGTATGTGTGTGTATCTGCACCAATGTGTATGTATATATGTGTGTACATATGTATGTGTGTGTGTGTGTGTTTGTGTATCTGCATCAATGTGTATGTATATATGTGTGTACATATGTATGTGTGTGTGTGTGTGTATCTGCACCAATGTGTATGTATATATGTGTGTACATATATATGTGTGTGTGTGTGTTTGTGTATATACACCAATGTGTATGTATATATGTGTGTACATACTGTATGTGTGTGTGTGTTTTTGTGTATCTGCACAATGTGTATGTATATATGTGTGTACATACTGTATGTGTGTGTGTTTGTGTATCTGCACCAATGTGTATGTATATATGTGTGTACATATGTATGTGTGTGTGTGTTTGTGTATCTGCACCAATGTGTATGTATATATGTGTGTACTTACTGTATGTGTGTGTGTTTGTGTATCTGCACCAATGTGTATGTATATATGTGTGTACATATGTATGTGTGTGTGTGTTTGTGTATCTGCACCAATGTGTATGTATATATGTGTGTACATATGTATGTGTGTGTGTATCTGCACCAATGTG
This sequence comes from Bombina bombina, assembly GCF_027579735.1. NCBI lineage: Eukaryota > Metazoa > Chordata > Amphibia > Anura > Bombinatoridae > Bombina > Bombina bombina. The sequence goes on from NC_069502.1 coordinate 24,543,395, forward strand.
TATGTATATATGTGTGTACATATGTATGTGTGTGTATCTGCACCAATGTGTATGTATGTATGTGTGTACATATGTATGTATGTGTGTGTGTATCTGCACCAATGTGTATGTATATATGTGTGTACATATGTATGTGTGTGTATCTGCACCAATGTGTATGTATGTATGTGTGTACATATGTATGTGTGTGTATCTGCACCAATGTGTATGTATATTTGTGTACATATGTATGTATGTGTGTGTGTGTGCATCTGCACCAATGTGTATGTATATATGTGTGTACATATGTATGTGTGTGTATCTGCACCAATGTGTATGTATGTATGTGTGTACATATGTATGTATGTGTGTGTGTGTATCTGCACCAATGTGTATGTATATATGTGTGTACATATGTATGTGTGTGTATCTGCACCAATGTGTATGCATGTATGTGTGTACATATGTATGTGTGTGTATCTGCACCAATGTGTATGTATATATGTGTGTACATATGTGTGTTTGTGTATCTGCACCAATGTGTATGTATGTATGTGTGTACATATGTATGTATGTGTGTGTATCTGCACCAATGTGTATGTATATATGTGTGTACATATGTATGTGTGTGTATCTGCACCAATGTGTATGTATATATGTGTGTACATATGTATGTGTGTGTACCTGCACCAATGTGTATGTATATATGTGTGTACATATGTATGTGTGTGTATCTGCACCAATGTGTATGTATATATGTGTGTACATATGTATGTATGTGTGTGTGTATCTGCACCAATGTGTATGTATATATGTGTGTACATATGTATGTGTGTGTATCTGCACCAATGTGTATGTATATATGTGTGTACATATGTATGTGTGTGTATCTGCACCAATGTGTATGTATATATGTGTGTACATATGTATGTATGTGTGTGTATCTGCACCAATGTGTATGTATATATGTGTGTACATATGTATGTGTGTGTATCTGCACCAATTTGTATGTATATATGTGTGTACATATGTATGTGTGTGTGTGTTTGTGTATCTGCACCAATGTGTATGTATATATGTGTGTACATATGTATGTGTGTGTTTGTGTATCTGCACCAATGTGTATGTATATATGTGTGTACATATGTATGTGTGTGTTTGTGTATCTGCACCAATGTGTATGTGTATATGTGTGTACATATGTATGTGTGTGTTTGTGTATCTACACCAATGTGTATGTATATATGTGTGTACATATGTATGTGTGTGTTTGTGTATCTGCACCAATGTGTATGTATATATGTGTGTACATATGTATGTGTGTGTTTGTGTATCTGCACCAATGTGTATGTATATATGTGTGTACATATGTATGTGTGTGTGTTTGTGTATCTACACCAATGTGTATGTATATATGTGTGTACATATGTATGTATGTGTGTATATCTGCACCAATGTGTATGTATATATGTGTGTACATATGTATGTGTGTGTGTATCTGCACCAATGTGTATGTATATATGTGTGTACATATGTATGTGTGTGTTTGTGTATCTGCACCAATGTGTATGTATATATGTGTGTACATATGTATGTGTGTGTGTGTGTATCTGCACCAATGTGTATGTATATATGTGTGTACATATGTATGTATGTGTGTGTATCTGCACCAATGTGTATGTATATATGTGTGTACATATGTATGTGTGTGTATCTGCACCAATGTGTATGTATATATGTGTGTACATATGTATGTGTGTGTGTGTTTGTGTATCTGCACCAATGTGTATGTATATATGTGTGTACATATGTATGTGTGTGTTTGTGTATCTGCACCAATGTGTATGTATATATGTGTGTACATATGTATGTATCTGCACCAATGTGTATGTATATATGTGTGTACATATGTATGTGTGTGTTTGTGTATCTGCACCAATGTGTATGTATATATGTGTGTACATATGTATGTGTGTGTGTGTTTGTATATCTACACCAATGTGTATGTATATATGTGTGTACATATGTATGTGTGTGTGTGTGTTTGTGTATCTACACCAATGTGTATGTATATATGTGTGTACATATGTATGTATGTGTGTATATCTGCACCAATGTGTATGTATATATGTGTGTACATATGTATGTGTGTGTGTATCTGCACCAATGTGTATGTATATATGTGTGTACATACTGTATGTATGTGTGTGTGTGTGTATCTGCACCAATGTGTATGTATATAGAAAAGCCCGTTTGAAAGAAAATGGAATAAGGGCGCATTGACCCCTACTTACCTGAGGAATGGATGGCTCCGCTGAAGAGGTGGAGTTGGATAGGAGGGGTTATAAACCCTCCCCTGCTGGAAACGTCAGAAGCAATTTTCCCAGGAGCAAGACGGCAGGTGTTGTTGCTGATGGAGAGTCTTTTGCAGGAGTTGTTGGAGGCGGCCAGAAGTCATGGAGAGCAGTGGATTTGGGACCGGTTGCCCGGTGCAGGTGCGGCCGCATCTGGAGTTCCGGTGGCAGGAGGAACGGCATCCTGGAGCGGTGCACGGCCGGCCAGGAGGTCGAGGCTTCCAGAACGGCTCAGTCCGGAGGTATACGGCAGCAGGCCGAGGAGTGGAGGTGGTGGGCCTGGCAGCCAGGTGACGAGGTCGGCTAGATCGGATGCCGGAAGGAGTCGACGGACCGGAGCAGCAGCGGAGGTACGGCAGGCGCCGGTACCGGCCGATGACGTCATGGACGGGCGACGTCGCGAGGAGCCGGGCGCAGCCCGTGGTAGGAAGAGGCCCGCGAGAACCAGTCGGAGCGGCGGAGGCGATAACGGGACCGGTAAGTGCTGCTGAGTTATCACAGGTGGGGGCTTATGACGGGGGTATAGGGGCATTGGGGCAGGCGATAAGTCTCTGGTGCTGGGGGTGGCCATCCATAAGGCCAAGGGTTAATGATGCCGGAAGGGTTAAGGGGTTTTAGGGGGTCAGCCGGCAGGAGGTAGAAGGGGATAAGAGGTTAGGGGCATGCCGGTTTAAGGCCTTTCTGGGGGGTGGCCATCTATAAGGCCTAGGGAGGCGTACGGCGGAAGCGATAGGGGGTTTGTTACGAGGTCAGAAGACGGCCGGCTAGTAAAGTGGTAAGGTATGAGGAGTCGGGGGTAGGCCGTGGCTAGGCCTTCTTAGTTAGGGCTAAGTGGAGGGCATCGCACGTGGCGCCACGCGGTGCGGGCGGGAAACCATTTGAGAGATCAGCAGGACGTCAGCATGGCGTGCGGGGTAGGCCGCGTCTAGGCCTTAGTGTTCGGGGGATAGGGCCTAGCGACAACGGGTAGGGGCGAGTCAGGCTACTGGTGGTGGTTGATAGGAATTTTGGGCCGTGAGAGGGGCACTCGATGAGGGCACGGCTGGGTTGGGGTTCAGTAGCTTTAAGGGGGTTTGATATTGGGTGCCCCAGTACATAAAAGGGTTGATAGGGGGGGGTCAGTTTTGGGGCCCAGTACCATGGGATGCCTAGACGGAAGAAAGGGGGGATGTACTCGGGGGGGGGCTGCATGGGGACCCAGCACGAAGCTTATGACAGGTTTTTTCTCAAGAGGGGGATAGGAGCCGGGGGGGGAGCATGTATTGATTGTTTGTCTCCTTTCAGGGTCAGAGGTGGCGGTAAGAAGGGGAGTTGAGGTTTGAGAGGACAGGAGCATTGAGGACACAGCACGTCCGGAGCTGTTGGTGGAGACGCCGCTGGTCTTGGAGGCCAGTGGCAACTTCGATGAAGAAGAGGATCCTTTGGAGGGCACATCATCGGGTTCGGCTGGCCAGGTAGGGAATCTTTCTGCCCTGGCTCAGCTTATACAGTTGTTGTCTCCACCACGGAGAATTGGGGGGGAGGGACAGGGGACAGGGGTGAATGCAATGGGACTGAGACAGGACGTGGGTGGGGAGGATCCTAATACTGTATCTCCTCCACAGGCAACAAGGGTGATGAGCAGGAGGGAGAGTGACGTATCACCTGCCGGCAGAGCAAGGGGGTCTGGCGGACGCCGGAGGTCTAGGTCCCCGTTGAGACGGCCTCGGGGAGGTGGTCGCAGTCCTTCCCCAACATGGGGCCGGGTGGAGAGAGAGCAGGACCGGAGCAGACATGGCAGGGGGCGTTCACCTGCACGGCAGGATGGAGTGCGTAGGAGACTGGATACGAGTGGAGGCCGGGAGACAGACTGGGAGCGCTGGAGAGACCCAGCGCCGGTTCGGTGCCAGGAGCCAGTGTTGGGGCAACAGCCTGCAGGTGAGGTGGTGGCTGGGGGGCTCCTGTGGTGAGTGTTTCGGGAGGAGAGAGAGAGACTATTGTAGCGAGCTTAAGGGGTATTTTGTTGGCATTAGAGAAACCAGGTAACGGAGTGGGTACGGTGGCATCGGCCTGGGTGGTGCCGGGGTCAGGAACCCCGGCCCCGGTCCCACAGATGGGAGGGGGTGCAGCGGCTGTCGCGGCGGCGACGGGTGGAGGGGAGGTTACTAGGGTGCCGGAAGGGGCCCTTAGAAGACCTTGCTTATGCTCGGTGGGCCCGCTGGGTATCCACCTTACGAGCGATTTGAGGGAAAAGATAGGTAAGAGGGAATTCGTGGAAATCTTCTCCATGCTTCCACTAGAGCATGTATTGGAAGTAAAGGAGGATGAGAAGGAAAAGGGTAAAAAGGAGGAGGAGGAGAGAAAAAAGCGGTTGAGAAAAATTCCCAAAACATTCGGGAATTGGTCTCGGGCTTTTTATATCTTGGCTAGCGTGGTTTGTGAAAAAAACCCGGAGCAGGGAGCCCCGTTGTTTTGTTACCTTGATGAAATATCAAGTGCATACAGGACTTATGGGGGGATGGCGTGGTGGAGATATGATGAGGGTTTTCGTCAGCGAATGGCGGTCCGTCCCGAGATGAGGTGGGACGATAGAGACATGGGGATTTGGTTAGAAATCATGACCCCGTTGCGGGGGAGCAATTCCTTTCGTGGCTATGGGCAAGCAAGTGGGAGTAGTGGAGCAAGTAGTGGGCCGGGAGCGGCCATTAGGAAGGGCCTTTGTTTCCAGTTCAACGAGGGTCAGTGTAGGTACGGCACCTCGTGCAAATACAAGCACGAGTGCTCATTTTGCGGAGGCATGCATTCCGGGGCAAAGTGCTTCAAGAAGGGCAAATCCGGAACCCGTGCGGGGGACGTGGGTTCATCGGGCACGGACGCCAGTGAGGGTAGGAAAGATGATGCCGTGGCTAAGGGAGTACGCCCTTGAACAGGGTCACGTGGGGGACGCGGAGTTGATTTTGACCGGTTTTAGTACAGGGTTTGTAATTCTGTTTAAAGAACAGGTTGGTTCGGGGGTTGTGGGTAATCTGAAGTCGGGTAGGGAGTTTCCGGAGATTTTGAGGGAAAAGTTGTGGAAGGAGGTGAATTTGGGCCGGATGGCGGGTCCGTTTCGAGACCCGCCGTTGCCGAACCTGAGGGTCTCACCTCTGGGGGTAGTCCCGAAAAAAATCGCTGTGGCAATTCCGGATGATCCATCACCTGTCATACCCGAAAGGACTGTCAGTAAACGATGGTATCGACCCTGAGCTAGTTTCAGTCAAGTATGCGTCCTTCGATAAGGCTGTGGCGGTGGTAAGAGCAGCGGGTAGGGGAGCATTGATGGCGAAGGCCGATGTGGAATCCGCTTTTCGCCTTTTACCGGTGCACCCGAAGTGTCATCATCTGTTGGGTTGCAAGCTGGATGATCAATATTTTGTGGGCATGTGCCTCCCTATGGGCTGTTCGATATCCTGTTCATATTTTGAAAGGTTCAGCTCATTTGTGGAATGGGTGGTGAAGAGGAAGACGGGGAAGTTCTTGGTAGTCCATTATTTGGACGACTTCTTCTTTGTCGGCCCCGCGGGTTCGGATGTTTGCGAATCATTGATTAGGGTGTTCGGGGAGGTGACCCAGGAGTTTGGTATTCCGGTGGCGCCTGAAAAGTCGGAGGGCCCGTCCACAAAATTGACTTTTCTGTGAATTGAGGTGGACTCGGTCAAAATGGAGTGCAGACTCCCGAATGATAAAATCCGGGACTTGCTGATGGTAATTGACAAGGCGTTGAGGAGTGAAAAAGTGGTGTTGCGGGAGGTTCAATCTCTCCTGGGTAAGCTGAACTTCGCGGGACGCATCATACCCATTGGGCGGGTATTTTGTCGGAGGCTATCTTTGGCAACGGTGGGGGTTTCAAGCCCAAGGTTCCATATTCGGCTGAATAGGGAGGTTAAAGAGGATTTAAAAGTGTGAAAAATCTTTTTGGAAGATTTTAACGGACGGCTATTGATTCAAGAAACAGGGTGGTCGGACGACCAGCTGTGTCTTTATACGGATGCATCGGGGGCTCATGGCTTCGGGGCATTTCTGGATGGGCACTGGTGTGCGGCAGGGTGGCCGCCAGAATGGAAGGCTTGGGGGCTGACCAAAAACTTAACGTTTTTGGAGCTTTTCCCGTTGGTGGTAGCATTGAAGATCTGGCCGGAAAGATTGAGTAACAAGAGAGTTTGTTTTCATTCGGACAATTTGGGAGTAGTGTGGGCCATTAACAGGCTTACGGCTAACTCGCCGGTGGTTATCCGGCTACTCAGGGTTTTTGTACTGGAGTGTTTGAGGTGCAATATTTCCTTTAGGGCAGTGCATGTTCCTGGTCGGTACAATGTGATTGCTGATTCTCTGTCCCGATTCCAGTGGGACAGATTCCGGGAGGTGGCCCCGCACGCGGACAAGGAGGGAGTCGAATGCCCGGGGGATCTGTGGCAGCTCGGTTGTCAGGAGCATTGAACCTGGTGAAGGGGGCGGTAGCCCCTAGCACATGGAGGGCTTACGCCCGAGTGTGGCTGTTGTGGTGGAAAGTTGTGGAACAGGAGAGTGCACAGGGATCATGTGAAGGGGAACTAGGTATACTCCTTCAGTGGATACAAAGTTGGAGGAGGGAGAGGCTATCGCCTTCGGAGTGTCGCAAGAGAATGGCGGCATTGGCGTTTCTGTTTCAGATGCTGGGAGGGGAGGATTTGACTAAGGTGTTCATAGTATGTATGGCGGTGAGAGGTTTGTGTAGAGGTGGTGTTCAGCCGGATGGCCGGAGACCAATTACTTATGCTATCCTCTCAGGGATAGTGGAGAGGTTAAGGGAAGTGTGTTCATCACGTCAGGAGGAGCTGTTGTTCAAAACGGCTTTTGTGCTGGCTTTTTTCGGGGCATTCCGGGTGTCAGAGCTGATGGGTAAGAATCGTTGGGACCGAAGTGGTCTGGGGAGGCAGGATGTCGTGGTGAGGGATAGGTTCGTAGAGCTGTGGGTACGTAGGTCCAAAATGGACCAGGCAGGGAAGGGGTCTGTCATAAGGTTGCGGGAGATTGGGGGGAGGTGTTGCCCGGTGGGTGTAGTATGAGAGTATTTGGGGGAGACCGGTCATCTGGCTGGGCCGTTGTTGGTTCATGCAGACGGCTCTTCCCTGTCCAGATTTCAGTTCACGGCGGTATTGCGGAGGGGACTCGTGTTGTTGGGATTGGAGGGAGCAGAGTTCGGGTCTCATTCATTCAGGATAGGGGCGGCTACGGAGGCAGCGAACCTGGGTCTGGATAAGGAGGTTATTAAGAGGATTGGGAGATGGAGGTCAGAGAGATTCCGGGGGTATGTGAGGCCGGGTTTGGTGTTGCAGTAGGAACCGTCTTATGTGATGTGATCTCTTTCATTCAACAGGCCCGGTGAAGTGTTGGATCCTAGGACATTCCTATGTCTTTTGGGCCAGAAAGGCAGCGGCAGTTAAAGATAATGGTTTGCAGTTGGGTTTTGCAGAAGAGAGAATTTCACTGAGATGGTTTGGGATTCGGGGCATGAAGTGGGGCCAAGTAGTGGGAACAGTGGTGGACTATGCAAGAATGTTTGGCCCCCCTCAGGTGTTAGTGGTCCATGCGGGGGGGAATGATTTGGGCTTCATGCCCCAGAGGGATCTTGTGGAAAAAATAAAAGGGGATTTTAGGAGGCTCCGGGAATTATTCTCGGGCTTAACAATTATATGGTCCGAGATTGAAACCAGGTTGGTTTGGCGATCTGCTTGGGACTTTAAGAAACTGGAGGCGTCTAGACGCAAGGTGAACAGAACGATCAGTGGGTTTGTAAAAAGGTTGGGGGGCATCGGTCTCTGGCATGTTGAATTTGAGGGTGAGTCTGGTAGGTGTTTCTACCTAAAGGACATAGTGCACTTAAATGAGGTGGGTCTGCACCTTTTCAATTTTACATTAAAGGAGGGGATCGAAAAGGCCTTGGCTTTGGGTGGCGGTACTCGCTGAGCGCGAGTGGTGGCGGGGGTGCTTGCTATGATCTATTGAGGCTTACGCCTGGTGGATAGTGGATGCACTTTGGTTGGTAGCGGAAAAGAAAGGTGATGGTGTACGCCCCGCCCAAAAGGGTGGGGGCTTAGAGAGAGGTCAATAGGCAAGCACTGTTAGTGTTCAAAGTGTACATAAAGTTGTAAATGTTGAAACAAAGTTCTATTGGTTAATGTTTGTTAATAAAATAAGCTGCAGCCTTTTCTTCCCCAAGAAGTTGTGAGGTGGTTTTATGTTAAGGTAAAGAAATGAGTAATGGGTAATGTGGGGTCAAGAAAAGCCCGTTTGAAAGAAAATGGAATAAGGGCGCATTGACCCCTACTTACCTGAGGAATGGATGGCTCCGCTGAAGAGGTGGAGTTGGATAGGAGGGGTTATAAACCCTCCCCTGCTGGAAACGTCAGAAGCCATTTTCCCAGGAGCAAGACGGCAGGTGTTGTTGCCCGCCCTCCCTCCCTGAGTGTAGTGTGCATTTGACGCAGCTAGGCGGGGGTGCTTGCTATGATCAATTGAGGCTTACGCCTGGTGGATAGTGGATGCACTTTGGTTGGTAGCGGAAAAGAAAGGTGATGGTGTACGCCCCGCCCAAAAGGGTGGGGGCTTAGAGAGAGGTCAATAGGCAAGCACTGTTAGTGTTCAAAGTGTAAATAAAGTTGTAAATGTTGAAACAAAGTTCTATTGGTTAATGTTTGTTAATAAAATATGCTGCGGCCTTTTCTTCCCCAAGAAGTTGTGTGGTGGTTTTTTGTTAAGGTAAAGAAATGAGTAATGGCTAATGTGGGGTCAATGTGTGTACATATGTATGTGTGTGTGTGTATCTGCAGCAATGTGTATGTATATATGTATGTACATATGTATATGTGTGTGTGTGTGTATCTACACCAATGTGTATGTATATATGTGTGTGTGTGTGTATATATGTATGTGTGTGTATCTGCCCTAATGTGTATGTATATATGTGTGTACCGTTTGTCTATCTGCACCAATGTGTATGTATATATGGGTGTACATATGTATGTGTGTGTGTATCTGCACCAATGTGTATGTATATTTGTGTGTACATATGTATGTATGTGTGTGTGTGTGTGTATCTGCACCAATGTGTATGTATATATGTGTGTGTGTGTATATATGTATGTGTGTGTATCTGCCCTAATGTGTATGTATATATGTGTGCACCGTTTGTCTATCTGCACCAATGTGTATGTATATATGCGTGTACCGTTTGTCTATCTGCACCAATGTGTATGTATATATGCGTGTACCGTTTGTCTATCTGCACCAATGTGTATGTATATATGTGTGTACCGTTTGTCTATCTGCACCAATGTGTATGTATGTATGTGTGTACCGTTTGTCTATCTGCACCAATGTGTATGTATATATGTGTGTACCGTTTGTCTATCTGCACCAATGTATATGTATATATGCGTGTACCGTTTGTCTATCTGCACCAATGTGTATGTATATATGTATGTACATAAGACAGTGGAGGGCAGCATAGCCCGTAACATACATAAGAATTAAGGCCCTTAGGAGTGAGCTGCTGTGAAGTGGCAACAATGTTGCATTTTTGTGGGTGGGTACAGGGCTCACCTTTAAGAAGCCAAGCTACAGGCCCCAAACCCTCTTTCCAGCTTGTCTTCACAGCTTGCAGGATCTGTCATGCTGTCTGATACCAGTTTGCTGCAGCACGGATTGTTCAGCCACAGATCCTGTGGGAGTGGAGAAGTTGGAAGAATTTATGATTGTGCACTTTGAAGCTGAGGAAGATGTTGTGCCAGGTTAACCTCAGGACCTGGTGAGTCACTCCCCGTTTTTTTCCTCCTATTTGTATCCTGTGGGCCTGGGGTTTCCCCCCCCCCTCCCTCTTGGCCTCTTCGTCTGCCCGCTTGATGATGTAGTCCCTGCTTTGCTCCCTGTCCCCCTCCCATTTAGCCATGTGGGGGCTGTGTCTGGGGTTATTTTCCCAGCATCGCGAATGCTGTCCCTAAGGTGTCGGTGGTGGGCCTAGTGGGAGCATTCCCTTACCTTCTCCGTCGGCCACGACGCGTGCTCCTCCAGTCCTTATCGGTCGGTCGGGTGGTAGTTTCCCCTTCAGTAATGGTGGCTTCGGGTCTCCTCATCCGTCTCCGGCTCTTCGGTCTGCGGCGCGGGAACCATCATCCACGCGGGCGGCCATGTCCGCTTTGGATGACGTCGCTTCCAGTTGGCCATATCCGGCGACGTCACGTCCGGTGACTTCACTTCCGGATTGGCATTTGGCAGTGACAGCAAAGCGGGTAGCGTCGTCTTCGCCTCCGGGGTGCTAAGGTGAGAGAAGAGTGCCTCGGGGGGGGGGGGGGGCGAGGCCCGCGGGGGGTGCGCAGCTTGGCACAGGGGTACAGCGCTCGCGTGGGGGCAATTTGTCGAGTGCTTTAGGGGGCCAAGGCCAAGAGCCTCGTGGGGGCAATATGTTTGGTGCTTTAGGGGACTTAGGCCCAGAGCCACGTGGGGACAATTTGCAGGATGGTGAGCTCAGATGGGGGGCAATTTCTGGCGATTATGAGCAGGCCACAGGCCTGACCGGGAATACATCAGTAGATATGGATAATTTAGGTCCTCAGTCATTGCCTAGTCAGGTGGGGGCAAGAGAAAGGCCGCTAGTGACTCACGGCTTAGTAGGAGCCGTGCGGCCCCCTTGTGCAACACATCGTGGGGCAAGCTTGTCAGAATATTACCATTATGCTGCTTTTCCTTTAAGGTGTTCTAACCAATCACAGGTTTACACCCCCTTTATATCACCTGCTCACACCTCTAAGCCTTGCTTAGTAATTTGTAAAACTCCCTGAGAGACATACTTGTTCCTGAGCTAACTACGGCCTAGATTTAGAGTTCGGCGGTAAAAGGGCTGTTAACGCTCCGCGGGCTTTTTTCTGGCCGCACCATAAATTTAACTCTGGTATTGAGAGTTAAAACAAATGCTGCGTTAGGCTCCAAAAAAGGAGCGTAGGGCATTTTTACCGCAAATGCAACTCTCGATACCAGAGTTGCTTACGGACGCGGCCGGCATCAAAAACGTGCTCGTGCACGATTCTCCCATAGGAAACAATGGGGCTGTTTGAGCTGAAAAAAAACCTAACACCTGCAAAAAAGCAGCGTTCAGCTCCTAACGCAGCCCCATTGTTTCCTATGGGAAAACACTTCCTACGTCTGCACCTAACACTCTAACATGTACCCCGAGTCTAAACACCCCTAACCTTACACTTATTAACCCCTAATCTGCCGCCCCCGCTATCGCTGACCCCTGCATTACACTTTTAACCCCTAATCTTCCGCTCCGTAAACCGCCGCAACCTACGTTATCCCTATGTACCCCTAATCTGCTGCCCTAACATCGCCGACCCCTATGTTATATTTATTAACCCCTAATCTGCCCTCCCTAACATCGCCGACACCTACCTTCAATTATTAACCCCTAATCTTCCGATCGGAGCTCACCGCTATTCTAATAAATCTATTAACCCCTAAAGCTAAGTCTAACCCTAACACTAACACCCCCCTAACTTAAATATAATTTACATATAACGAAATAAATTAACTCTTATTAAATAAATTATTCCTATTTAAAGCTAAATACTTACCTGTAAAATAAACCCTAATATAGCTACAATATAAATTATAATTATATTTTAGCTATTTTAGGATTAATATTTATTTTACAGGCAACTTGGTATTTATTTTAACTAGGTACAATAGCTATTAAATAGTTAAGAACTATTTAATAGCTACCTAGTTAAAATAATTACAAAATTACCTGTAAAATAAATCCTAACCTAAGATATAATTAAACCTAACACTACCCTATCAATAAAATAATTAAATAAACTACCTACAATTACCTACAATTAACCTAACACTACACTATCAATAAATTAAATAAACACAATTGCTACAAATAAATACAATTAAATAAACTAGCTAAAGTACAAAAAATAAAAAAGAACTAAGTTACAGAAAATAAAAAAATATTTACAAACATAAGAAATATATTACAACAATTTTAAACTAATTACACCTACTCTAAGCCCCCTAATAAAATAACAAAGCCCCCCAAAATAAAAAATTCCCTACCCTATTCTAAATTAGAAAAGTTACAAGCTCTTTTACCTTACCAGCCCTGAACAGGGCCCTTTGCGGGGCATGCCCCAAGAAGTTCAGCTCTTTTGCCTGTAAAAGAAAACATACAATACCCCCCCCCCAACATTACAACCCACCACCCACATACCCCTAATCTAACCCAAACCCCCCTTAAATAAACCTAACACTAAGCCCCTGAAGATCTTCCTACCTTGTCTTCACCATACCAGGTTCACCGATCCGTCCTGGCTCCGATATCTTCATCCAACCCAAGCGGGGGCTAGACATCCACTGAAGAAGTCCAGAAGAGGGTCCAAAGTCTTCCTCCTATCCGGCAAGAAGAGGACATCCGGACCGGCAAACATCTTCTCCAAGCGGCATCTTCGATCTTCTTCCATCCGGTGCGGAGCGGGTCCATCTTGAAGCAGGCGACGCGGATCCATCCTCTTCTTCCGATGTCTCCCGACGAATGACGGTTCCTTTAAGGGACGTCATCCAAGATGGCGTCCCTCGAATTCCGATTGGCTGATAGGATTCTATCAGCCAATCGGAATTAAGGTAGGAATTTTCTGATTGGCTGATGGAATCAGCCAATCAGAATCAAGTTCAATCCGATTGGCTGATCCAATCAGCCAATCAGATTGAGCTTGCATTCTATTGGCTGATCGGAACAGCCAATAGAATGCGAGCTCAATCTGATTGGCTGATTGGATCAGCCAATCGGATTGAACTTGATTCTGATTGGCTGATTCCATCAGCCAATCAGAAAATTCCTACCTTAATTCCGATTGGCTGATAGAATCCTATCAGCCAATCGGAATTCGAGGGACGCCATCTTGGATGACGTCCCTTAAAGGAACCGTCATTCGTCGGGAGACATCGGAAGAAGAGGATGGATCCGCGTCGCCTGCTTCAAGATGGACCCGCTCCGCACCGGATGGAAGAAGATCGAAGATGCCGCTTGGAGAAGATGTTTGCCGGTCCGGATGTCCTCTTCTTGCCGGATAGGAGGAAGACTTTGGACCCTCTTCTGGACTTCTTCAGTGGATGTCTAGCCCCCGCTTGGGTTGGATGAAGATATCGGAGCCAGGACGGATCGGTGAACCTGGTATGGTGAAGACAAGGTAGGAAGATCTTCAGGGGCTTAGTTTTAGGTTTATTTAAGGGGGGTTTGGGTTAGATTAGGGGTATGTGGGTGGTGGGTTGTAATGTTGGGGGGGGGGTATTGTATGTTTTCTTTTACAGGCAAAAGAGCTGAACTTCTTGGGGCATGCCCCGCAAAGGGCCCTGTTCAGGGCTGGTAAGGTAAAAGAGCTTGTAACTTTTCTAATTTAGAATAGGGTAGGGAATTTTTTATTTTGGGGGGCTTTGTTATTTTATTAGGGGGCTTAGAGTAGGTGTAATTAGTTTAAAATTGTTGTAATATATTTCTTATGTTTGTAAATATTTTTTTATTTTCTGTAACTTAGTTCTTTTTTATTTTTTGTACTTTAGCTAGTTTATTTAATTGTATTTATTTGTAGCAATTGTGTTTATTTAATTTATTGATAGTGTAGTGTTAGGTTAATTGTAGGTAATTGTAGGTAGTTTATTTAATTATTTTATTGATAGGGTAGTGTTAGGTTTAATTATATCTTAGGTTAGGATTTATTTTACAGGTAATTTTGTAATTATTTTAACTAGGTAGCTATTAAATAGTTCTTAACTATTTAATAGCTATTGTACCTAGTTAAAATAAATACCAAGTTGCCTGTAAAATAAATATTAATCCTAAAATAGCTAAAATATAATTATAATTTATATTGTAGCTATATTAGGGTTTATTTTACAGGTAAGTATTTAGCTTTAAATAGGAATAATTTATTTAATAAGAGTTAATTTATTTCGTTATATGTAAATTATATTTAAGTTAGGGGGGTGTTAGTGTTAGGGTTAGACTTAGCTTTAGGGGTTAATAGATTTATTAGAATAGCGGTGAGCTCCGATCGGAAGATTAGGGGTTAATAATTGAAGGTAGGTGTCGGCGATGTTAGGGAGGGCAGATTAGGGGTTAATACTATTTATGATAGGGTTAGTGAGGCGGGTTAGGGGTTAATAACTTTATTATAGTAGCGGTGCGGTCCGCTCGGCAGATTAGGGGTTAATAAGTGTAGGCAGGTGTCGGCGACGTTGAGGGGGGCAGATTAGGGGTTAATAAATATAATATAGGGGTCGGCGGTGTTAGGGGCAGCAGATTAGGGGTACATAAGTATAACGTAGGTGGCGGTCGGCAGATTAGGGGTTAAAATTTTTAATCGAGTGGCGGCGATGTGGGGGGAGCTCGGTTTAGGGGTACATAGGTAGTTTATGGGTGTTAGTGTACTTTAGGGTACAGTAGTTAAGAGCTTTATAAACCGGCGTTAGCCAGAAAGCTCTTAACTCCTGCTATTTTCAGGCGGCTGGAATCTTGTCGTTAGAGCTCTAACGCTCACTGCAGAAACGACTCTAAATACCGGCGTTAGGAAGATCCCATTGAAAAGATAGGCTACGCAAATGGCGTAGGGGGATCTGCGGTATTGAAAAGTCGCGGCTGAAAAGTGAGCGTTAGACCCTTTCCTGACTGACTCCAAATACCAGCGGGCGCCCAAAACCAGCGATAGGAGCCTCTAACGCTGGTTTTGACGGCTACCGCCGAACTCTAAATCTAGGCCTACCAATTTAACTTTACTTTAAACAACCTAAGGATTTCAAAGTACTATTCAACTTTTTCTATCTGTGTGAGCAAACCTAATCTAATCCTTTCAGAGTGTTTAATTTTATTTCAGACTGATTCAGCCTTTCTGTCTCATCTCTCCCTGAACCGGATGCCTGCAGTTTACACAGACTTCCAGCTGCACTCAGCTAATCAGACTGCAGCCTGTTCCACATTTTCACAGACTGATTTACCTAACTAAGGAGTGTAATATCCAATCTCATCTAAGGATCTCATCTCTGCATGTCAGCTGCAGCTTCAACTGAAGGGAGACAAGCATATCTGATCCGGTTAGTTAACTAAAGTATAAGATTTCTATGTCTAAAGACTGTATGACTACTACTTGCATTTATTCCTAAACTGCAAAGTTCCTTGCTAATTTACTAATTTCCTGTGCTGTTTGTATCTGACTGTTAGCTAAACTGTTCAGATTCCTACCAATATTAAAAGGCTTAATTTTACACCAAATCAACCTGGTGTCACTTCACATAGTGTTCACTTTCTGATTTGGTGTCACAAAACACAATTTTATTCTCTTTAAAATTAACAGTTTCTCTAGTTAATACTGTTATTGTTACAAAACTTGAGTCACCTGCGGGTGTGGCCCTCAGCGTGGCCTCCCTGGGTGCCACCACTAGGGTTTCTCCCAAAAAGGCCCCTATCACCCCCCCAAGTTATGTCAAGGGGTCCCTGCGTGTGCAGTTCAGGTTGTGGGCAGGCAGGTTCAATTTGCTGAAGCAGTATTGAATGTACATGCAGGCAGTGTGTCTGAGTGTGTGGAGTCTGCTTGTGGCACAAGGCGCAGGAGTGTTAGTCCTGGGGGGTTGCTGACATTGTTGATCGGCCTTTGTCCTCTCCCCGTGGTACTTTTTTATCTTTCGGGAATAGGGGCTTTAGTTCATCTTCAAATGATTCTGGGTCTGAGTGAGTGATAGGTCCCTGGGGTCGGAGGCTAAAGGGCAGAAGGGAATGTATAAGATGATGAAGTGGTTAGTCAAGGTGTGTAAGACCATGGGTGCTCCCCCTCTCCCCTGGTTCCTCTCGCTAGAGCCCTGTGTTCCATTGCAGACACCTCCCACGCCAGCGGGGGTGGCCATCCCTGGGGCGACAGCTGGGCGTACAACGGCCATGTATGGGGACAAGCACAAGCGGCCCTCTAATTAAGCCTTCTCGAGCATCTGAAGTCCAAAACTGTTAGACGCATTCAAGAGGGTAAATATGTGCATAGGTTTGAACTTTCGTCTATCACCAGAAAGAAATGGCGGTGTTACGTCACTAAACTTCCCAATCGGGCTCTGAATATCCTCAAATATCAAGAGGCCATCTAAACCGCTTACGAGCGGTTTCAGGAAGGGGTAGGGCGGGATTATGACGTCACGTTCGACGATAGATGGTTGGTAATCCCCTCCTGATTTCAGCGACATAGATTCGTGGTTAGGGGCACAGTTGGGGCCTGAAAAGCCTTTTTTGCCCGGGCAGGTCTCTGCTGGGCCTCCTGGCAATTGGGCACCTTAGTGCTCTCAACGGCGTCCCACAGGTATTGCTGCGCAGTTCCAGAATAAGCTCTGCCACAAAGGGCCGGCGTGTGTTTTTTGCCACGTGAGTAAGCATCGCTGGATGGCCACTCCGGTTGGAGTGTAACAGATCCCACGATGCGGGCCGGTCGCAAGAGCAGCCTAGTTCCAGTTCCAAACCTTTCACTGCTGGAAAGGGTGGCCACCCCACTGAGGGTAGCCGTAATTAAAAAATTATTGTTTTTATCCGGATAGGAGGGTGGCTGCCTTGCTAGGCAGTGGCCTCCGCCAGGGATTCATTATCCCCTTCAGCTTCGCAGTAGAGGGTTTCCCTGTTCGGAGGAATCCGAAATCGGCATACAAATTTCCTAGCGTTGTGAGGAAAAAGATGGACAAGGAGATTGCTTTGGGCCGCATGGCTGGCTCATTTGTGGAGATTCCGATTCGGGGGTTGGTTTCTCTCTCCTCCGGAGGTTGTTCCTACAAAGGAGCTGAGTAAGTCCCAGCTTATCCAGCGCCTTTCCTTCCCTAAAGGGAGGTCGGTCAATAACGCTATTTCCCCTGAGCTCAGTTCGGTTCACTACCAGTCCTTTTATGACGTGTTAGCACTGGTATGGAGGGCAGGGGCTGGGGCCCCTTTCTGTCAAAACTGGATGCGGTATCAGCATTTCAGCTGCTTCACATTCACCCTTCCTCCTTTCGCCTCATGGGAAGTTGGCGTGAGGGCAAGTATTTTGTGGACGAAAGCTTGCCTATGAGCTGTTCTATATTGTGCTATATCAGAGCTTCTTAAACTGGGCCATCTCAGTGATTGCTGGTTTTGATGGCCTGGCACATTGCCTGGATGATTTCCTGCTGCTTGGATATGCTGGATACGCTGAGTGTGCTTTCCTGATGAAAGTGATTCGATTTTTGCTGGCCAGTATGGGTGTCCCTCTGGCGGAGGGTAAGACCCAGTGCCTTTGCACGTGCCTTACCTTTTGGGTATCAAGATTGACTCATCGTTAAGCAGTGTCATTTGCTACAAGATAAGATTGCCCGTATGGTGGGTACGGTTCGGGAAATCGGGTCCTTTGATTGTTCCATAAAGGATCTCCAGACCATGTTGGGTCTTCTGAATTTCGCTGGTAGGATTATTCCTATAAGCAGAATTTTTCTTCGGCGGCTCGAAGGGCAGTCGTGCGGGGAGTGGTCCCAAGCGAGTGAGTTTTGAGTAATGGCAGAAATGTTTGATGACTTTGCAGTATGGGAACAATTCCTGAAACCATTTTAATGGGATCTGCTTATGGCAGGTTGTTTCTTCCAACATGGTAATTCAGTTGTTCACTGATGCAGCAGGGTCTCACGGGTGTGGATCCTTCTTGTCCGGTCACTGGAGTGCCGGCCCATGGCCTCGGTCATGGGTTCCAAGGGGCTTGTTAAGAAATTTTGCCTGTTAGAGCTCTTCCACATTATTGTTGCCTTCGAGGTCTAGCGTGAGCAGCTAAGGGATCAAGAGGTTGTGTTCTGGATGGATAACATTAGCGTCGTTTTGCTGTTAACATGCTCTTGTGGGGATCTCCCTCGGTAGTGCGGTACCCTCGCCTACTGGCGCTGAAGTGTTCACACCCGGCGTCCAGAATAGAATTGCTGATGCGCTCTCTCATTTTCAATGGAAAGCATTCTATGCGTTGGTTCCTCAGGCGGATATTAACAGAGTCGTTTGTTCCAATTATCTATGGCAGGTAGCGCAGATGGGAGATCTTTGATTGCCATGATCCGTTTTTTCACTGGCCCCCTCTACTTGGACAGCTTATGTGAAGCATTGGTCTAAATGGATCACCTTCTGTGATAGGACGAGCCGGCCATCTTGTGATGTTGTCCAATGGGGTCCTTAGGAATGGATCAATGGGCTTAAAGGTAATGTTTTTTTTTTTCTAAAGGGTCAGTCGGCTCTCGGCTTACTGCCGTGTCCTTCTTCTGTAACCTTTATGGCCTCTCGGACTCTTCAAGAACCTTCCTGGTTGGGCAGGTGTTGAGGGGCTGGGGGCGTATGGTGCCCAGAACAACGGAAGTTAGGGAGCCCGTAACCATCAAGAGATTGGTGTTCCTGTGTCAAACTGTGCCTGTGGTGTGTTCTCCTGCTGACAAGGGTACCCGTTCTCCGCTGCCTTTGGGCTGGCTTTTCATGGGGCACTTAGGGTGGGGGAATTGCATCCCCCCCTTGAGGAACAAGCCTGGGGGTCTGTAGGCCTCCCATGTCAAGAACGACGAGTCATATGTTCTAATTTTCCTCTCCAGATCAAAGACAGACCAAGAAGGTAAAGGAGTTGGACGTCTTTACCCGCCATGTGGGCTCAGTTTGTTGCCCAGTCAGGTTGCTTAGGACCTATATGGACGTGCATCCGCAGGGTCCTTTACAATTTCTGGTTCACGAGGACGGTTCCCCGTTGACCAGATTTCAATGCAGGAGAGGCCTGAGCTGGGCAGCATAGAAAACGGGCCTTGACCCAAGGGTCATTACCCCCACTCCGTCAGGGTTGGAGCGTCTACCACTGCCGCGGGTTTGTGTTGGTCTGCTGACCACATTAGGGCGTTGGGGAAATGGAGGTCTGAGAGATACATGTTTTATGTTAGGCCATTAACGATGTGAATGTTTTGTTTTCTCATGTTGCGATGTTCCCAGTTAACTGTTGTTTCTTTTTAAACAGTATGTTAAGCTTTTTAGGGCTTACAGAAAAAGAGGGCGCCAAGGGCTAAAAGTATCAAACACCAAATGTATTGTATAACAAATATTTATTAAAAACAATTAAACATCCTAAAAATTATACAACCTAAAAAGGGACGTTTCCCTATATTGGAACTTATAAGTTATAAGTTCAGTAATCAAATTTAAATATAAGAAGGAAACTTATTTACTAATAAAATACATATACGATCTACTTATTAATGCCATAAAAGGTAGCTATATAAGGGAGAAGGAGATAAGAACAAATGGATGCAACAAAAAACACACAGTTTCAGTTTTTTGAAAGCTTAGGTATAAGTATGGCCCATATGGATATATCGATTTCAAATAGATCCAAATGTTCTGTTTCACAAGTTTGGTGAGAGATAGAAATGGCGTGGAACTTTCCAACTTCTAATACATATACAGAGATTAACAATAGATATACTGTCCACCACGGAATTGGTTAGTTGTTTAGTTCAATCGATATACAATCACTGTATTTACAGCGCTTTACTTTACCACTTCTTCTGTCCTCGGTCGCACCAGGGATCGCTACAAAATCCAAGGCAGTCTCTCCCGAGCTGCAGACACAGACCACTGATGTCACGCCTCATCCATTAGTCTCCTATGTAGGAAAATAGCAGCATACTGGTATCAGCTGTTGAGAAGTTATAGATTGTAGCAATACTTTCAATATTCCAGCCCTGTGCTGTGCACTATGGGTACAGTGGGATGTTCAAATTCATCCACGCTGTCAAGTTGAGAGAGTTATAGCAGAGAGGTTAACCCGGGTTAAATGGCAATATTGATAATAAATATATGATGATGTTAGTCACTCTTGGTGTGCTGCTACCAAGTCACAAAGGCAATCATCACACCAAGAGTGACTCTATGGGGTGATTCAGTCTGATTTGTACACTTTCCAGACATGGGTCCCAATGTTAAGATAGGGTGGTCCAATATCATCCCCAGAATTGAGTGGCGCCATGTGCAGCCCACAGGGCGGCCTTTCAGGTCAGAAAGAAACTGAACAGGGAGGTTAGGATTTTGTCCTAGCGCAGTCAGTAGGGTTTGTTGTGGAACATGGGAACATCACAACGGCTGGGAGAAGCCTCTACAGGAGGGATGGGGTGCACCTCCCTGAGAAGGGCATCAACCTGTTCCTGTTCCTAATTTGAGGCGTGCTATATTATTACACCTATGTGGGTGGCGGCAAGAGCTGTGCCTGTGGGCTATCTCTTGTGGCGGTTGTCCCACGCCCCAGTTTGCCATTAGAGGTAGAGTGACAGCTGGCCCAGGGGGAGGGTAGTCTCTGCAGGCGCGCGCCTGGGGCACCTCCCCCCATTTGATGTTGCCGAGAACTCCCTAAGTCTGTGCGTGCAGCTAAGCTCCGCTTGTGTAGGCATTCACGGGCGTGGTTCAATTTCCTAGCGGGGGGTACTTACTCTCCTAGCTAGATTGCCGCCACCTGGTTTAAGGTTTGCTGAGTTGCTTCCAGCCGGTTCCTATGATCTATAATAAATGCGGACCCTATGGGTCTTTATACCCACACCCTGTGTTTGTGTCATTATTCAAGTTATGTATTACCAAAGTCATTTATGGTAAAGTTAAGTTATAAGTTATGTGTCAGTCAGTTTTATGACTGGTAAGTTATTACAGCAAGCCAGGAGGATAGGGCATATAATTACTTAAGACAGTGGAGGGCAGCATAGCCCGTAACATACATAAGAATAAAGGCCCTTAGGAGTGAGCTGCTGTGAAGTGGCAACAATGTTGCATTTTTGTGGGTGGGTACAGGGCTCACCTTTAAGAAGCCAAGCTACAGGCCCCAAACCCTCTTTCCAGCTTGTCTTCACAGCTTCCCTCCCGCCCTCCCTTTCATTGGTAAGGTGGCAATCACTTAGGCTGGACATCACTAGGGTGTTTTTATCAGCAGGGTGTCTGAGGCAGGATGAGGGCTACGCGGCTCGTTTCCTTAAGCCCAAGGACGTTAGTTTTTGACTCCCCAGGTAGTGGCATGTACACGCGCCTAGTCACACCTGGTCCTACTGGTCTGGAGCTTTATAATATCACACCCTGGCTAGGCGGTTGTCCCACGCCCCGGTTTGCCATTAGAGGTAGAGTGACGGCTGGCCCAGGGGGAGGGTAGTCTCTGCAGGCGCGCGCCTGGGGCACCTCCCCCCATTTGATGTTGCTGACAACTCCCTAAGTCTGTGCGTGCAGCTAAGCTCCGCTTGTGTAGGCATTCACAGGCGTGGTTCAATTTCCTAGCGGGGGTTACTTACTCTCCTAGCTAGATTGCCGCCACCTGGTTTAAGGTTTGCTGAGTTGCTTCCAGCCGGTTCCTATGTTCTAAAATAAATGCGGACCCTATGGGTCTTTATACCCACACCCTGTGTTTGTGTCGTTATTCAAGTTATGTATTACCAAAGTCATTTATGGTAAAGTTAAGTTATAAGTTAAGTTATGTGTGGTAAGTTATTACAGCAAGCCAGGAGGATAGGGCATTTAATTACTTATGTCTGTGTGTGTGTGTGTGTGTGTGTGTGTTTGTGTATCTGTACCAATGTGTATGTATATATGTGTGTACATATGTATGTGTGTATCTGCACCAATGTGTATGTTTATATGTGTGTACATATATGTGTGTGTGTATCTGCACCAATGTGTATGTATATATGTGTGTACATATGTATGTGTGTGTGTGTTTGTGTATCTGCACCAATGTGTATGTATATATGTGTGTACATATGTATGTGTGTATCTGCACCAATGTGTATGTTTATATGTGTGTACATATGTGTGTGTGTATCTGCACCAATGTGTATGTACATATGTGTGTACATATGTATGTGTGTGTGTGTTTGTGTATCTGCACCAATGTGTATGTATATATGTGTGTACATACTGTATGTGTGTGTGTGTTTGTGTATCTGCACCAATGTGTATGTATATATGTGTGTACATATGTATGTGTGTGTGTGTATCTGCACCAATGTGTATGTATATATGTGTGTACATATGTATGTGTGTGTGTTTGTGTATCTGCACCAATGTGTATGTATATATGTGTGTACATATGTATGTGTGTGTGTGTATCTGCACCAATGTGTATGTATATATGTGTGTACGTATGTGTGTGTGTGTTTGTGTATCTGCACCAATGTGTATGTATATATGTGTGTACATATGTATGTGTGTGTGTGTTTGTGTATCTGCACCAATGTGTATGTATATATGTGTGTACATATGTATGTGTGTATCTGCACCAATGTGTATGCATATATGTGTGTACATACTGTATGTATGTGTGTGTGTGTGTGTGTGTGTGTGTGTGTGTGTGTGTGTGTGTGTGTGTGTGTGTGTTTGTGTATCTGCACCAATGTGTATGTATATATGTATGTACATACTGTATATATGTGTGTGTATGTGTATCTGCACCAATGTGTATGTATATATGTGTGTACATATGTATGTGTGTGTGTGTTTGTGTATCTGCACCAATGTGTATGTATATATGTGTGTACATACTGTATGTGTGTGTGTGTGTATCTGCACCAATGTGTATGTATATATGTGTGTACATATGTATGTATGTCTGTGTAGCTGCACCAATGTGTATGTATATATGTGTGTACATATGTGTGTTTGTGTATCTGCACCAATGTGTATGTATATATGTGTGTACATATGTATGTGTGTGGGTGTGTTTGTCTATCTGCACCAATGTGTATGTATATATGTGTGTACATATGTATGTGTGTTTGTGTATCTGCACCAATGTGTATGTATATATGTGTGTACATATGTATGTGTTTGTATATCTGCACCAATGTGTATGTATATATGTGTGTACATATGTATGTGTGTGTTTGTGTATCTGCACCAATGTGTATGTATATATGTGTGTACATATGTATGTGTGTATCTGCACCAATGTGTATGTATATGTGTGTGTGTGTGTGTGTGTGTTTGTGTATCTGCACCAATGTGTATGTATATGTGTGTATACATATGTATGTGTGTGTGTTTTTGTGTATCTGCACCAATGTGTATGTATATATGTGTGTACATATGTATGTGTGTGTGTTTGTGTATCTGCACCAATGTGTATGTATATATGTGTGTACATATGTATGTGTGTGTGTTTGTGTATCTGCACCAATGTGTATGTATATATGTGTGTACATATGTATGTGTGTGTGTGTGTGTTTGTGTATCTATACCAATGTGTATGTATATATGTGTGTACAAATGTATGTGTGTGTGTGTGTGTGTGTGTGTGTATCTGCACCAATGTGTATGTATATATGTGTGTACATATGTATGTGTGTTTGTGTATCTGCATCAATGTGCATGTATATATGTGTGTACATATGTATGTGTGTGTGTGTGTGTGTTTGTGTATCTATACCAATGTGTATGTATATATGTGTGTACAAATGTATGTGTGTGTGTGTGTATCTGCACCAATGTGTATGTATATATGTGTGTACATATGTATGTGTGTTTGTGTATCTGCATCAATGTGCATGTATATATGTGTGTACATATGTATGTGTGTGTGTGTGTTTGTGTATCTGCACCAATGTGTATGTATATATATATATGTGTACATACTGTATGTATGTGTGTGTGTGTGTTTGTGTATCTGCACCAATGTATATGTATATATGTGTGTACATATGTATGTGTGTGTGTTTGTGTATCTGCACCAATGTGTATGTATATATGTGTGTACTTATGTATGTGTGTGTGTGTGTTTGTGTATCTGCACCAATGTGTATGTATATATGTGTGTACATACTGTATGTATGTGTGTGTGTGTGTGTGTGTGTTTGTGTATCTGTACCAATGTGTATGTATATATGTGTGTACATATGTATGTGTGTGTGTTTGTGTATCAGCACCAATGTGTATGTATATATGTGTGTAAATATGTATGTGTGTGTGTGTATCTGCACCAATGTGTATGTATATACAGGGAGTGCAGAATTATTAGGCAAGTTGTATTTTTGAGGATTCATTTTACCATGTTCTCAATGAACCCAACAAACTCATTGTGACAGACCCTTCTGTCAGGACTGAAGGAGTTAACTGTATTTAGCTTTAAGAAACTATTTTCTAAACACAAGTTGCTGGCTCCAACCATAATTTAGTTAGTGATAAGAATTCCATTGTTTGATCACCCTCAGAGAGAAAACGCCTAAGTGATAAGAAGGGCCAAGAGTGTCTTGTGGTTGAAGTGTTTAAGTAATATAATTCTATTGTATCATGTAAAAGGGCTTGTTCCCTCCATGTAATGTACAACAGTCTTTCAACCCCCATCTGGGGGGGGGGGGTCAGATCTGCATAAATACTAGGCATAGCCTTTAATAAATGACATTCTGTTTTAAACCTGAAAACTGGCTGGGTTGTGAATTGCTGATTCCCTATGCAGGACATTGTTCCCTGGTGTTAACCCTTGGTATCCTGTTGGTACCGTTACAATTGGTGGCAAGCGACGGGATGAACCTTATCGCCCAGAAGAGCAACTACACAAGGCAGTAACCTCAGGAAGAGGGGGATTACTACAATACTGACTAAGATGGAAGGAGTACCAGGGACCGAAGTGAATGGAGATGGATTATTCTAAGCTAAAGAGACAAACGTTAAAGGAACTGCTAGAAGCCAGGGGAAAGATAGGCAGCAGCAAACCCAAGACTATATTAATTGCCGAGCTGATGGAGGGAGACAGAGCTCGCAGCGCTATGCCTCCAGCAGCCATGGAGGAGACCCTATACCAGAGGGAAATGAGGACCAGGCTGGAATTTTTACCCCAACCTGTACCACGGGATATGCTATCCGTACGTGATGGCACACAGTCCGCGGAATGCATCCTCCCGAGCAGAATCCATTTTGGACGCACTCAGCAACCCAGTAAGACCCAAAATCCCATACCATGCATTTAAAATGTTTTGTGAGGAGAAGGATGAGATCGATGGGTATTTACAGGATTTTGAGAGACTGTGCGAGTTACATGATTTGGAGCAGTCCGTATGGGTGCCGGTGCTAGCAGGCAAGCTAGCCGGTAGGGCAGCGGAAGCGTATCGCGCTGTACCCAGGGAGGACAGCAAGGATTACGCTAAAGTGAAGAGAGCGATCTTGGAAAGATATGCCATTACCCCAGAGGCATACCGGCGCAAGTTTAGAGGCCTGCACAAGCCAGAAAGAGATTCCCATGCAGAGTGGGCCCACAAGCTGGATCAAGCATCTCAAGGGTGGATACAGGCCAGCCAAGCTACCACCATGGAAGAATTGTGACAACTGATGCTGTTGGAGCAATTCTTTAACGGCTTGTCCCCAGAAGCCCAAGAATGGGTGAGAGATCGAAAACCCCTCACTTTAACCGAAGCAGCCAGATTAGCAGACCAGCATTTTGATGCCAGGAGGCACCATGGACTACAGCCTAACACCCCCACAGCGGCACCTTTTCGCCCAGCCCCAGGGAATCCACCACCCCCCTCACGATACAACGGACGGGCGAATATACAATGCCACACCTGCAAGCAGTGGGGACATATGGCACATGAGTGCACCCAAAATCGGAGCAGACAAGCTTGGAACCAGGTCAGACAGAACCTGGCCCCAAGGGCGGCTGCTCACCATTACCAAACGGAGCCAGCCGCTCATGAGTTGTTGAGCACCCAAGCCGAGGAACCCCTGGGAATTCTGCATGAGGTGATGTCGGTCCAGGGACTTCGGGATTCGGGAGCTACTTTAACCCTGATAGCTCCCCATTTGGTGCCGGATACAGCACCCACTGGCGGATCCGTGGCAGTACGAGGGGCAGGGGGAGCAGTATACCGATTGCCCACTGCTAGAGTGGAGTACAGACCCCCAGTCACCCCAGCAGCTGCCAGTTACCAACCCCCGGCGCACCGCTATACCACACGGCCTCCGGCCACGAACTACCCTCAGAGAGCCCGGTTCAATTCGCGGGGCTACTCACAACCTATTCGGTGCTTTGGATGTAAGCAACTAGGGCACAAAAGACCAGAGTGTCCCCTAAACGCAGCGAACCAAGCACAGTCCTGGAGAAGACCCGCCGGCGGAATCCCACATAATCCTCAGCCTGCGGCCCGCTACGTAGAGGCGCCAGAATGTTGGGGCAGCCTACATGAAGCCAACCCCGTGCAAGCTGCCCACCGGAATAACCGGCAAAGGGTTAAAGTGAATGGGAAGGAGGTCAGTGGTCTACGGGATACTGGTGCTACCATGACCTTGCTTCAAGAGAACTTGGTGTCTGAGAAACAGCACACTGGAGACACTGTGGCTCTGAGGGCAGCAGGGGGCACTGTGTTCCGCCTACCTGTTGCCAGGGTACATTTGGATTAGGGAGTGGGCACTAGACCTGTGAACGTGGGGGTCAAGAAGGACTTACCTGCTGATGTTCTCCTTGGAAATGACTTGGCCCCCCTTGTTTCTGCCTACGCTCCTATGGGTCCAGCTGATGTTAACCCTGTGACTACCCGTGCCCAGATCCGTGCAGCAGAGACTGACCCACCTGCTGCTAAGCCCCAGGACGCTGAGCTCAGTAAATCTCTATCCGCTATTAATATGTGGAGGTCCCGTTACAATGCGCTGATGAAGGAGAAGAGGAGCGCAGAGGAAAAAGCACGTTTAGAACGTGAATCTCTGCTAGACAAGCTGCACCGACAGACTGCAGAAAACACCAGCTTGAGAGTGGAACATGAAACATTAAAGACAAACTTAGTGACACTTGAGGAGAAGCTGACGCTGGCTCATAGTGAGGTGCAGCAACTCAAGGGCACCCTATGTCAGTATGAAGGGATTGTGGATACCTATAAAGAGCAGGTACAGAAACTCGTAAAGAAGCTGATGGGATTTTGAAGGACTGTTTGGCCCTGGTCTGGGCACTGAGGAATTTGAACCCTTGTTTGTATGGACAGGAATTCTCTCTCATAACAGGAATACAGATGGATTGTCCCAGCAAACTGACATGCCTATCACCTCCTAGTCCGGTCATCCCCAGGTTGACCCGCAAAAGGGTCAAGCCGGGTCTGCCGGAGTGTTCCACAAGGGGGGAGCTATGTGACAGACCCTTCTGTCAGGACTGAAGGAGTTAACTGTGTTTAGCTTTAAGAAACTATTTTCTAAACACAAGTTGCTGGCTCCAACCATAATTTAGTTAGTGTTAAGAATTCCATTGTTTGATCACCCTCAGAGAGAAAACGCCTAAGTGATAAGAAGGGCCAAGAGTGTCATGTGGTTGAAGTGTTTAAGTAATATAATTCTATTGTATCATGTAAAAGGGCGTGTTCCCTCCATGTAATGTACAACAGTCTTTCAACCCCCATCTGGGGGGGGGGGTCAGATCTGCATAAATACTAGGCATAGCCTTTAATAAATGACATTCTGTTTTAAACCTGAAAACTGGCTGGGTTGTGAATTGCTGATTCCCTATGCAGGACATTGTTCCCTGGTGTTAACCCTTGGTATCCTGTTGGTACCGTTACACTCATTAATATCAAAGCTGAATAGTTTTGGAAGTAGTTTTTAGTTTGTTTTTAGTTATAGCTATTTTAGGGGGATATCTGTGTGTGCAGGTGACTATTACTGTGCATAATTATTAGGCAACTTAACAAAAAACAAATATATACCCATTTCAATTATTTATTTTTACCAGTGAAACCAATATAACATCTCAACATTCACAAATATACATTTCTGACATTCAAAAACAAAACAAAAACAAATCAGTGACCAATATAGCCACCTTTCTTTGCAAGGACACTAAAAAGCCTGCCATCCATGGATTCTGTCAGTGTTTTGATCTGTTCACCATCAACATTGCGTGCAGCAGCAACCACAGCCTCCCAGACACTGTTCAGAGAGGTGTACTGTTTTCCCTCCTTGTAAATCTCACATTTGATGATGGACCACAGGTTCTCAATGGGGTTCAGATCAGGTGAACAAGAAGGCCATGTCATTAGATTTTCTTCTTTTATACCCTTTCTTGCCAGCCACGCTGTGGAGTACTTGGACGCGTGTGATGGAGCATTGTCCTGCATGAAAATCATGTTTTTCTTGAAGGATGCAGACTTCTTCCTGTACCACTGCTTGAAGAAGGTGTCTTCCAGAAACTGGCAGTAGGACTGGGAGTTGAGCTTGACTCCATCCTCAACCCGAAAAGGCCCCACAAGCTCATCTTTGATGATACCAGCCCAAACCAGTACTCCACCTCCACCTTGCTGGCGTCTGAGTCGGACTGGAGCTCTCTGCCCTTTACCAATCCAGCCACGGGCGCATCCATCTGGCCCATCAAGACTCACTCTCATTTCATCAGTCCATCTTAGAAAAATCAGTCTTGAGATATTTCTTGGCCCAGTCTTGACGTTTCAGCTTGTGTGTCTTGTTCAGTGGTGGTCGTCTTTCAGCCTTTCTTACCTTGGCCATGTCTCTGAGTATTGCACACCTTGTGCTTTTGGGCACTCCAGTGATGTTGCAGCTCTGAAATATGGCCAAATTGGTGGCAAGTGGCATCTTGGCAGCTGCACGCTTGACTTTTCTCAGTTCATGGGCAGTTATTTTGCGCCTTGGTTTTTCCACACGCTTCTTGCGACCCTGTTGACTATTTTGAATGAAACGCTTGATTGTTCGATGATCACGCTTCAGAAGCTTTGCAATTTTAAGAGTGCTGCATCCCTCTGCAAGATATCTCACTATTTTTTACTTTTCTGAGCCTGTCAAGTCCTTCTTTTGACCCATTTTGCCAAAGGAAAGGAAGTTGCCTAATAATTATGCACACCTGATATAGGGTGTTGATGTCATTAGACCACACCCCTTCTCATTACAGAGATGCACATCACCTAATATGCTTAATTGGTAGTAGGCTTTCGAGCCTATACAGCTTGGAGTAAGACAACATGCATAAAGAGGATGATGTGGTCAAAATACTAATATGCCTAATAATTCTGCACTCCCTGTATGTGTGTACATATGTATGTGTGTGTGTGTGTGTTTGTGTATCTGCACCAATGTGGATGTATATATGTATGTGTGTGTTTGTGTGTGTGTGTTTGCGTATCTGCACCAATGTGTATGTATATATGTGTGTACATACTGTATGTATGTGTGTGTGTGTGTTTGTGTATCTGCACCAATGTGTATGTATATATGTGTGTACATATGTATGTGTGTGTATCTGCACCAATGTGTATGTATATATGTGTGTACATATGTATGTGTGTGTGTTTGTGTATCTGCACCAATTTTATGTATATATGTGTGCATATGTGTGTGTGTATCTGCACCAATGTGTATGTATACATGTGTGTACATATGTATGTGTGTGTATCTGCACCAATGTGTATGTATATATGTGTGTACATATGTATGTGTGTGTGTGTGTGTGTTTTTGTATCTGCACCAATGTGTATGTATATATGTGTGTACATATGTATGTGTATCTGCACCAATGTGTATGTATATATGTGTGCATATGTGTGTGTGTGTGTATCTGCACCAATGTGTATGTATATATGCGTGTACATATGTGTGTGTGTGTTTGTGTATCTGCACCAATGTGTATGTATATATGTGTGTACATATGTATGTGTGAGTGTATCTGCACCAATTTGTATGTATATATGTGTGTACATATGTATGTGTGTGTGTGTTTGTGTATCTGCACCAATGTTTATGTATATATGTGTTTACATATGTGTGTGTGCATCTGCACCAATGTGTATGTATGTATGTGTGTACATATGTATGTGTGTGTGTGTGTGTGTGTGTGTGTGTATCTGCACCAATGTGTATGTATATATGTGTGTACATATGTATGTGTATCTGCACCAATGTGTATGTATATATCATGTGATATATTTGGTAACTTGTGTCCTTTGTAATGTCCAATATGTGGGTCTCACCACAAGAGACATTAGGTCCCGAATTAGGGAACATTTGTCCACCATTAATGTTGTCAAATCTACCTCACCCATAGTACAACATTTCTTACACGTACACCAGAAAAATGTATCATCTTTTAGGTGGCTGGCTATAGATTACATTCCTTATCCAAAGAGGGGTGGAGACAGGCAGAGGTTATTGGAAAAGCGTGAATTGCTCTGGATCTTTAAGCTCTCCACTAAAATTCCATTAGGGTTAAATGCAGAGTTGAATCTGATAAATTTCTGGGAATGATTGTTTTAGTACTTTTTTCTTTCTATTCCTCAAATATTTGGGTTTTCTTGTTGAATATATTTTGACACCCTATAATGTGTTTAGGTCCCGCACACAGTGGTCTTTGTTATGTCTCCCTCTTCCCCGACCTTTCCCTCTCTGCATATTCAGCAGAGTTACTTATTGCCTGGGGAAAATACTACTCATTGCAGGATTTGTTTTTGCAAGTGACTTCTATGTGTGCCATCCTGCTTACACTTGTCACAGATTACTATTTACAGTGTGAGCTTGTAAACATTACCTATACATTGGAGTTTTATCAGTTTGCTCAGTCGACTCTACGGAGGAGTCCCTGACACAGCATTGACAGCTGTATCCAACACGCCATTTAGCCCATATTTATCTCACATTCTGTCTGGATTTTTCATTGTATATATGTGTGTGTGTGTATCTGCACCAATGTGTATGTATATATGTGTGTACATATGTATGTGTGTGTTTGTGTATCTACACCAATGTGTATGTATATATGTGTGTACATATGTATGTGTGTGTTTGTGTATCTGCACCAATGTGTATGTATATATGTGTGTACATATGTATGTGTGTGTTTGTGTATCTACACCAATGTGTATGTATATATGTGTGTACATATGTATGTGTGTGTTTGTGTATCTACACCAATGTGTATGTATATATGTGTGTACATATGTATGTGTGTGTTTGTGTATCTACACCAATGTGTATGTATATATGTGTGTACATATGTATGTGTGTGTTTGTGTATCTACACCAATGTGTATGTATATATGTGTGTACATATGTATGTGTGTGTTTGTGTATCTACACCAATGTGTATGTATATATGTGTGTACATATGTATGTGTGTGTTTGTGTATCTGCACCAATGTGTATGTATATATGTGTGTACATATGTATGTGTGTGTTTGTGTATCTACACCAATGTGTATGTATATATGTGTGTACATATGTATGTGTGTGTTTGTGTATCTACACCAATGTGTATGTATATATGTGTGTACATATGTGTGTGTGTGTGTTTGTGTATCTGCACCAATGTGTATGTATATATGTGTGTACATATGTATGTGTGTGTTTGTGTATCTACACCAATGTGTATGTATATATGTGTGTACATATGTATGCGTGTGTGCGTTTGTGTATCTGCACCAATGTGTATGTATATATGTGTGTACATATTTATGTGTGTGTTTGTGTATCTACACCAATGTGTATGTATATATGTGTGTACATATGTATGTGTGTGTTTGTGTATCTGCACCAATGTGTATGTATATATGTGTGTACATATGTATGTGTGTGTTTGTGTATCTACACCAATGTGTATGCATATATGTGTGTACATATGTATGTGTGTGTTTGTGTATCTACACCAATGTGTATGTATATATGTGTGTACATATGTGTGTGTGTGTGTGCTTGTGTATCTGCACCAATGTGTATGTATATATGTGTGTACATATGTATGCGTGTGTTTGTGTATCTACACCAATGTGTATGTATATATGTGTGTACATACTGTATGTATGTGTGTGTGTGTCTGTGTGTGTTTGTGTATCTGCACCAATGTGTATGTATATATGTGTGTACATATGTATGTGTGTGTGTGTGTGTTTGTGTTTGTGTATCTGCACCAATGTGTATGTATATATGTGTGTACATATGTATGTGTGTGTGTGTGTGTTTGTGTTTGTGTATCTGCACCAATGTGTATGTATATATGTGTGTACATATGTATGTGTGTGTTTGTGTATCTACACCAATGTGTATGTATATATGTGTGTACATATGTATGTGTGTGTGTGTGTGTGTTTGTGTATCTGCACCAATGTGTATGTATATATGTGTGTACATATGTATGTGTGTGTTTGTGTATCTACACCAATGTGTATGTATATATGTGTGTACATATGTGTGTGTGTGTGTTTGTGTATCTGCACCAATGTGTATGTATATATGTGTGTACATATGTATGTGTGTGTTTGTGTATCTACACCAATGTGTATGTATATATGTGTGTACATATGTATGTGTGTGTTTGTGTATCTACACCAATGTGTATGTATATATGTGTGTACATATGTATGTGTGTGTGTGTGTGTGTGTGTGTGTTTGTGTATCTGCACCAATGTGTATGTATATATGTGTGTACATATGTATGTGTGTGTGTGTGTTTGTGTATCTGCACCAATGTGTATGTATATATGTGTGTACATATGTATGTGTGTGTTTGTGTATCTACACAAATGTGTATGTATGTATGTGTGTACATATGTATGTGTTTGTGTATCTACACCAATGTGTATGTATATATGTGTGTACATATATATGTGTGTGTGTTTGTGTATCTGCACCAATGTGTATGTATATATGTGTGTACATATGTATATGTGTGTGTGTGTGTATCTGCACCAATGTGTATGTATATATGTGTGTACATACTGTATGTATGTGTGTGTGTTTGTGTATCTGCACCAATGTGTATGTATATATGTGTGTACATATGTATATGTGTGTGTGTGTGTATCTGCACCAATGTGTATGTATATATGTGTGTACATACTGTATGTATGTGTGTGTGTGTTTGTGTATCTGCACCAATGTGTATGTATATATGTGTGTACATATGTATGTGTGTGTTTGTGTATCTACACAAATGTGTATGTATATATGTGTGTACATACTGTATGTATGTGTGTGTGTGTGTGTGTTTGTGTATCTGCACCAATGTGTATGTATATATGTGTGTACATATGTATGTGTGTGTGTGTGTGTGTGTTTGTGTATCTGCACCAATGTATATGTATATATGTGTGTACATATGTATGTGTGTGTGTGTTTGTGTATCTGCACCAATGTGTATGTATATATGTGTGTATATACAGAAAGTGCAGGGCAAATAGCCCGGAACGTAGCTAAGGGTTAAGGCCTGGAGGAGTGAGTGCTGCTGTGTGTGTGTGTTATTTACAATGTTGCATTGTGTTGAGGGGTTTACTAACCTTATAAGAGGGATGTGCAGGGATTCCACTTCCTCTTTGTCCCTGTGGACTCCCAGAAGATCTTTCAGCTTGGCAGTTTGCAGCATTTTTCCAATGGAAGGCGAATCTGGAGAATGGGAAGAAATGGAGTTAGAGGACATTGATTGGGTCGCACCATCCCCATCTGGGAATGTCACGGTGGGTCTGGGCCATGGGTCTGGGCTGTGTCTGCCTGTTTCTCCCTTAGGGGGGAGGGTAGCCCTGTGTTATTCTCTTCTCCTGCACGGGAGAATTTAGTAGGGGATGGTGGGCCCGGACAGGCTTATCAGCCTGTCGGGTTGGAGTGTCGGCCCCCAGGGGAGGTAGGGCCTGAGGGGCGAGCAGGCGCGCTAGGTGGGTCAGGCGTAGGGCCTAGGGGGTCCCAGGGGAGCTCCGGTTTCTGCTTCGGGGGTCCCGGTGATGCACCCGGGGGTTCCGGAGTAGGCCTTAGGCAGGGGCCTGTAGTTGTGGGGCCCAGCAAGGCCATAAGGGGTTCGGGTACCTCTGGGGAGGGTTCCGTTGGCATTGGTAGTGGGAGCAGTGCGGCCTTACCTGCGGCGGTGGTCCTCTCCGGGGAATCGGTGGCGGCGGCGGTGTCCCTCTTACAGTCCTTAGCATCGGTCCTCGCAGATGCGTCGTCAGGTCCGGCGGTACTTCATGCCCAGGCTTCGGCCTATGGTGGTGTGCAGGCCTCCGGTTTGTCGTCCCTCATGGCATCCAAATTGGCCGCCGCGTCAACTTCCGGTGGTGTCGCGCGTCCTTACGTCACTTCCGGTGACGTCACTTCCGCTCGCGGCACTCACAATCTGGCCAGCGAACCGAGCGGATCGTTTCCCCCTGGCTCCGGAGGTAAGAAGGGAGCACCTTGGGGGGGACACCCGCTCTTGGGGGCAAGACTGCTAGGCCTCAGGAGGCTGAGGGGGCGCATGGCAGG
This sequence comes from Bombina bombina, assembly GCF_027579735.1. Classification (NCBI taxonomy): domain Eukaryota; kingdom Metazoa; phylum Chordata; class Amphibia; order Anura; family Bombinatoridae; genus Bombina; species Bombina bombina. Next base: position 24,577,985 of record NC_069502.1, read on the forward strand.
CCAGGACAGGGGGCAGCAGCGAGGAGTCATGGGGCAAGTAAAAATGAGGAAGCGGGGAAGCAAGGCCCTTCGGAGGGCACTCCGGGAGTGGCGCAGCAGGGATGAGCACAAGGACCGCAGTGGGAACAAGCAATAAAGGAGGGGATGCCGAGAGGGCACCCTCCTCACGCTCGCGGCCTACGTTAGGAGGGGGCAAAGCTAAGGTGGCTCCCGCACGCGCCGCGGCACAAAGTAAAGGAAAGGCCCCCGCAGCTAAGACCGCACATAAGGGGGCCGTTGTGGCACATAGCTCAAGGGGTGACACCATGGTAGCGGAGCCCCGGGGGGAAGGCCTGCAGGGTATAATGACACCCAGCAGGACCTCACCAGCACGGTCGGGGCAAATAGCTACGAGAGGGGCTGTTAAAAGGGGGCATGCTGGGGGCGGAGTTACCCATCAACCAAGATGGCCGCAGAATCTGGGAGCTCCGGGTATGCAATTTATTAAATAGCTCTATTGTCAATACGAAACCTGTATCCAAACATCATACCTAACGGAAAATAACATAGGAGGCTGCCTGAGTCATGCTGATTGCAATTTGGTGGCTATGTCTACAGTGTTGATCTGACAAACTGAAGCGGAGCTACCCGCCACATACTGAGGCGCCATCTTGGGGAACTGTGTACTGTTTAATGATATGGAGACCCAAGTGTTGTACAAGGGTATAAGAGCTTTGCTGGAAGAGCACGGGAAAAGGCTCTGTGAGAGACTCGATGCTTTTATTGCCACAATTCAAGCGGCGCGAACGCACCACGATGACGCCGCGGAGGAATATAGAGGAGTACAGAAGCTACAGTGTGCCGCAGTGTCTCTGGATTTCCAGTCCCATTCATCATTGCTGGCATCAGTGGGACCGACTCTCAGGATGGACCTTCACCCTGCCTCTAGCGCTGCAAATGGCTTGCATGTGTGGGAAGAAATAAAGTATGGCCACTCGCACATGGAGGCAGGTACTGTGGAATACTGCGGCGCTCACGCGCTATCAAGCACGCTTCTCTCTATCTTTAGCCCTGCGGGTCCCTCACGGCAACTCTGCTGGGTACGTTGCCAGAGCCCTAGGTTGTACCGGTCTCTGTACCTGCGCTCCTCTGGGGATCCCTGGGCTGTTTGGCCCCACTTGGAGGCTGATAGCTTTCCCCGGATGCAAACGGGTTAATCAGTCGCTACAGGCAGGAGTCAAGGGCATCTGAGCTGTTTATGGAGTTTGTGAGAGACTTTAAAGTTACGCTTCTCCTGACCGGAGGAGCCCTACCTACTATGGACTGATAACCTGCTGTATTAATGAAGACATACCGTCGGATTCCTAGCAGAGGGCTGTCCCATGCTCCCATATATCATCTACAGCGTCCCACTGTTATTTGTATAGCCCCTACTTCTGCCCATTACATATTACTAAGCTCTTGACTATTATCCTTTTTTACTGGCCCCTAAGTGCACAGATATAAACTTTCTTAGTTGGATGGGCTCATAATATGGCTGCTTATTAAGCTTGTGTATTTGATTTATTTTTTTGGCACAGCGCATGGTGTACTTCTTCTGTTTATACTCTATTTACTGTGTCCCCCCTTCTCCTGATTTTAAGCTACACTGCTTCTATGAGGAGCTTGAGATCAGAGGGGTGACTAACACTTGATGGACATTCAGTGACTTTTCAGTGCCATATGTCCGCATGTTACTGCATCATGTCTTGAGCGGTTATGTTTTAACTAATAAGTTTTACATTGGAGACCCTGCACTTAGGTGGGGAACTATTTGAGTCAATGTAGAGTTCGTTACCATCCTGTGTTTGTGTTTTACTTACTTGAAGCCCTAAAATAGTTTAACCTACTTTACATCTATAAGCTACCTACCCTAGGTTAAAAAGTTTTCTAATGTCAGTGCATTAACGGGGATGTCTAGGGATTTAAGCCTCACATTACACCTAGGTCAGGCTTCTGAATGCTATGGAGTGTTTTGATAAAGCACATAAGTTGATCTAATATTACGATCTCAGCTCTGGTTATCTAGGAGCGTTGGCCTTCTTATTAGTTAGTGGCCTGTTACCATATCTACACTCCAGCTGTGTTGAAGTTTGCCATTAAGCCTGTAAACTAAAAATCCTATATTTTCTATCTCCTTTCTAAAGATTAAGGAGTCACTATACTGAATAATTCCAGGCCCAGGCTCCAGAGTGTTTTAGCACTCTGCTGTCACCGCATAGTTGTCTATAGTTATGGGTATCAATTGGGAGACCTATGTTAGATGTTATACACATGTGTGGAACGAGTTCTTATATATATTATATTTCTTATCACTTCTTCCATGATAACTAGGGCCCATACAGGTATAAATGCTTAGTACCAATGTCTTATGGATAGACAGGATGATAGCTTACATATTTTATCATTATATTGCCATGTAGGATTAACCTAGAGCTTTTGTCTGAAATGTATACTCTAGTCTGGGCTGTCCACATCCTTAGTTGTCCTTATTCAGAAAGTCATAATGTTAAGTTGCTCTATCAATATCTCTGGGCTCTATGTTAGGAGTGTAAGTTAACAATAGTAAGATTTGTCATTTTTGGCTTTTCCTCCGTCCGCCGACCCCCCACCTCCTCCTTCCCCCGCGTGCTGATGGTGCGTGGAGAGAGTACGATATGCTATATCAGAAGAAGAAGGTGGGCAACCCATTGCTTGACTTTGGCACAATGGATTTGCACCTCTGGGCGCATCTTGATGCGGAACAGAAGGCGCAGGGGGGCTCCACGGCGATATCGCCAGCGAGTCAGCAGACATTGCGCTTTTGACGGCAGCAAGGGGGTGTGTGCTGGCGGTATCAGGACAAAGCGTGCGAGCGGGGCACATCGTGCACGTTCAAACACGTCTGTAAGTTCTGCAGTGGACAACACCCTGGAGCTGATTGCTCCAAGAAGCGAGATACCCAGACTGATCGGTTTGGGGGCAAGGGAGGCACTGGGAGTAAGGGCGGATTCGCCCGTTAGGGTCCAGGTTATTGGCAAATGGTTGAGCAGGTACCTGGACAGGGCGGCTGCTCGGCTGTTGGATAGCGGATTGCGCGAGGGTTTCATTATCCCGGTAGCAGGCCGGGTAGTGGGAGCCCCAGACAGGAAGAACCTGAAATCGGCTTCTCAGTACCCTGAGGCAGTCAGGGAGAAGTTGGGAAAAGAAGTGGCATTGGGTAGGGTTGCAGGCCCTTTCGGGGAATTACCACTGCCGGACTTAGTTATTTCCCCGCTGGGGGTCGTCCCCAAAAAGGAAACGGGTAAGTTCCAGCTCATACAGCACCTCTCTTATCCGACAGGGCGGTCAGTAAATGACGCCATTCCGGAGGAATTGAGCTCAGTCTGTTATCAGTCGTTTGACGACGCGCTGGCTATGGTCAGGGAACGGGGCCCTGGAGCCTTGATGGCAAAGTTAGACATAGAATCCGCGTTCCGGCTTCTCCCGATTCACCCATCATCCTTCAGGCTGATGGGGTGTTGGTTTGAAGGGGGTTATTATGTTGACCGTTGTCTGCCCATGGGCTGTTCGATATCCTGCGCGTATTTCGAAGCATTCAGCACTTTCCTGCACTGGGCGGTGGTCTCGGTGGCTGGGAGTGACAGAGTTGCATACTATTTGGACGATTTTCTCCTGGTTGGGGCAGCCAACTCGCAAGAATGTGCCTCTTTAATGAAAGTCATGAGGTTCATGATGGCCAGGTTTGGGGTTCCTCTAGCAGTGGATAAGACGGAGGGACCGTACACATGTTTGACGTTTTTAGGCATCGAAATTGATTCGGTGGCAGGGGAGTGTAGGTTGCCTAAAGAAAAGGTTGCCAAGATGTTGGCGACAGTCCGTGCTATGGTTTCGGCACCGACATGTTCACTTCGGGAGCTGCAGTCGCTCCTTGGTCTCCTTAACTTTGCGGGGAGAGTTATCCCGTGGGGTAGGGTGTTTAGCAAGCGGTTAGAGCAGTGCTTGGGCGGAGGTAGGGCTCCAGCATAGCGCATTCTCATCACGAGGGATATCGTGGTGGATTTGCAGGTCTGGGAGAGGTTTCTCCAGGACTTTAACAGCGTTTGCATGTGGCGAGGTGATCCAATATCTAACCAATCACTGCATCTGTTCACGGACGCTGCTGGAGCATCCGGGTATGGGGCTTACTTTGAGGGGGCATGGAGTGTGGAGCCCTGGCCGACCGAGTGGGCGGGCAGAGGGCTTACACGCAATCTTTGCTTTCTGGAACTGTTTCCTATACTGGTGGCAGTGGAACTGTGGGGTCACCTGTTTAGTAACAGGGCTGTGATTTTCTGGACGGACAATCTCAGCGTGGTGTTTGCTATTAATAGGCTTTCAGCTTCATCGCCTGTGGTGGTGCATTATCTGCGACACCTGGTGTTGAGATGTTTGCAATGGAACATTGACTTTAGGGCCCGGCACGTGCCAGGGGTGCAGAATATAGTTGCCGATGCATTGTCTCGCTTCCAGTGGGAGGCATTTAGGGCTGCGGCTCCTGCCGCGGTGCCTAATGGTCTTTCTTGCCCTCTCTTTTTGTGGCAGATGGCGAAGGACTACAGCAACTGATTCCTCTGTTGCGGGCTTCGTTGGCACCCAGCACATGGTTGGCATACGTGAGGTACTGGAGCGAGTGGGTAGGTTTCTGCGACCTACGTGAGTTCCCTTCCTGTGAGGGTGAACAGGGGTTTCTGTTGCACTGGCTGGTGGACCTGAGAGGTAAGCGAGCAAAAAAGGGGGCGGTGGTCGCTAGGCTATCGGCTGTGGCTTTCTTCTGCAGGCTATATGCGTTTAAAGACGAGTCACGCTCCTTCCTTGTAAAGCAGCTTATTAGGGGTTGGGGCCGTCTGGAGGTTCCACGACGGGACGCAAGAGAGCCCATTACGGCGGAAAGGCTGGTAAAGTTGCTGGCGGTCCTACCAGAGATATGTTCCTCACCTTTCGAGGCTCGGCTCTTCGGGGCGGCCTTCGGCCTGGCGTTTCACGGCGCATTAAGGGTGGGTGAGTTGGTAATGCGAGCCAAAAAGCGGCCGCAGGGGGGGGTCATGCACAATCATGTCAGACTGGTGGATGACTCTGTGCTATTGTTCATTCCCTGGTCAAAAACCGACCAGGAGGGCCGGGGGGCTTGGCTTTCCTTGCAGGGGCAGCCTGGTGTTACCTGTTGCCCAGTAAGGCTAGTGTCATCTTACCTGGAAGTGCGGGCAGGAGGCTCCTCCAGGTTTCTAATACATGCCAATGGGTACCCGCTGACCAGATACCAGTTTGGGAAGGTTTTAGGTAGGGTAGCGCAAACGGCTGGTCTTGACGAGTCTCGGATTGCCCCATACTCCTTCCGAGTTGGGGCAGCGATGACGGCTGCAGAGCTGGGTTGGTCCTCGGATCGCATCCGCTCATTAGGGCAGTGGAGGTCGCAGCGGTATAAGTCCTATGTTAGGCCGCTGTATGTTTGAGAGCGGGGATCAAGGGTCAAGTATGCAAGGGTTAGGGGGCTTGCAGGGGTGATACCTAAAGGTAATGGGCCAAGGTTTGTTGAGGATCTGGTCCACTGCAAGCGGGCTAACTCTTGTTTTCTTTGTTTTCAGAAACACGTCCAGGTCCTGTACGGGTGTGGATCGTCGGCCTTTCATATGTGCATTGGGCCGCAATTAGAGATGCAGCCATGCCAGGAGGACAGCAGCTAGGATTTCCTTCATCCAGGGCTGTGTTGCGTTGGCTAGGGCGCAGAGGCTTGGCCTGGGCAGATCTGCCTGCATTGCTCCAGACTGCCGCGAGAATGTGGGAGAAACCCCACATTCTGATAATACATGCTGGCGGCAACGATGTGGGGGCCATTCCCACATTGGATCTAATTCGGGCAATGCAGTCAGACCTGAGGCAGTTCAAACTCTGGTTTCCAGGTGTGAGAATCGGGTGGTCGAATGTGATCCCTAGATTAAGATGGAGACACATGGTGTGTCATAAGGCAGCTTTCCAGGTCAGGAAAAAGATCAATAGGGACCTGAGGAAGCAGGTAGTTGAACTTGAGGGTTTTGTGGTAGAGCACGGGAACATCTCGGCAGCTCATAAGGGTTTGTATAGGTAGGATGGGGTTCATTTAGAACCGGCAGGAGTAGATTTGTTCTTGCAGAACATCAGGCAGGAGTTACTCCTAAGAGTATAGGGTGGCGGCAAGAGTCAGGACCATTGAATATGCAGGTCAGTCTCTTGTGGCGGGTGTTCAGGATCACGGCTGCAGACTGGAAGGAGGTTTGAGTAACGGCCATTGCAGTCAGGGTGACATCACAGGCTTGGTATGCTTGGGCGTGCTCTGGCTGATTATTGTTGGGCCGAGAAACCCCTAAATATAAAGCTGCGTGAGTACCTCCACCTTGTGGTCTGCAGCAGTGTCCCTTGGCCATTTTCTAGAAGGGGTTATTCATAGTTAGAATGTAGGCCCCGATTGCCGCCACCCATGGTTAAGTTACCTGCCAGTTCCACGGCTGGTACCAATAAATGCGACCCACGGGTCTTTCACCCACAAACTGTGTTGTGTTGTTATTTATTATTTAATAAAGTTATGTTAAGTGTTAAGTTATGGTAAGTTAGGTTACAAGCAGACACTCAGGAGATGTAGGGCATTTAATCCCTTAAGAAAGTGCAGGGCAAATAGCCTGGAACGTAGCTAAGGGTTAAGGCCTGGAGGAGTGAGTGCTGCTGTGTGTGTGTGTTAGTTACAATGTTGCATTGTGTTGGGAGGGGTTTACTAACCTTATAAGAGGGATGTGCAGGGATTCCACTTCCTCTTTGTTCCTGTGGACTCCCAGAAGATCTTTCCCCACCCTCCCATCCCTATTATGCACTGTTGTTGAATTTGTTATGCACTGTTGTTTGGTTTTGTTATGCATCATTGATTGGATTTGTTATGCATTACGGATTGGCACTTGTAATGCATTATTGATTTGATTTTCTGCATTACTGATTGGAGATTGTAATGCACTATTAATTTGAATAAGTATATAGAAGGCGGCAATTGGTTTTTCATTAGGTCTCTATTCGAGACTAGGTGTCTGAGGCTGGAAGAGGGTTACTCAAACTACTTCCCTAAGTCCAAAGACTTTAATTTTTGAACTCCCCAGTTATTGACATGCTGTTCATCAAGTCAAGGCTTGACCTACAGGTTTGGAGTTTCTAATGCTTGCACCCTAATCTGGCGGGTGGTCAGGATCACGGCTGTAGACTGGAAGGAGGTTTGAGTAACGGCCATTGCGGTCAGGGTGACGTCACAGGCTTGGTATGCTTGGGCGTGCTCCGGCTGATTATTGTTGGGCCGAGAAACCCCTAAATATAAAGCTGCGTGAGTATCTCCGCCTTGTGGTCTGCAGCAGTGTCCCTTGGCCATTTTCTAGAAGGGGTTATTCATAGTTAGAATGTAGGCCCCGATTGCCGCCACCCGTGGTTAAGTTACCTGCCAGTTCCACGGCTGGTACCAATAAATGCGACCCACGGGTCTTCCACCCACAAACTGTGTTGTGTTGTTATTTATTATTTAATAAAGTTATGTTAAGTGTTAAGTTATGGTAAGTTAGGTTACAAGCAGACACTCAGGAGATGTAGGGCATTTAATCCCTTATGTATGCATGTGTTTGTGTCTATGTATGAGTGCAGTGTTTTAAACTTATGTTTCAATACAATACCAAAATAGTATAAAAGTATATTAGTAACTGTATTTTTTTTTACCAGCGGCTAAGCGCATCTGCAGCTTAGAGCACCTTCGGCTTATCGCTTGAGTGACAGCGGTCATGAGTTTTTCAGCATCACCCCATAGAAGTCTATTATATGAGGGATTTAGTGCACCAAAATGCAGATGTTAGCTCATCCTAGACTATTGCTGGAGTGTTAAAATATTACTTTCAAATTGTAATATGAGTGCAAAACTAAAAGCGCTATTGATTCCACTCAAGCATTGCTAGTGCACAATAGTTATTATTTATGTATTCTACTTGTATCCTGGGGCAATGTGTCATTAATATAATCCTTATAGGCTCATTCAAATGTTTAATATTTTTATTAAATGACATTTCCACACAACTTGTGAATGGCTGTACAAGCTGAAGCAAATTGCATTAGACTGGGAGTCACTGTAGACACTGAGCATTTAAAGAATATGGTTTTCATATAAATGTGTGTTCTTTTAAGGTGATGGAACTTACAGTTTGCAAGTCAAATCAAAGTAAATATTTTGTGTAATGTTCTGATTGTTAAACAGAATAGCAGTTTATGGCAACTTTAGATAAAACAACTATACATTTGAATATATAGAACCCTCAGAAAGATAAAACAGTACTGTACTCAGAAAGATAATATTTGTTGTTTTATATAAATATAGACAATTATTTGCATTTTAGAACACAAAGATCAAACCAAAGACACAATCAGAGAAGATTGTGACTTACAGATGGTAGTAATATGCCAAGGAGCTCTTCCCAGACTATATTTCTCAGTTTATCCTTAAACTCCCCCGCATATAATAGTACCATATATCAGACAACATTAAAGCCTTCCACCCTACCAGTATTTGTGATCCAGTGGAGACCATCCAACTCTACAATCACCAGCACTGACGCACAGGAGTGCCGGGACCAGCCTGGATATGCCCTGTAGTCCACTCACAAAGCTGAGGACTTGTATCCCTCTTGATCCCTTCACAAAACCTCCTAGACCTAGATATCACAGGAGGATTTATCAAACTGTGGGCTAAGGCCAGCAGCAATCACACTCTAGACCAGCGGTAGCACTTGTGGCACGAAATGCCACCATAAAACCCTGAGTAGTGCCTGTCCTGCCGCAGCCTCTATCTCACTCTTTCTGTGAAGGAGGAAAGTACCAGCCAACAACTCCAGTACTAATGCAGCGGCACATCGGGGCTTGTCTTGTGGCGACCTGAAGATCATCAGTGAAGCTGAGGGCTCAATCCAACCTCAGGTCTCCTACAGAGCTTGCCAGAGCTAATTCTGTGACTTCTACAGAGCCTGCCGAACCTAATTATTCCCAGAAGTGCCTTCTAACTTTAAGATTGGGACTAGACACAAACACACTCAGCATTTACATCGGAGGTGCAGGAAACTGCCATCATTCCTTACTGAGCACCTGCTAGCCAGCCATTGCAGCCTCATTCCTCCTACGATAAAGAAAGGCAAATTTAGCTCTGACTTTGTATGCACACAGAAGCATGCCTATAGCCTGCCACTTCATAGTATCTTAATAATCCTAATAACAGCCATATTTGGGTGACATCTAGTCAAACATCAGAATAGAGTTAGAATCTGTCAACAACTTCATTGACTTTTACTTCCACTATTGTGGTCTGCTCTCATATATGACCCATTTTAGCCCCTCTACCTTGCATTTGGTCCTCGCCTACCAGTGGCCCTCATATAAATCTGGTATATGAGACTCCTTCAATTTCTAAAACTAGCCCCCAATTTTTGAGATTTCTGTCTTTTCACCTCGACTAGTGTTCTTCCCCCTCCTTCCGGCTAGATACCTCTCTTTGGAGGGTCATATCCTTATACCCTTTCATCACATGGTCCTAAGGGGAAAGAATCCCTTGGGGAGAGAGACTGCCCATCTACTCTTTCTCAGTCCATACTATTACCACAGGAGTTGATTGTCTCCCCCAGTCACAGATTCTAGGATATTACACCATCTAGGATATTTCACTGACATTAAAACACATATATACGTATACCACTACTTTCCACCCCCCAAGGTGCATAAGAAGCACACGTAAAAATGTTTTAAAATCACCATACAGGAGGAAATGGGGCCCCTTCTGCAATGAGATCACATTAAAGAACTTTAACATAATATCTGTATGTTCATTTTATATCTGATACATAACTCCTGTGACCATGGCACATGCAACTAAGCAAAAGCAGAAACATACTGCAATTCCTAAACGCACTTTGGCAGATTACTTCAACAGTAAAATCCAATAAGATAAAAACATATCAGATGAGGATTCTAGAGACTCTTCAGCTTCCCTTAGAACGACAGCCTTAGCAGAAATTCAGGCTGCAGATAAAACTTCTATGGGACATACCTCAATTTTAGAGTCTATCAAAGCACTCTCTGAGAAAATGGATACTCATTACTCCTCTCTAAAACAAGAACTTAAAACATCTGTAACCAAACTCAAAAGAGAAATCTCCACTTTGGGTGAACGTACGAAGGTCTTAGAAAGGAAACATAAGGATCTTGCAGTAGAGCATTTAAACCAGACTCTGGTGGAAACAATCTCCAACTTGGAAGCCAAACTGGCAGATCTCACCAGAACAACATCAGGATACAAAGAATACTGGAAAACATAGGAACAGCAGAGCTGTCAGGTTTCCTAATGGGACTCTTCATGGAACTTCTAGGGTCCCTCCAAAACCAAAACCCTCTGATAAACAGAGCACACAGAGCCCTCCAACCTATATATTTATTGGTTGACCTACCTAGGGATGTAATAATCAGATTGCAATATTACACCTTTAAAGAGAAACTCCTGAGAGCATCCTTCCTTTGAAAAATCTATACTTCTCAATTCAAATTTTTCAAAATTTGTCTTCTCACACTTTAGCCAGAAGACACTCTTTCCACCGAATAACATAATGAAAATATAATATCAAGTACCGATGGGGTTACCCAGTCAAACTGTTCTTCCAATTTAAAAACTAAATATATGCTGCCATGTCCTTATATCAAGGTCTGAAACTACTGCTTTCCCTAGGCCTTCAATATCAGTCTGATGCAGCTGGAAAAATGCTCTTAGCCTCCGGAGGTCTGAGCGTGAAAGCATCACAATGAAAACCTCTTCCTAGTAGGTTAACTTAAACACCTAAACAAAAAGTCTCAGCTACCCCAAGAGACTGTCCTTGAATTGATACTCTGTAATCTTTATTAATCTCTATAGTTTTGTATGGTAGTATTCATGATTATGTTGTCTGGCTTGCACCTCAAGATGAAAACTTAAGATAATTTCCACTTCTATGGGGAGCTTCTGTCAACAATTGGTCAATGGAAAGGCTAAAACCAGACTTAACCATTTCCTGAATCTGACTTGGGAAATATAGCCTATCCACAAACCATAAGATTACTACTAAGACTGTTATAAACGTTAGCTTATAAACTTTCTAAGTTCACTTCTCTTTGTTTTTGTTCTCTTAGGCCTGCCTTAACCTTCATATGGGTTGAGTTGCTGCTCACAGTCTTCAGATGACTTCAACTTAATGTTTCTGTTTGCAACTATTTTTATATATTATTTCTTTATTCCATTATATTAGTTACTTATTAACTTATTTTTTTCTTCCATGTTCCGATCAGCCAATAGAATGCAAGCTCAATCTGATTGGCTGATTGGATCAGCCAATCCGATTGAACTTCAATCTGATTGGCTGATTTAATCAGCCAATCAGATTTTTCCTACCTTAATTCCGATTGGCTGATAGAATCCTATCAGCCAATCGGAATTCGAGGGACGCCATCTTGGATGACATCACTTAAAGGAACCGTCATTCGTCGTTCAGTCATCGGTGGAAGAAGATGGCTCCGCGTCGGCTCGTCTGAAGATGGCTCCGCTACGCTCCGGATGGATGAAGATTGAAGACGTCGCCTGGATGTTGACTTCAATCAGATGGAAGACTTCTTCAGCGCCCCTTGGATGATGACTTCTGCCGCTCCGGATGTCTTCTTCTGTTCCATCGGTGGTCGGCTGGCTGAAGATGGCTAAAGGTAGGATGATATTCAGGGGGGTAGTGTTAGGTTTATTTAAGGGGGGTTTGGGTTAGATTAGGGGTATGTGGGTGGTGGGTTTTAATGTTGGGGATGTTGTATTTTTTTTTACAGGCAAAAGAGCTGAATTCTTTTGGGCATGCCCTGCAAAAGGCCCTTTTAAGGGCTGGTAAGGTAATAGAGCTGTTAACTATTTAATGTAGAATAGGGTAGGGCATTTTTTTTTATTTTGGGGGGCTTTGTTATTTTATTAGGTGGCTTAGATTAGGTGTAAATAGCTTAAAATTGTTGTAATATTTTTGAAATGTTTGTAACTTATTTTTTTTTATTTTTTTGTACTTTAGTTAGTTTATTTAATTGTATTTAATTGTAGTTATTTGTAGGTAATTTATTTAATTAATTTAATGATAGTGTAGTGTTAGGTTTAATTGTAACTTAGGTTAGGATTTATTTTACAGGTAATTTTGTATTTCTTTTAGCTAGGTAGTTATTAAATAGTTAATAACTATTTAATAACTATTCTAACTAGCTAAAATAAATACAAAGTTACCTGTAAAATAAATATAAATCCTAAAATAGCTACAATGTAATTATTAATTACATTGTAGCTATCTTATGGCTAGATTTAGAGTTGGGCGGTAGCCGTGAAAACCAGCGTTAGAGGCTCCTAACGCTCGTTTTTACCGCCCTCTTGTATTTCTCTTTATTTTAACTAGGTAGCTATTAAATAGTTATTAACTATTTAATAGCTATTGTACCTAGTTAAAATAAATTGAAATTTGCCTGTAAAATAAAAATAAATCTTAAAATAGCTACAATATAATTATTATTTATATTGTAGCTATCTTAGGGTTTATTTTAAAGGTAAGTATTTATTTTTAAATAGGATTTATTTAGTTAATAAGAGTTATAATATTTCGATGTATTTAATTAATATTTAAGTTAGGGGGTGTTAGGGTTAGGGTTAGACTTAGGTTTAAGGGTTAATAATTTTATTATAGTTGCGGCGGTGTTGGGGGGGCAGGATAGGGGTTAATAAATTTATTATAGGTGGCGACGATGTAGGGGGGGCAGATTAGGGGTTAATACATTTAATATAGGTGGCGGCGGGGTCCGGGAGCGGCGGTTTAGGGGTTAAACAATTTATTTAGTTGCGGCGGGGTACGGGATCGGCAGGATAGGGGTTAATAAATTTATTATAGGTGGCGGCGGTATAGGGGGGCAGGATAGGGGTTAATAGGTATTATGTAGGTGGTGGCGGGGTCCGGGAGCGGCGGTTTAGGGGTTAATCAGTTTATTAGAGTGGCGGTAAGCTCCGGGAGTGGCGGTTTAGGGGTTAATACATTTATAAGAGTTGCGGCGGGGTCTAGGAGCGGCAGTTTTGGGGTTAATAACTTTATTTAGTTGCGGGGGGCTCCGGGGGCGCCGGTTTAGGGGGTAGAACAGTATAGTTAGTGTGGGTGCTTAGTGACAGCTTGTCAATAAAGCTGTAAAAAAGCCGAAGAGCAGCGAGATCGGATGAGTGATAACTATCACAGTCCGCTGCTCATCGCCCCGTACTTGGTGCACGGCTTTTTGACAGCTTTATTGATAACTTTGGCGAGATTTTTCAGGTCCGCGGCGGCGATGGTAGGCGAGCTTAGGCGGGCGTATTTGGGGACGGCGATGGCAGGTAAGTAGACACGTTGATAACTAGAGGCCCATAACTTAACCTCCAGATGGTTACCTAGAAACCATATCTCCTAGTTAGGAAGAATAGCAGCAGCAAAGATGACTCTACTTCCTAAAGCGCTATATATAATGTAAACCCTCTCTATTACAGGAACCTCCATAGAGATTCATAAATTACAAAAGGTAATTAACACATACATATGGCAGAGGAAACAACCAAGGTTATCTAAAACTACAATATATACCCCCAAAGATGGGGGCGGGCTTGGAGTGCCAAATTTATATTGGTACAAACTAGCAATATCTCTTAGTAGGGTAGTGGAGTGGTGTAGAATAATAAATAAAAAAGTAACCCAATTGGGGTCCCAATTATTAAATGTTCCACACCTAGGAGGAGTCTGCTGGACACCATTACCCCCAACATTCACCAATAACAAACCTTACTCTGTTTTTAATGCTACATGGTCTGACTGGGTGTCAATCCGTAACAAATTCCCAAAAATCTCTTCCCCTAGTTCGCCTCTCACTACACTACTCTGGAACACGGAATTCAAATAGGTAAAACTTGGATCACTAACACCATGAGAGATCCATGTGATCTTCAAGACTAATTACCAGTATATGACTTAGTGGTGGGGGGTAAAATACGCACAAGGGAAGAGCTAGTTCAACTGGGTCACCACTGTTTTAGGTCTTGGCTTCAATACCAACAAATGTGACACTACATAATATCCCATAGAAATAAAAATGACTTTATTAGACCTCTCACGATATTCGAAACAAAATGCATTAAAAAAAAAAACCTTGGAAAAAGGGACAATATCTTCCATGTATTAACTTCTCATGGAAATATATCTCAGTCCCTAACAGGCCCACGTATGTACAAAAATGGGAGGCAGAACTAAACAAACAGATATCACTAGTACAATGGAAACTTTGGTCCCAAGCAACAGCAAAATCAACCCATTCAGCCTCATACTTGGAAACAAACATAAAAGTCCTCACGAGGACGCAAGAAGGCACAATGTTACATATATGGTGGGACTGCCCTACATTAAATCAATTTTGGAAAGAGATTCACTCGATAATAGGAGAGGTAATAGGCTTCTCCCCGACATTTTTCACAGAACTTTTCCTTTTCAATGTCTTAGATATCAAATGTAAAATTAGACGCAATATTACACAAATTATGATAATTGTGGCAAAAAAATGAATTCCCAAATTATGGAAAAACTTGCAAGTGCCCAACCTTAAAAGTTAGATAGAGCAAGTAGATCTGATTCTGTCAATGGAGAGGTATTACTATTTTACTCTGGGGAAGATGGATTTATTCTGGGACATTAGGTTTTTATGGGAGCAATATAAATATAAATAAGCATATTCCATACAATTCTAGGTTCTTTTCATCCGAGGCCTACAAACCTATAAACATCTAGATATGTATACATATGTTTGGTGGCAGCAACATTTTTGTTAGCATCAACATTCAGTAATACTATTGATATGTAATAATAGTGATGGCAGCGGCTCCGCAGTCCTAATATGACTTTACGCCAAGATTCGATATTACATTCATGGGCAATGTAGATTTTGGTTTCTTTTCCTCACCCCGTCCCCAATTCCTCTTGTTCACCCCCTTCCCTACCCACGTTCCCTAACCCCAACTATATACTATACTTATATCATTACATGTCGGTGTAGTGCAGTGGAACCATTGGAAAGTTCTAGGTATATATTTTGTTTGAAACAAATTTTGTAATCACTTCGGAATTCACTGTTACCTGCTAATGGACTTTATATAGCTTTCGGTTGAGACAAGCTCGACTTTCACAGCCAAAGCTTGAACACTCTTTATAGTTTGGAGAACTATCGCAATGTTTAAACTGTGTTTTATTTTGCATGTACTGTTTTGAATTTTCCATTAATAAAAACTAATAAATATAAAAAAAAATGAATATTGTCTGCTAAATATCTGGGGAACCTAAATCTGCCACAGTCTCCCCTAGCTTGTGCTGTGTTCTGTATCTCTAATATAATAATAGCATGGTCTGAAATACAGATATCTTTAATATCTGCCTTCATATTCAGACCCAGCATATTATCTGAAATTAGAAAGAGGTCTATTCTTGACAATGTATTGAATGTTTCTGAAGCACATGTGAATGTACGTGTATCTGAATTTTGAGTTCTCCATATGTCTTGTAATCTTAGTCCTTTAATGAGGATACTCAGAATTCTTCTTTCTTTTTTAATTTCTCTAGATCAACAGCATTTGAGCCTATCCACAAGGGGGACTGGTGCACGATTAAAGTCCCCACCCACAATTATATTTTTCCCTATATATTTTATGTTTTTATTCAGCCCCTCCCAGAACTCCTGGTCCATCTTATTAGGGCCATAAACGTTACATAGGACCAAGTTCAGGTTATGAATTTGTAGCTCTAATATTATATACCTACCCTGTCTGTCCACTTCTTGTGCTTGTACCTTGTAAGTTATATTTTTATTGAAGAGCATCGCTACGCCCTTTTTCCTACCACAATATGGGTTAGCTAATACTTCCCCTACCCATTTGCTTTTTAACTTCTCGGATTCAATAAGGTTGAGATGTGTCTCTTGTAGGAGTACTATACTTGGTTTAAGATGGCCTAATTGTTTTAATATTAGTTTCCTCTTTATGGGGGATGTGATTCCTCCTACATTCCAGGATAAAAGGTTAATCTTATTTGCCATTCATATTTATCTTTTAACCATTTTATGGTTCTCCCCACCTCTACGCCTATAAGGGTGGAGCTTCCCAAACTAGTCTGACCCCCCCCCCCCCTCCCTGGCGCTCCATATTCATAACAAGAGAAAAATATAACATAAACCTCATAAAATTATACATTACTGTATAGTAAAAAGAACATACCCGTTTGGTCACCATATTACCCTTGAGCCTATCAGGCTACTCAAATAATTGTACTTTTAATAGTCCCTGTTCTTTACAAAAAAAAATGTTATACTGCTGCTTGGAACTGTGTCCTGACTTCCATATCTATCTTTTTCCTCTGCTTTTATATATGTTTCGGACTGATCTTCTGGCTTGTTCACAAAGTACCATGTCCATTACTGCTGCTTATTCTATGCATCTCTCGTTCCTAACCAATAGTGGACCTACTCAACAGAGGACTCTGGTGCAAAAATGTTCCCCCCTCCCAAAGGTAGCTCAGTAGTGACCAAAAGTAATACTAATCATTATTATAGATAGATAGATAGTTCCCCTGCATTAGGTTGTACACATTCTGCACATGCCTTTGTATAGACTGGTTGTGTCCAGCACTTGGGCCCTGGTGTCACTACACCTGTTACCAACAACTAATCAGGTGATCTGCGTATTACCTTTATAATAACATCAGGTGGTGAGACATAGCCGTTCTGAATATCATCAGTCACACAGTGTTACAGATAACTACAGACACAGAACTCTAATTGACACAAGATGAAACAGAGTGAATATCATCAGTCACACAGTGTTACAGATAACTACAGACACAGAACTCTAATTGACACAGGATGAAACAGAGTGAATATCATCAGTCACACAGTGTTACAGATACAGACACAGGACTCTAATTGACACAGGATGAAACAGAGTGAATATCATCAGTCACACAGTGTTACAGATACAGACACAGAACTCTAATTGACACAGCATGAAACAGAGTGAATATCATCAGTCACACAGTGTTACAGATACAGACACAGAACTCTAATTGACACAGGATGAAACAGAGTGAATATCATCAGTCACACAGTGTTACAGATACAGACACAGAACTCTAATTGACACAGGATGAAACAGAGTGAATATCATCAGTCACACAGTGTTACAGATACAGACACAGAACTCTAATTGACACAGGATGAAACAGAGTGAATATCATCAGTCACACAGTGTTACAGACACAGACACAGAACTCTAATTGACACAGGATGAAACAGAGTGAATATCATCAGTCACACAGTGTTACAGATACAGACACAGAACTCTAATTGACACAGGATGAAACAGAGTGAATATCATCAGTCACACAGTGTTACAGATACAGACACAGAACTCTAATTGACACAGGGTGAAACAGAGTGAATATCATCAGTCACACAGTGTTACAGATACAGACACAGAACTCTAATTGACACAGGATGAAACAGAGTGAATATCATCAGTCACACAGTGTTACAGATAACTACAGACACAGAACTCTAATTGACACAGGATGAAACAGAGTGAATATCATCAGTCACACAGTGTTACAGATACAGACACAGAACTCTAATTGACACAGGATGAAAGCAGAGTGAATATCATCAGTCACACAGTGTTACAGATACAGACACAGAACTCTAATTGACACAGGATGAAACAGAGTGAATATCATCAGTCACACAGTGTTACAGATACAGACACAGAACTCTAATTGACACAGGATGAAACAGAGTGAATATCATCAGTCACACAGTGTTACAGATAACTACAGACACAGAACTCTAATTGACACAGGATGAAACAGAGTGAATATCATCAGTCACACAGTGTTACAGATACAGACACAGAACTCTAATTGACACAGGATGAAAAAGAGTGAATATCATCAGTCACACAGTGTTACAGATACAGACACAGAACTCTAATTGACACAGGATGAAACAGAGTGAATATCATCAGTCACACAGTGTTACAGATACAGACACAGAACTCTAATTGACACAGGATGAAACAGAGTGAATATCATCAGTCACACAGTGTTACAGATACAGACACAGAACTCTAATTGACACAGGGTGAAACAGAGTGAATATCATCAGTCACACAGTGTTACAGATACAGACACAGAACTCTAATTGACACAGGATGAAACAGAGTGAATATCATCAGTCACACAGTGTTACAGATAACTACAGACACAGAACTCTAATTGACACAGGATGAAACAGAGTGAATATCATCAGTCACACAGTGTTACAGATACAGACACAGAACTCTAATTGACACAGGATGAAGCAGAGTGAATATCATCAGTCACACAGTGTTACAGATACAGACACAGAACTCTAATTGACACAGGATGAAACAGAGTGAATATCATCAGTCACACAGTGTTACAGATACAGACACAGAACTCTAATTGACACAGGATGAAACAGAGTGAATATCATCAGTCACACAGTGTTACAGATAACTACAGACACAGAACTCTAATTGACACAGGATGAAACAGAGTGAATATCATCAGTCACACAGTGTTACAGATACAGACACAGAACTCTAATTGACACAGGATGAAAAAGAGTGAATATCATCAGTCACACAGTGTTACAGATAACTGCAGACACAGAACTCTAATTGACACAGGATGAAACAGAGTGAATATCATCAGTCACACAGTGTTACAGATACAGACACAGAACTCTAACTGACACAGGATGAAACAGAGTGAATATCATCAGTCACACAGTGTTACAGATAACTGCAGACACAGAACTCTAATTGACACAGGATGAAACAGAGTGAATATCATCAGTCACACAGTGTTACAGATAACTACAGACACATAACTCTAATTGACACAGGATGAAACAGAGTGAATATCAGCAGTCACACAGTGTTACAGATACAGACACAGAACTCTAATTGACACAGGATGAAACAGAGTGAATATCATCAGTCACACAGTGTTACAGATACAGACACAGAACTCTAATTGACACAGGATGAAACAGAGTGAATATCATCAGTCACACAGTGTTACAGATACAGACACAGAACTCTAATTGACACAGGATGAAACAGAGTGAATATCATCAGTCACACAGTGTTTCAGATACAGACACAGAACTCTAATTGACACAGGATGAAAGAGTGAATATCATCAGTCACACAGTGTTACAGATACAGACACAGAACTCTAATTGACACAGGATGAAACAGAGTGAATATCATCAGTCACACAGTGTTACAGATAAATACACAGAACTCTAATTGACACAGGATGAAACAGAGTGAATATCATCAGTCACACAGTGTTACAGATACAGACACAGAACTCTAATTGACACAGGATGAAACAGAGTGAATATCATCAGTCACACAGTGTTACAGATAACTGCAGACACAGAACTCTAATTGACACAGGATGAAACAGAGTGAATATCATCAGTCACACAGTGTTACAGATACAGACACAGAACTCTAATTGACACAGGATGAAACAGAGTGAATATCATCAGTCACACAGTGTTACAGATAACTACAGACACAGAACTCTAATTGACACAGGATGAAACAGAGTGAATATCATCAGTCACACAGTGTTACAGATAACTACAGACACAGAACTCTAATTGACACAGGGTGAAACAGAGTGAATATCATCAGTCACACAGTGTTACAGATACAGACACAGAACTCTAATTGACACAGGATGAAAAAGAGTGAATATCATCAGTCACACAGTGTTACAGATAACTGCAGACACAGAACTCTAATTGACACAGGATGAAACAGAGTGAATATCATCAGTCACACAGTGTTACAGATAACTACAGACACAGAACTCTAATTGACACAGGATGAAACAGAGTGAATATCATCAGTCACACAGTGTTACAGAAACTACAGACACAGAACTCTAATTGACACAGCATGAAACAGAGTGAATATCATCAGTCACACAGTGTTACAGATACAGACACAGAACTCTAATTGACACAGGATGAAACAGAGTGAATATCATCAGTCACACAGGTGTTACAGATACAGACACAGAACTCTAATTGACACAGGATGAAACAGAGTGAATATCATCAGTCACACAGTGTTACAGATACAGACACAGAACTCTAATTGACACAGGATGAAACAGAGTGAATATCATCAGTCACACAGTGTTACAGATACAGACACAGAACTCTAATTGACACAGGATGAAACAGAGTGAATATCATCAGTCACACGGTGTTACAGATACAGACACAGAACTCTAATTGACACAGGATGAAACAGAGTGAATATCATCAGTCACACAGTGTTACAGATACAGACACAGAACTCTAATTGACACAGGATGAAACAGAGTGAATATCATCAGTCACACAGTGTTACAGATAACTACAGACACAGAACTCTAATTGACACAGGATGAAACAGAGTGAATATCATCAGTCACACAGTGTTACAGATACAGACACAGAACTCTAATTGACACAGCATGAAACAGAGTGAATATCATCAGTCACACAGTGTTACAGATACAGACACAGAACTCTAATTGACACAGGATGAAACAGAGTGAATATCATCAGTTCACACAGTGTTACAGATACAGACACAGAACTCTAATTGACACAGGATGAAACAGAGTGAATATCATCAGTCACACAGTGTTACAGATAACTACAGACACAGAACTCTAATTGACACAGGATGAAACAGAGTGAATATCATCAGTCACACAGTGTTACAGATACAGACACAGAACTCTAATTGACACAGGATGAAACAGAGTGAATATCATCAGTCACACAGTGTTACAGATACTACAGACACAGAACTCTAATTGACACAGGATGAAACAGAGTGAATATCATCAGTCACACAGTGTTACAGATACAGACACAGAACTCTAATTGACACAGGATGAAACAGAGTGAATATCATCAGTCACACAGTGTTACAGATACAGACACAGAACTCTAATTGACACAGGATGAAACAGAGTGAATATCATCAGTCACACCGTGTTACAGATAACTACAGACACAGAACTCTAATTGACACAGGATGAAACAGAGTGAATATCATCAGTCACACAGTGTTACAGATACAGACACAGAACTCTAATTGACACAGGATGAAACAGAGTGAATATCATCAGTCACACAGTGTTACAGATACAGACACAGAACTCTAATTGACACAGGATGAAACAGAGTGAATATCATCAGTCACACAGTGTTACAGATAACTACAGACACAGAACTCTAATTGACACAGGATGAAACAGAGTGAATATCATCAGTCACACAGTGTTACAGATACAGACACAGAACTCTAATTGACACAGGATGAACAGAGTGAATATCATCAGTCACACAGTGTTACAGATACAGACACAGAACTCTAATTGACACAGGATGAAACAGAGTGAATATCATCAGTCACACAGTGTTACAGATACAGACACAGAACTCTAATTGACACAGGATGAAACAGAGTGAATATCATCAGTCACACAGTGTTACAGATACACAGACACAGAACTCTAATTGACACAGGATGAAACAGAGTGAATATCATCAGTCACACAGTGTTACAGATACAGACACAGAACTCTAATTGACACAGGATGAAACAGAGTGAATATCATCAGTCACACAGTGTTACAGATACAGACACAGAACTCTAATTGACACAGGATGAAACAGAGTTGAATATCATCAGTCACACAGTGTTACAGATACAGACACAGAACTCTAATTGACACAGGATGAAACAGAGTGAATATCATCAGTCACACAGTGTTACAGATACAGACACAGAACTCTAATTGACACAGGATGAAACAGAGGTGAATATCATCAGTCACACAGTGTTACAGATACAGAACACAGAACTCTAATTGACACAGGATGAAACAGAGTGAATATCATCAGTCACACAGTGTTACAGATACTACAGACACAGAACTCTAATTGACACAGGGTGAAACAGAGTGAATATCATCAGTCACACAGTGTTACAGATACAGACACAGAACTCTAATTTGACACAGGATGAAACAGAGTGAATATCATCAGTCACACAGTGTTACAGATAACTACAGACACAGAACTCTAATTGACACAGGATGAAACAGAGTGGAATATCATCAGTCACACAGTGTTACAGATACAGACACAGAACTCTAATTGACACAGGATGAAGCAGAGTGAATATCATCAGTCACACAGTGTTACAGAACTACAGACACAGAACTCTAATTGACACAGGATGAAACAGAGTGAATATCATCAGTCACACAGTGGTTACAGATACAGACACAGAACTCTAATTGACACAGGATGAAACAGAGTGAATATCATCAGTCACACAGTGTTACAGATAACTACAGACACAGAACTCTAATTGACACAGGATGAAACAGAGTGAATATCATCAGTCACACAGTGTTACAGATACAGACACAGAACTCTAATTGACACAGGATGAAACAGAGTGAATATCATCAGTCACACAGTGTTACAGATACAGACACAAGAACTCTAATTGACACAGGATGAACAGAGTGAATATCATCAGTCACACAGTGTTACAGAATACAGACACAGAACCTCTAATTGACACAGGATGAAACAGAGTTGAATATCATCAGTCCACACAGTGTTACAGATACAGACACAGAACTCTAATGACACAGGATGAAACAGAGGTGAATATCATCAGTCACACAGTGTTACAGATACAGACACAGAACTCTAATTGACACAGGATGAAACAGAGTGAATATCATCAGTCACACAGTTGTTACAGAACTACAGACACAGAACTCTAATTGACACAGGATGAAACAGAGTGAATATCATCAGTCACACAGTGTTACAGATACAGACACAGAACTCTAATTGACACAGGATGAAGCAGAGTGAATATCATCAGTCACACCAGTGTTACAGATACAGACACAGAACTCTAATTGACACAGGATGAAACAGAGTGAATATCATCAGTCAACACAGTGTTACAGATACACGACACAGAACTCTAATTGACACAGGATGAAACAGAGTGAATATCATCAGTCACACAGTGTTACAGATAATACAGACACAGAACTCTAATTGACACAGGATGAAACAGAGTGAATACTCATCAGTCACACAGTGTTACAGATACAGACACAGAACTCTAATTGACACAGGATGAAAACAGAGTGAATATCATCAGTCACACAGTGTTACAGATAACTGCAGACACAGAACTCTAATTGACACAGGATGAAACAGAGTGAATATCATCAGTCACACAGTGTTACAGATACAGACACAGAACTCTAACTGACACAGGATGAAAAAGAGTGAATATCATCAGTCACACAGTGTTACAGATAACTGCAGACACAGAACCTCTAATTGACACAGGATGAAACAGAGTGAATATCATCAGTCACACAGTGTTACAGATAACTACAGACACATAACTCTAATTGACACAGGATGAAACAGAGTGAATATCAGCAGTCACACAGTGTTACAGATAACAGACACAGAACTCTAATTGACACAGGATGAAAACAGAGTGAATATCATCAGTCACACAGTGTTACAGATACAGACACAGAACTCTAATTGACACAGGATGAAACAAGAGTGACTATCATCAGTCACACAGTGTTACAGATACAGACACAGAACTCTAATTGACACAGGATGAAACAGAGTGAATATCATCAGTCACACAGTGTTACAGATACAGACACAGAACTCTAATTGACACTGGATGGAAAAGAGTGAATATCATCAGTCACACAGTGTTACAGATACAGACACAGAACTCTAATTGACACAGGATGAAACAGAGTGATATTATCATCAGTTCACACAGGTGTCTACCAGATACAGACACAGAACTCTAATTGACAACAGGATGACAACAGAGTGAATATCATCAGTCACACAGTGTTACAGATACAGACACAGAACTCTAATTGACACAGGATGAAACAGAGTGAATATCATCAGTCCACACAGTGTATACAGATAACACCAGACACAGAACTCTAATTGACACAGGAATGAAACAGAGTGAATATCATCAGTCACACAGTGTTACAGATACAGACACAGAACTCTAATTGACACAGACTGAAACAGAGTGAATATCATCAGTCACACAGTGTTACAGATAACTACAGACACAGAACTCTAATTGACACAGGATGAAAACAGAGTGAATATCATCAGTCACACAGTGTTACAGATAACTACAGACACAGAACTCTAATTGACACAGGTGAAACAGAGTGAATATCATCAGTCACACAGTGTTACAGATACAGACACAGAACTCTAATGACACAGGATGAAAAAGAGTGAATATCATCAGTCACACAGTGTTACAGATAAACTGCAGGACACAGAACTCTAATTGACACAGGATGAAACAGAGTGAATATCAGCAGACACACAGTGTTACAGATAACTACAGACACAGAACTCTAATTGACACAGGATGAAACAGAGTGAATATCATCAGTCACACAGTGTTACAGATAACTACAGACACAGAACTCTAATTGACACAGCATGAAACAGAGTGAATATCATCAGTCACACAGTGTTACAGATACAGACACAGAACTCTAATTGACACAGGATGAAACAGAGTGAATATCATCAGTCACACGGTGTTACAGATACAGACACAGAACTCTAATTGACACAGGATGAAACAGAGTGAATATCATCAGTCACACAGTGTTACAGATACAGACACAGAACCTCTAATTGACACAGGATGAAACAGAGTGAATATCATCAGTCACACAGTGTTACAGATACACGACACAGGACTCCTAATTGACACAGGATGAAACAGAGTGAATATCATCAGTCACACAGTGTTACAGATACAGACACAGAACTCTAATTGACACAGGATGAAACAGAGTGAATATCATCAGTCACACAGTGTTACAGATACAGACACAGAACTCTAATTGACACAGGATGAAACAGAGTGAATATCATCAGTCACACAGTGTTACAGATAACTACAGACACAGAACTCTAATTGACACAGGATGAAACAGAGTGAATATCATCAGTCACACAGTGTTACAGATACAGACACAGAACTCTAATTGACACAGCATGAAACAGAGTGAATATCATCAGTCACACAGTGTTACAGATACAGACACAGAACTCTAATTGACACCAGGATGAAACAGAGTGAATATCATTCAGTCACACAGTGTTACCGATACAGACACAGAACTCTATTGACACCAGGATGAAACAGATAGTGAATATCATCAGTCACACCAGTGTTACAGAATAACTTACAGACACAGAACCTCTAATTGACACAGGATGAAAACAGAGTGAATATCATCCCAGTCACACAGTGTTACAGATACAGACCACAGAACTCTAATTGACACAGGATGAAACAGAGTGAATATCATCAGTCACACAGTGTTTCAGATAACCTACAGACACAGAACTCTAATTGACACAGGATGAAACAGAGTGAATATCATCAGTCACACAGTGTTACAGATACTACAGACACAGAACTCTAATTGACACAGGATGAAAACAGAGTGAATATCATCCAGTCACCACGAGTCGTTACAGATAACTACAGACACAGAACC
Source organism: Bombina bombina (assembly GCF_027579735.1). Taxonomy (NCBI): domain Eukaryota; kingdom Metazoa; phylum Chordata; class Amphibia; order Anura; family Bombinatoridae; genus Bombina; species Bombina bombina. The sequence continues at coordinate 24,603,868 of NC_069502.1, forward strand.
TCTAATTGACACAAGGATGAAACAGAGTGAATATCATCAGTCACACAGTGTTACAGATACTACGACACCGACCTCTAACTGACACAGGATGAAACAGAGTGAAACAGAGTGAATATCATCAGTCACACAGTGTTACAGATCCAGACACAGAACTCTAATTGACACAGGATGAAACAGAGTGAATATCATCAGTCACACAGTGTTACAGATACAGACACAGAACTCTAATTGACACAGGATGAAAACAGAGTGAATATCATCAGTCACACAGTGTTACAGATAACTACAGACACAGAACTCTAACTGACACAGGATGAAACAGAGTGAATATCATCAGTCACACAGTGTTACAGATACAGACACAGAACTCTAATTGACACAGGATGAAACAGAGTGAATATCATCAGTCACACAGTGTACAGATACAGACACAGAACTCTAATTGACACAGGATGAAACAGAGTGAATATCATCAGTCACACAGTGTTACAGATACAGACACAGAACTCTAACTGACACAGGATGAAACAGAGTGAATATCATCAGTCACACAGTGTTACAGATAACTGCAGACACAGACACTCTAATTGACACAGGATGAAACAGAGTGAATATCATCAGTCACACAGTGTTACAGATAACTACAGACACAGAACTCTAATTGACACAGGATGAAACAGAGTGAATATCATCAGTCACACAGTGTTACAGATCAGACACAGAACTCTAATTGACACAGGGTGAAACAGAGTGAATATCATCAGTCACACAGTGTTACAGATACAGACACAGAACTCTAATTGACACAGGATGAAAAGAGTGAATATCATCAGTCACACAGTGTTACAGATAACTGCAGACACAGAACTCTAATTGACACAGGATGAAACAGAGTGAATATCAGCAGTCACACAGTGTTACAGATAACTACAGACACAGAACTCTAATTGACACAGGATGAAACAGAGTGAATATCATCAGTCACACAGTGTTACAGATAACTACAGACACAGAACTCTAATTGACACAGCATGAAACAGAGTGAATATCATCAGTCACACAGTGTTACAGATACAGACACAGAACTCTAATTGACACAGGATGAAACAGAGTGAATATCATCAGTCACACAGTGTTACAGATACAGACACAGAACTCTAATTGACACAGGATGAAACAGAGTGAATATCATCAGTCACACGGTGTTACAGATAACAGACACAGAACTCTAATTGACACAGGATGAAACAGAGTGAATATCATCAGTCACACAGTGTTACAGATACAGACACAGAACTCTAATTGACACAGGATGAAACAGAGTGATATCATCAGTCACACAGTGTTACAGATACAGACACAGAACTCTAATTGACACAGGATGAAACAGAGTGAATATCATCAGTCCACACAGTGTTACAGATACAGACACAGAACCTCTAACTTGACACAGGATGAAACAGAGTGAATATCATCAGTCACACAGTGTTACAGATAACTACAGACACAGAACTCTAATTGACACAGGATGAAACAGAGTGAATATCATCAGTCACACACTGTTACAGATAACTGCAGACACAGAACTCTAATTGACACAGATGAAACAGAGTGAATATCATCAGTCACACAGTGTTACAGATAACTACAGACACAGAACTCTAATTGACAGATGAAACAGAGTGAATATCATCAGTCACACAGTGTTACAGATAACTACAGACACAGAACTCTAATTGACACAGGATGAAACAGAGTGAATATCATCAGTCACACAGTGTTACAGATACAGACACAGGACTCTAATTGACACAGGATGAAACAGAGTGAATATCATCAGTCACACAGTGTTACAGATACAGACACAGAACTCTAATTGACACAGCATGAAACAGAGTGAATATCATCAGTCACACAGTGTTACAGATACAGACACAGAACTCTAATTGACACAGGATGAAACAGAGTGAATATCATCAGTCACACAGTGTTACAGATACAGACACAGAACTCTAATTGACACAGGATGAAACAGAGTGAATATCATCAGTCACACAGTGTTACAGATACAGACACAGAACTCTAATTGACACAGGATGAAACAGAGTGAATATCATCAGTCACACAGTGTTACAGATACAGACACAGAACTCTAATTGACACAGGATGAAACAGAGTGAATATCATCAGTCACACTGTGTTACAGATACAGACACAGAACTCTAATTGACACAGGATGAAACAGAGTGAATATCATCAGTCACACAGTGTTACAGATACAGACACAGAACTCTAATTGACACAGGGTGAAACAGAGTGAATATCATCAGTCACACAGTGTTACAGATACAGACACAGAACTCTAATTGACACAGGATGAAACAGAGTGAATATCATCAGTCACACAGTGTTACAGATAACTACAGACACAGAACTCTAATTGACACAGGATGAAACAGAGTGAATATCATCAGTCACACAGTGTTACAGATACAGACACAGAACTCTAATTGACACAGGATGAAGCAGAGTGAATATCATCAGTCACACAGTGTTACAGATACAGACACAGAACTCTAATTGACACAGGATGAAACAGAGTGAATATCATCAGTCACACAGTGTTACAGATACAGACACAGAACTCTAATTGACACAGGATGAAACAGAGTGAATATCATCAGTCACACAGTGTTACAGATAACTACAGACACAGAACTCTAATTGACACAGGATGAAACAGAGTGAATATCATCAGTCACACAGTGTTACAGATACAGACACAGAACTCTAATTGACACAGGATGAAAAGAGTGAATATCATCAGTCACACAGTGTTACAGATACAGACACAGAACTCTAATTGACACAGGATGAAACAGAGTGAATATCATCAGTCACACAGTGTTACAGATACAGACACAGAACTCTAATTGACACAGGATGAAACAGAGTGAATATCATCAGTCACACAGTGTTACAGATACAGACACAGAACTCTAATTGACACAGGGTGAAACAGAGTGAATATCATCAGTCACACAGTGTTACAGATACAGACACAGAACTCTAATTGACACAGGATGAAAACAGAGTGAATATCATCAGTCACACAGTGTTACAGATAACTACCCAGACACAGAGACTCTTAATTGACACAGGATGAAACAGAGTGAATATCATCAGTAACACAGGTGTTACAGAAACAGACACAGAACTCTAATTGACACAGGCATGAAACAGAGTGAATATCATCAGTCACACAGTGTTACAGATACAGACACAGAACTCTAATTGACAAGGATGAAACAGAGTGAATATCATCAGTCACACAGTGTTACAGATACAGACACAGAACTCTAATTGACACAGGATGAAACAGAGTGAATATCATCAGTCACACAGTGTTACAGATAACTACAGACACAGAACTCTAATTGACACAGGATGAAACAGAGTGAATATCATCAGTCACACAGTGTTACAGATACAGACACAGAACTCTAATTGACACAGGATGAAAAAGAGTGAATATCATCAGTCACACAGTGTTACAGATAACTGCAGACACAGAACTCTAATTGACACAGGATGAAACAGAGTGAATATCATCAGTCACACAGTGTTACAGATACAGACACAGAACTCTAACTGACACAGGATGAAAAAGAGTGAATATCATCAGTCACACAGTGTTACAGATAACTGCAGACACAGAACTCTAATTGACACAGGATGAAACAGAGTGAATATCATCAGTCACACAGTGTTACAGATAACTACAGACACATAACTCTAATTGACACAGGATGAAACAGAGTGAATATCAGCAGTCACACAGTGTTACAGATACAGACACAGAACTCTAATTGACACAGGATGAAACAGAGTGAATATCATCAGTCACACAGTGTTACAGATACAGACACAGAACTCTAATTGACACAGGATGAAACAGAGTGAATATCATCAGTCACACAGTGTTACAGATACAGACACAGAACTCTAATTGACACAGGATGAAACAGAGTGAATATCATCAGTCACACAGTGTTTCAGATACAGACACAGAACTCTAATTGACACAGGATGAAAGAGTGAATATCATCAGTCACACAGTGTTACAGATACAGACACAGAACTCTAATTGACACAGGATGAAACAGAGTGAATATCATCAGTCACACAGTGTTACAGATACAGACACAGAACTCTAATTGACACAGGATGAAACAGAGTGAATATCATCAGTCACACAGTGTTACAGATACAGACACAGAACTCTAATTGACACAGGATGAAACAGAGTGAATATCATCAGTCACACAGTGTTACAGATAACTGCAGACACAGAACTCTAATTGACACAGGATGAAACAGAGTGAATATCATCAGTCACACAGTGTTACAGATACAGACACAGAACTCTAATTGACACAGGATGAAACAGAGTGAATATCATCAGTCACACAGTGTTACAGATAACTACAGACACAGAACTCTAATTGACACAGGATGAAACAGAGTGAATATCATCAGTCACACAGTGTTACAGATAACTACAGACACAGAACTCTAATTGACACAGGGTGAAACAGAGTGAATATCATCAGTCACACAGTGTTACAGATACAGACACAGAACTCTAATTGACACAGGATGAAAAAGAGTGAATATCATCAGTCACACAGTGTTACAGATAACTGCAGACACAGAACTCTAATTGACACAGGATGAAACAGAGTGAATATCAGCAGACACACAGTGTTACAGATAACTACAGACACAGAACTCTAATTGACACAGGATGAAACAGAGTGAATATCATCAGTCACACAGTGTTACAGATAACTACAGACACAGAACTCTAATTGACACAGCATGAAACAGAGTGAATATCATCAGTCACACAGTGTTACAGATACAGACACAGAACTCTAATTGACACAGGATGAAACAGAGTGAATATCATCAGTCACACGGTGTTACAGATACAGACACAGAACTCTAATTGACACAGGATGAAACAGAGTGAATATCATCAGTCACACAGTGTTACAGATACAGACACAGAACTCTAATTGACACAGGATGAAACAGAGTGAATATCATCAGTCACACAGTGTTACAGATACAGACACAGGACTCTAATTGACACAGGATGAAACAGAGTGAATATCATCAGTCACACAGTGTTACAGATACAGACACAGGAACTCTAATTGACACAGGATGAAACAGAGTGAATATCATCAGTCACACAGTGTTACAGATACAGACACAGAACTCTAATTGACACAGGATGAAACAGAGTGAATATCATCAGTCACACAGTGTTACAGATAACTACAGACACAGAACTCTAATTGACACAGGATGAAACAGAGTGAATATCATCAGTCACACAGTGTTACAGATACTGAGACACAGAACTCTAATTGACACAGCATGAAACAGAGTGAATATCATCAGTCACACAGTGTTACAGATACAGACACAGAACTCTAATTGACACAGGATGAAACAGAGTGAATATCATCAGTCACACAGTGTTACAGATACAGACACAGAACTCTAATTGACACAGGATGAAACAGAGTGAAATATCATCAGTCGACACAGTGTTACAGATAACTACCAGACAACAGAACTCTAATTGACACAGGATGAAACAGAGTGAATATCATAGTCACACAGTGTTACAGATACAGACACAGAACTCTAATTGGACACAGGATGAAAGCAGAGTGAATATCATCAGTCACACGATGTTTACAGATAACTACAGACACAGAACTCTATTGACACAGGATGAAAACAGAGTGAATATCATCAGTCACACAGTTTACAGATACATGACACAGAACTCTAATTTGACACAGGATGAAACAGAGAGAATATCATCCGTCACAACAGTGTTACAGATACCAGACACAGGAACTCTAATTGACACAGGATGAAACAGAAGTGAATAACATCAGTCACACAGTGTTACAATAACTACAGACACAGAACTCTAACTGACACATGATGAAACAGATTGAAACAGAGTGAATATCATCAGTCACACAGTGTTACAGATACAGACACAGAACTCTAATTGACACAGGATGAAACAGAGTGAATATCATCAGTCACACAGTGTTACAGATACAGACACAGAACTCTAATTGACACAGGATGAAACAGAGTGAATATCATCAGTCACACAGTGTTACAGATAACTACAGACACAGAACTCTAACTGACACAGGATGAAACAGAGTGAATATCATCAGTCACACAGTGTTACAGATACAGACACAGAACTCTAATTGACACAGGATGAAACAGAGTGAATATCATCAGTCACACAGTGTTACAGATACAGACACAGAACTCTAATTGACACAGGATGAAACAGAGTGAATATCATCAGTCACACAGTGTTACAGATACAGACACAGAACTCTAATTGACACAGGATGAAACAGAGTGAATATCATCAGTCACACAGTGTTACAGATAACTACAGACACAGAACTCTAACTGACACAGGATGAAACAGAGTGAATATCATCAGTCACACAGTGTTACAGATACAGACACAGAACTCTAATTGACACAGGATGAAACAGAGTGAATATCATCAGTCACACAGTGTTACAGATACAGACACAGAACTCTAATTGACACAGGATGAAACAGAGTGAATATCATCAGTCACACAGTGTTACAGATACAGACACAGAACTCTAATTGACACAGGATGAAACAGAGTGAATATCATCAGTCACACAGTGTTACAGATACAGACACAGAACTCTAATTGACACAGGATGAAACAGAGTGAATATCATCAGTCACACAGTGTTACAGATACAGACACAGAACTCTAATTGACACAGGATGAAACAGAGTGAATATCATCAGTCACACAGTGTTACAGATACAGACACAGAACTCTAATTGACACAGGGTGAAACAGAGTGAATATCATCAGTCACACAGTGTTACAGATACAGACACAGAACTCTAATTGACACAGGATGAAACAGAGTGAATATCATCAGTCACACAGTGTTACAGATAACTACAGACACAGAACTCTAATTGACACAGGATGAAACAGAGTGAATATCATCGTCACACAGTGTTACAGATACAGACACAGAACTCTAATTGACACAGGATGAAGCAGAGTGATATCATCAGTCACACAGTGTTACAGATACAGACACAGAACTCTAATTGACACAGGATGAAACAGAGTGAATATCATCAGTCACACCAGTGTTTACAGATACAGACACAGAACTCTAATTGACACAGGATTGAAACAGAGTGAATATCATCAGTCACACAGTGTTACAGATAACTACAGACACAGAACTCTAATTGACACAGGATGAAACAGAGTGAATATCATCAGCTCACACCAGTGTTACAGATACAGACACAGAACTCTAATTGACACAGGATGAAAAAGAGTGAATATCATCAGTCACACAGTGTTACAGATACAGACACAGAACTCTAATTGACACAGGATGAAACAGAGTGAATATCATCAGTCACACAGTGTTTACAGATACCAGACACAGAACTCTAATTGACACAGGATGAAACAGAGTGAATATCATCATCACACAGTGTTACAGATACAGACACAGAACTCTAATTGACACAGGGTGAAACAGAGTGAATATCATCAGTCACACAGTGTTACAGATACAGACACAGAACTCTAATTGACACAGGATGAAACAGAGTGAATATCATCAGTCACACAGTGTTACAGATAACTACAGACACAGAACTCTAATTGACACAGGATGAAACAGAGTGAATATCATCAGTCACACAGTGTTTACAGATACAGACACAGAACTCTAATTGACACAGGATGAAGGCAGAGTGAATATTCAACAGTCAACAGTGTTACAGATACAGACACAGAACTCTAATTGACACAGGATGAAACAGAGTGAATATCATCAGTCACACAGTGTTACAGATACAGACACAGAACTCTAATTGACACAGGATGAAACAGGAGTGAATATCATCAGTCACACAGTGTTACAGATAACTACAGACACAGAACTCTAATTGACACAGGATGAAACAGAGTGAATATCATCAGTCACACAGTGTTACAGATACAGACACCAGAACTCTAATTGACACAGGATGAAAAAGAGTGAATATCATCCAGTCACACAGTGTTACAGATAACTGCAGACACAGAACTCTAATTGACACAGGATGAAACAGAGTGAATATCATCAGTCACACAGGTGTTACAGATACAGACACAGAACTCTAACTGACACAGGATGAAAAAGAGTGAATATCATCAGTCACACAGTGTTACAGATAACTGCAGACACAGAACTCTAATTGACACAGGATGTAAACGAGAGTGAATATCATCAGTCACACAGTGTTACAGATACTACAGAACACATAACTCTAATTGACACAGGATGAAACAGAGTGAATATCAGCAGTCACACAGTGTTACAGATACAGACACAGAACTCTAATTGACACAGGATGAAACAGAGTGAATATCATCAGTCACAACAGGTTGTACAGATACAGACACAGAACTCTAATTGACACAGATGAAACAGAGTGAATATCTTCAGGTCACACATGTTTACAGATACAGACACAGAACTCTAATTGACCAACAGGATGATACAGAGTGAATATCATCAGTCACACAGTGTTTTCAGATACAGCACAGAACTCTAATTGAGCACAGGATGAAAGAGTGAATATCATCAGTCAACACAGTGTTACATGATTACAGACACAGAACTCTAATTGACACAGGTATGAAACAGAGTGAATATCATCAGTCACACAGTGTTACAGATACAGACACAGAACTCTAATTGACACAGGGATGAAACAGATGTGAATATCATCAGTCACACAGTGATACAGATACAGACACAGAACTCTAATTGACACAGGATGAAACAGAGGTGAATATCATCAGTCACACAGTGTTAGATAACTGCAGACACAGAACTCTAATTGACACAGGAGTGAAACAGAGTGAATATCATCAGTCACACATTTTTACAGATACAGACACAGAACTCTAATTGACACAAGGATGAAACAGAGTGATATCATCAGTCACACAGTGTTACAGATAACTACAGACACAGAACTCTAATTGACACAGGATGAAACAGAGTGAATATCATCAGTCACACAGTGTTACAGATAACTACAGACACAGAACTCTAATTGACACAGGGTGAAACAGAGTGAATATCATCAGTCACACAGTGTTACAGATACAGACACAGAACTCTAATTGACACAGGATGAAAAAGAGTGAATATCATCAGTCACACAGTGTTACAGATAACTGCAGACACAGAACTCTAATTGACACAGGATGAAACAGAGTGAATATCAGCAGACACACAGTGTTACAGATAACTACAGACACAGAACTCTAATTGACACAGGATGAAACAGAGTGAATATCATCAGTCACACAGTGTTACAGATAACTACAGACACAGAACTCTAATTGACACAGCATGAAACAGAGTGAATATCATCAGTCACACAGTGTTACAGATACAGACACAGAACTCTAATTGACACAGGATGAAACAGAGTGAATATCATCAGTCACACGTGTTACAGATACAGACTCAGAACTCTAATTGACACAGGATGAAAAAGAGTGAATATCATCAGTCACACAGTGTTACAGATACAGACACAGAACTCTAATTGACACAGGATGAAACAGAGTGAATATCATCAGTCACACAGTGGTTACAGATACAGACACAGAACTCTAATTGACTACAGGATGAAACAGATTGAATATCATCAGTCACACAGTGTTACAGATACAGACACAGAACTCTAATTGACACAGGGATGAAACAGAGTGAATATCATCAGTCACACAGTGTTACAGATACAGACACAGAACTCTAATTGACACAGGATGAAACAGAGTGAATATCATCAGTCACACAGTGTTACAGATAACTACAGACAAAGAAACTCTAAATTGACACAGGATGAAACAGAGTGAATATCATCAGTCACACAGTGTTACAGATACAGACACAGAACTCTAATTGACACAGGATGAAACAGAGTGAATATCATCAGTCACACAGTGTTACAGATACAGACACAGAACTCTAATTGACACAGGATGAAACAGAGTGAATATCATCAGTCACACAGTGTTACAGATACAGACACAGAACTCTAATTGACACAGGATGAAACAGAGTGAATATCATCAGTCACACAGTGTTACAGATAACTACAGACACAGAACTCTAATTTGACACAGGATGAAACAGAGTGAATATCATAAGTCACACAGTGTTACAGATACAGACACAGGAACTCTAATTGACACAGGATGAAACAGAGTGAATTATCATCAGACACCAGTGTTACAGATAACTACAGACACCGAACTCTAATTGACACGGATGAAACAGGAGTGAATATCATCAGTCACACAGTGTTACAGATACAGGACACAGAAACTCTAATTGACACAGGATGAAAACAGAGTGAATATCATCAGTCACACAGTGTTACAGATACCAGACACAGAACTCTAATTGACACAGGATGAAACAGAGTGAATATCATCAGTCACACAGTGTTACAGATAACTACAGACACAGAACTCTAACTGACACAGGATGAAACAGAGTGAAACAGAGTGAATATCATCAGTCACACAGTGTTACAGATACAGACACAGAACTCTAATTGACACAGGATGAAACAGAGTGAATATCATCAGTCACACAGTGTTACAGATACAGACACAGAACTCTAATTGACACAGGATGAAACAGAGTGAATATCATCAGTCACACAGTGTTACAGATAACTACAGACACAGAACTCTAACTGACACAGGATGAAACAGAGTGAATATCATCAGTCACACAGTGTTACAGATACAGACACAGAACTCTAATTGACACAGGATGAAACAGAGTGAATATCATCAGTCACACAGTGTTACAGATACAGACACAGAACTCTAATTGACACAGGATGAAACAGAGTGAATATCATCAGTCACACAGTGTTACAGATACAGACACAGAACTCTAACTGACACAGGATGAAACAGAGTGAATATCATCAGTCACACAGTGTTACAGATAACTAGCAGACACAGAACTCTAATTGACACAGGATGAAACAGAGTGAATATCATCAGTCACACAGTGTTACAGATAACTACAGACACAGAACTCTAATGACACAGGATGAAACAGAGTGAATATCATCAGTCACACAGTGTTACAGATACAGACACAGAACTCTAATTGACACAGGAGTGAAACAGAGTGAATATCATCAGTCACACAGTGTTACAGATACAGACACAGAACTCTAATTGACACAGGATGAAACAGAGTGAATATCATCAGTCACACAGTGTTACAGATACTGCAGACACAGAACTCTAATTGACACAGGATGAAACAGAGTGAATATCAGCAGTCACACAGTGTTACAGATAACTACAGACACAGAACTCTAATTGACACAGGATGAAACAGAGTGAATATCATCAGTCACACAGTGTTACAGAAACTACAGACACAGAACTCTAATTGACACAGGATGAAACAGAGTGAATATCATCAGTCACACAGTGTTACAGATACAGACACAGAACTCTAATTGACACAGGATGAAACAGAGTGAATATCATCAGTCACACAGTGTTACAGATACAGACACAGAACTCTAATTGACACAGGATGAAACAGAGTGAATATCATCAGTCACACAGGTGTTACAGATACAGACACAGAACTCTAATTGACACAGGATGAAACAGAGTGAATATCATCAGTCACACAGTGTTACAGATACAGACACAGAACTCTAATTGACACAGGATGAAACAGAGTGAATATCATCAGTCACACAGTGTTACAGATACAGACACAGAACTCTAATTGACACAGGATGAAACAGAGTGAATATCATCAGTCACACAGTGTTACAGATACAGACACAGAACTCTAATTGACACAGGATGAAACAGAGTGAATATCATCAGTCACACAGTGTTACAGATAACTACACACACAGAACTCTAATTGACACAGGATGAAACAGAGTGAATATCATCAGGTCACACAGTGTTACAGATACAGACACAGAACTCTAATTGACACAGGATGAAACAGAGTGAATATCATCAGTCACACAGTGTTACAGATACAGACACAGAACTCTAATTGACACAGGATGAAACAGAGTGAATATCATCAGTCACACAGTGTTACAGATACAGACACAGAACTCTAATTGACACAGGATGAAACAGAGTGAATATCATCAGTCACACAGTTTTACAGATACAGACACAGAACTCTAATTGACACAGGATGAAACAGAGTGAATATCATCAGTCACACAGTGTTACAGATAACTACAGACACAGAACTCTAATTGACACAGGATGAAACAGAGTGAATATCATCAGTCACACAGTGGTTACAGATACAGACACAGAACTCTAATTGACACAGGATGAAACAGAGTGAATATCATCAGTCACACTGTGTTACAGATACAGACACAGAACTCTAATTGACACAGGAATGAAACAGAGTGAATATCATCAGTCACACAGTGTTACAGATACTACAGACACAGAACTCTAATTGACACAGGATGAAACAGAGTGAATATCATCAGTCACACAGTGTTACAGATAACTACAGACACAGAACTCTAATTGACACAGGATGAAACAGAGTGAATATCATCAGTCACACAGTGTTACAGATACAGACACAGAACTCTAATTGACACAGGATGAAACAGAGTGAATATCATCAGTCACACAGTGTTACAGATACAGACACAGAACTCTAATTGACACAGGATGAAACAGAGTGAATATCATCAGTCACACAGTGTTACAGATACAGACACAGGAACTCTAATTGACACAGGATGAAACAGAGTGAATATCATCAGTCACACAGTGTTACAGATACAGACACAGAACTCTAATTGACACAGGATGAAACAGAGTGAATATCATCAGTCACACAGTGTTACAGATACAGACACAGAACTCTAATTGACACAGGATGAAACAGAGTGAATATCATCAGTCACACAGTGTTACAGATAACTGCAGACACAGAACTCTAATTGACACTAGGATGAAACAGAGTGAATATCATAAGTCACACAGTGTTACAGATACAGACACCAGAACTCTAACTTGACACAGGATGAAACAGAGTGAATATCATCAGCACACAGTGTTACAGATAACTACAGACACAGAACTCTAATTGACACAGGATGAAACAGAGTGAATATCATCAGTCACACAGAGTTACAGACACCTACAGACACAGAACTCTAATTGACACAGGATGAAACAGAGTGAATATCATCAGTCACACAGTGTTACAGATACAGACACAGAACTCTAATTGACACAGGATGAAACAGAGTGAATATCATCAGTCACACAGTGTTACAGATAAATACACAGAACTCTAACTGACACAGGATGAAACAGAGTGAATATCATCAGTCACACAGTGTTACAGATACAGACACAGAACTCTAATTGACACAGGATGAAACAGAGTGAATATCATCAGTCACACAGTGTTACAGATACAGACACAGAACTCTAATTGACACAGGATGAAACAGAGTGAATATCATCAGTCACACAGTGTTACAGATAACTACAGACACAGAACTCTAACTGACACAGGATGAAACAGAGTGAATATCATCAGTCACACAGTGTTACAGATACAGACACAGAACTCTAATTGACACAGGATGAAACAGAGTGAATATCATCAGTCACACAGTGTTACAGATAACTACAGACACAGAACTCTAATTGACACAGGATGAAACAGAGTGAATATCATCAGTCACACAGTGTTACAGATACAGACACAGAACTCTAATTGACACAGGATGAAACAGAGTGAATATCATCAGTCACACAGTGTTACAGATACAGACACAGAACTCTAATTGACACAGCATGAAACAGAGTGAATATCATCAGTCACACAGTGTTACAGATACAGACACAGAACTCTAACTGACACAGGATGAAACAGAGTGAATATCATCAGTCACACAGTGTTACAGATACAGACACAGGACTCTAATTGACACAGGATGAAACAGAGTGAATATCATCAGTCACACAGTGTTACAGATACAGACACAGAACTCTAATTGACACAGGATGAAACAGAGTGAATATCATCAGTCACACAGTGTTACAGATACAGACACAGAACTCTAATTGACACAGGATGAAACAGAGTGAATATCATCAGTCACACAGTGTTACAGATAACTACAGACACAGAACTCTAATTGACACAGGATGAAACAGAGTGAATATCATCAGTCACACAGTGTTACAGATACAGACACAGAACTCTAATTGACACAGCATGAAACAGAGTGAATATCATCAGTCACACAGTGTTACAGATACAGACACAGAACTCTAATTGACACAGGATGAAACAGAGTGAATATCATCAGTCACACAGTGTTACAGATACAGACACAGAACTCTAATTGACACAGGATGAAACAGAGTGAATATCATCAGTCACACAGTGTTACAGATAACTACAGACACAGAACTCTAATTGACACAGGATGAAACAGAGTGAATATCATAAGTCACACAGTGTTACAGATACAGACACAGAACTCTAATTGACACAGGATGAAACAGAGTGAATATCATCAGTCACACAGTGTTACAGATAACTACAGACACAGAACTCTAATTGACACAGGATGAAACAGAGTGAATATCATCAGTCACACAGTGTTACAGATACAGACACAGAACTCTAATTGACACAGGATGAAACAGAGTGAATATCATCAGTCACACAGTGTTACAGATACAGACACAGAACTCTAATTGACACAGGATGAAACAGAGTGAATATCATCAGTCACACAGTGTTACAGATAACTACAGACACAGAACTCTAACTGACACAGGATGAAACAGAGTGAAACAGAGTGAATATCATCAGTCACACAGTGTTACAGATACAGACACAGAACTCTAATTGACACAGGATGAAACAGAGTGAATATCATCAGTCACACAGTGTTACAGATACAGACACAGAACTCTAATTGACACAGGATGAAACAGAGTGAATATCATCAGTCACACAGTGTTACAGATAACTACAGACACAGAACTCTAACTGACACAGGATGAAACAGAGTGAATATCATCAGTCACACAGTGTTACAGATACAGACACAGAACTCTAATTGACACAGGATGAAACAGAGTGAATATCATCAGTCACACAGTGTTACAGATACAGACACAGAACTCTAATTGACACAGGATGAAACAGAGTGAATATCATCAGTCACACAGTGTTACAGATACAGACACAGAACTCTAACTGACACAGGATGAAACAGAGTGAATATCATCAGTCACACAGTGTTACAGATAACTGCAGACACAGAACTCTAATTGACACAGGATGAAACAGAGTGAATATCATCAGTCACACAGTGTTACAGATAACTACAGACACAGAACTCTAATTGACACAGGATGAAACAGAGTGAATATCATCAGTCACACAGTGTTACAGATACAGACACAGAACTCTAATTGACACAGGGTGAAACAGAGTGAATATCATCAGTCACACAGTGTTACAGATACAGACACAGAACTCTAATTGACACAGGATGAAAAAGAGTGAATATCATCAGTCACACAGTGTTACAGATAACTGCAGACACAGAACTCTAATTGACACAGGATGAAACAGAGTGAATATCAGCAGTCACACAGTGTTACAGATAACTACAGACACAGAACTCTAATTGACACAGGATGAAACAGAGTGAATATCATCAGTCACACAGTGTTACAGATAACTACAGACACAGAACTCTAATTGACACAGCATGAAACAGAGTGAATATCATCAGTCACACAGTGTTACAGATACAGACACAGAACTCTAATTGACACAGGATGAAACAGAGTGAATATCATCAGTCACACAGTGTTACAGATACAGACACAGAACTCTAATTGACACAGGATGAAACAGAGTGAATATCATCAGTCACACAGGTGTTACAGATACAGACACAGAACTCTAATTGACACAGGATGAAACAGAGTGAATATCATCAGTCACACAGTGTTACAGATACAGACACAGAACTCTAATTGACACAGGATGAAACAGAGTGAATATCATCAGTCACACAGTGTTACAGATACAGACACAGGACTCTAATTGACACAGGATGAAACAGAGTGAATATCATCAGTCACACAGTGTTACAGATACAGACACAGAACTCTAATTGACACAGGATGAAACAGAGTGAATATCATCAGTCACACAGTGTTACAGATAACTACAGACACAGAACTCTAATTGACACAGGATGAAACAGAGTGAATATCATCAGTCACACACTGTTACAGATAACTGCAGACACAGAACTCTAATTGACACAGCATGAAACAGAGTGAATATCATCAGTCACACAGTGTTACAGATACAGACACAGAACTCTAATTGACACAGGATGAAACAGAGTGAATATCATCAGTCACACAGTGTTACAGATACAGACACAGAACTCTAATTGACACAGGATGAAACAGAGTGAATATCATCAGTCACACAGTGTTACAGATAACTACAGACACAGAACTCTAATTGACACAGGATGAAACAGAGTGAATATCATCAGTCACACAGTGTTACAGATACAGACACAGAACTCTAATTGACACAGGATGAAACAGAGTGAATATCATCAGTCACACAGTGTTACAGATAACTGCAGACACAGAACTCTAATTGACACAGGATGAAACAGAGTGAATATCATCAGTCACACAGTGTTACAGATACAGACACAGAACTCTAATTGACACAGGATGAAACAGAGTGAATATCATCAGTCACACAGTGTTACAGATAACTACAGACACAGAACTCTAATTGACACAGGATGAAACAGAGTGAATATCATCAGTCACACAGTGTTACAGATACAGACACAGAACTCTAATTGACACAGGATGAAACAGAGTGAATATCATCAGTCACACTGTGTTACAGATACAGACACAGAACTCTAATTGACACAGAATGAAACAGAGTGAATATCATCAGTCACACACTGTTACAGATAACTACAGACACAGAACTCTAATTGACACAGGATGAAACAGAGTGAATATCATCAGTCACACAGTGTTACAGATAACTACAGACACAGAACTCTAATTGACACAGGATGAAACAGAGTGAATATCATCAGTCACACGGTGTTACAGATACAGACACAGAACTCTAATTCACACAGGATGAAACAGAGTGAATATCATCAGTCACACAGTGTTACAGATACAGACACAGAACTCTAATTGACACAGGATGAAACAGAGTGAATATCATCAGTCACACAGTGTTACAGATACAGACACAGGACTCTAATTGACACAGGATGAAACAGAGTGAATATCATCAGTCACACAGTGTTACAGATACAGACACAGAACTCTAATTGACACAGGATGAAACAGAGTGAATATCATCAGTCACACAGTGTTACAGATACAGACACAGAACTCTAATTGACACAGGATGAAACAGAGTGAATATCATCAGTCACACAGTGTTACAGATAACTGCTGACACAGAACTCTAATTGACATAGGATGAAACAGAGTGAATATCATAAGTCACACAGTGTTACAGATACAGACACAGAACTCTAATTGACACAGGATGAAACAGAGTGAATATCATCGGCCACACAGTGTTACAGATAACTACAGACACAGAACTCTAATTGACACAGGATGAAACAGAGTGAATATCATCAGTCACACAGTGTTACAGATACAGACACAGAACTCTAATTGACACAGGATGAAACAGAGTGAATATCATCAGTCACACAGTGTTACAGATACAGACACAGAACTCTAATTGACACAGGATGAAACAGAGTGAATATCATCAGTCACACAGTGTTACAGATAACTACAGACACAGAACTCTAACTGACACAGGATGAAACAGAGTGAATATCATCAGTCACACAGTGTTACAGATACAGACACAGAACTCTAATTGACACAGGATGAAACAGAGTGAATATCATCAGTCACACAGTGTTACAGATACAGACACAGAACTCTAATTGACACAGGATGAAACAGAGTGAATATCATCAGTCACACAGTGTTACAGATAACTACAGACCACAGAACTCTAACTGACACAGGATGAAACAGAGTGAATATCATCAGTCACACAGTGTTACCAGATACAGACACAGAACTCTAATTGACACAGGATGAAACAGAGTGAATATCATCAGTCACACAGTGTTACAGATAACTACAGACACAGAACTCTAATTGACACAGGATGAAACAGAGTGAATATCATCAGTCACACAGTGTTACAGATACAGACACAGAACTCTAATTGACACAGGATGAAACAGAGTGAATATCATCAGTCACACAGTGTTACAGATACAGACACAGAACTCTAATTGACACAGGATGAAAAAGAGTGAATATCATCAGTCACACAGTGTTACAGATAACTGCAGACACAGAACTCTAATTGACACAGGATGAAACAGAGTGAATATCAGCAGTCACACAGTGTTACAGATAACTACAGACACAGAACTCTAATTGACACAGGATGAAACAGAGTGAATATCATCAGTCACACAGTGTTACAGATAACTACAGACACAGAACTCTAATTGACACAGCATGAAACAGAGTGAATATCATCAGTCACACAGTGTTACAGATACAGACACAGAACTCTAATTGACACAGGATGAAACAGAGTGAATATCATCAGTCACACAGTGTTACAGATACAGACACAGAACTCTAATTGACACAGGATGAAACAGAGTGAATATCATCAGTCACACGGTGTTACAGATACAGACACAGAACTCTAATTGACACAGGATGAAACAGAGTGAATATCATCAGTCACACAGTGTTACAGATACAGACACAGGACTCTAATTGACACAGGATGAAACAGAGTGAATATCATCAGTCACACAGTGTTACAGATACAGACACAGAACTCTAATTGACACAGGATGAAACAGAGTGAATATCATCAGTCACAGTGTTACAGATACAGACACAGAACTCTAATTGACACAGCATGAAACAGAGTGAATATCATCAGTCACACAGTGTTACAGATAACTGCAGACACAGAACTCTAATTGACACAGGATGAAACAGAGTGAATATCATCAGTCACACAGTGTTACAGATACAGACACAGAACTCTAATTGACACAGGATGAAACAGAGTGAATATCATCACTCACACAGTGTTACAGATACAGACACAGAACTCTAATTGACACAGGATGAAACAGAGTGAATATCATCAGTCACACAGTGTTACAGATAACTACAGACACAGAACTCTAATTGACACAGGATGAAACAGAGTGAATATCATCAGTCACACGGTGTTATAGATACAGACACAGAACTCTAATTGACACAGGATGAAACAGAGTGAATATCATCAGTCACACAGTGTTACAGATACAGACACAGAACTCTAATTGACACAGGATGAAACAGAGTGAATATCATCAGTCACACAGTGTTACAGATACAGACACAGAACTCTAACTGACACAGGATGAAACAGAGTGAATATCATCAGTCACACAGTGTTACAGATACAGACACAGAACTCTAACTGACACAGGATGAAACAGAGTGAATATCATCAGTCACACTGTGTTACAGATACAGACACAGAACTCTAATTGACACAGGATGAAACAGAGTGAATATCATCAGTCACACAGTGTTACAGATACAGACACAGAACTCTAACTGACACAGGATGAAACAGAGTGAATATCATCAGTCACACTGTGTTACAGATACAGACACAGAACTCTAATTGACACAGGATGAAACAGAGTGAATATCATCAGTCACACAGTGTTACAGATACAGACACAGAACTCTAATTGACACAGGATGAAACAGAGTGAATATCATCAGTCACACAGTGTTACAGACACAGACACAGAACTCTAATTGACACAGGATGAAACAGAGTGAATATCATCAGTCACACATTTTTACAGATACAGACACAGAACTCTAATTGACACAAGATGAAACAGAGTGAATATCATCAGTCACACAGTGTTACAGATAACTACAGACACAGAACTCTAATTGACACAGGATGAAACAGAGTGAATATCATCAGTCACACAGTGTTACAGATACAGACACAGAACTCTAATTGACACAGGATGAAAAAGAGTGAATATCATCAGTCACACAGTGTTACAGATACAGACACAGGACTCTAATTGACACAGGATGAAACAGAGTGAATATCATCAGTCACACAGTGTTACAGATACAGACACAGAACTCTAATTGACACAGGATGAAACAGAGTGAATATCATCAGTCACACAGTGTTACAGATACAGACACAGAACTCTAATTGACACAGGATGAAACAGAGTGAATATCATCAGTCACACAGTGTTACAGATACAGACACAGAACTCTAACTGACACAGGATGAAACAGAGTGAATATCATCAGTCACACAGTGTTACAGATAACTGCAGACACAGAACTCTAATTGACACAGGATGAAACAGAGTGAATATCATCAGTCACACAGTGTTACAGATACAGACACAGAACTCTAACTGACACAGGATGAAACAGAGTGAATATCATCAGTCACACAGTGTTACAGATACAGACACAGAACTCTAATTGACACAGGATGAAACAGAGTGAATATCATCAGTCACACAGTGTTACAGATACAGACACAGAACTCTAATTGACACAGGATGAAACAGAGTGAATATCATCAGTCACACAGTGTTACAGATACAGACACAGAACTCTAATTGACACAGGATGAAACAGAGTGAATATCATCAGTCACACAGTGTTACAGATACAGACACAGAACTCTAACTGACACAGGATGAAACAGAGTGAATATCATCAGTCACACAGTGTTACAGATACAGACACAGAACTCTAATTGACACAGGATGAAACAGAGTGAATATCATCAGTCACACAGTGTTACAGATAACTACAGACACAGAACTCTAATTGACACAGGATGAAACAGAGTGAATATCATCAGTCACACAGTGTTACAGATACAGACACAGAACTCTAATTGACACAGGATGAAACAGAGTGAATATCATCAGTCACACAGTGTTACAGATACAGACACAGAACTCTAATTGACACAGGATGAAACAGAGTGAATATCACCAGTCACACAGTGTTACAGATAACTACAGACACAGAACTCTAATTGACACAGGATGAAACAGAGTGAATATCATCAGTCACACAGTGTTACAGATAACTACAGACACAGAACTCTAATTGACACAGGATGAAACAGAGTGAATATCACCAGTCACACAGTGTTACAGATAACTACAGACACAGAACTCTAATTGACACAGGATGAAACAGAGTGAATATCATCAGTCACACAGTGTTACAGATACAGACACAGAACTCTAATTGACACAGGATGAAACAGAGTGAATATCATCAGTCACACAGTGTTACAGATAACTACACACACAGAACTCTAATTGACACAGGATGAAACAGAGTGAATAACGTTATCTTTTATTGGGTACAGGACAGATAGAGCCACAAACTGGCCCTTTAATAGTGAGTATATATTATATGGTTATATGAACTGTGCGCTGCTCACAAAGACTGAATCGCACCGACCTCTGGAACATAACAGCTGTATGGCACAGAGCGTCTCTCATGGATTTCACGGAATAGCGTCCTTGAATTTATTTTGCAACTAAAAAAAAAAAATTTTTATAAAATCTCATGAATCAATAACATATGAGCCCTGCTATAAGGCTCAGATACTGATATGTATTTCATTTATTAGAAAGCTTAAAAAATGCACCAACAAAAAAATAAAATATGACCATAACTGTCAGCACTGAATAAAACACTGTAAATTTCTGTATCCCAATAATACATTGTTACTAACCTTGAATTCTGTTATAGGGCAAGATTATGAGTGGCGCACTAACTGATGAGCGCGAGCGAAAATGTGTTTATTGCAATCTTTAAATGTTCTGGAAGTACGTGTTCGCTTGAGCGCAATTGATTTTAACACTTCAGAGATCTGGCTAACTGTTACATGAGAAAAAAAAGTGGCACAAAACATCAAAAAACATAATTTATGTATGAACTTACCTGATAACTTAATTTTTTTCATATTGACAAGAGTCCATGAGCTAGTGACATATGGGATATACAATCCTACCAGGAGGGGCAAAGTTTCCCAAGCCTCAAAATGCCTTTAAATACACCCCTCACCACACCCACAATTCAGTTTAACGAATAGCCAAGTAGTGGGATGATAGAAAAAGGAGTAAAAAGCATAAAAAAGGAACTGGAAATATAATTGTGCTTTCTACAAAAAATCATAACCACCATAAAAAGGGTGGGTCTCATGGACTCTTGCCAATATGAAATAAATTAATTTATCAGGTAAGTTCTTACATAAATTATGTTTTCTTTCATGTAATTGGCAAGAGTCCATGAGTTAGTGACGTATGGAATCGCAATACCCAAGATGTGGTACTCCACAGAAGAGTCACTAGAGAGGGAGGGATAAAAATAAAAACAGCCATTTTCCGCTGAAAAAATTAAATCCACATCTGAAAAAATAAGTTTTTCTCATAATTGAAAAGAAAAAACTTAAAACATAAGCAGAGGAATCAAACTGAAACAGCTGCCTGAAGAACTTTTCTACCAAAAAATGCTTCCCAATAGGCAAATACATCAAAATGGTAGAAGTAAATGAATGCAAAGAAGACCAAGTTGCTGCTTTACAAATCTGATCAAATGAAGCTTCATTCTTAAAAGACTGATCTAGTAGAATCAGCTTTGATTCTCTGAGGCGGGGCCTGACCCAACTCCAAATAAGCTTGATTAATCAAAAGCTTTAACTAAGATGCCAAGGAAATGTTCCTATAACCAGAAAAAACAACAAATAGACTGGAAGTCTTCCTGAAATCTTTAGTAGCTTCAACATAATATTTAAAAGCTCTTACAACATCCAGAGAATGTAAAGATCTCTCCAAAGAATTCTTAGGATTATTACACAAAGAGGGAACAACAATTTCCCTATTAATGTTGTTAGAATTCACAACTTTTGGTAAAAATTTAAATGAAGTCCGCAAAATTGCCTTATCCTGATGGAAAATCAGAAAAGGAGACTGACAAGAAAGAGCAGATAATTTGGAATCTCTTCTAGCAGAAGAGATAGCCAAAAGAAACAACACTTTCCAAGAAAGTAGTTTAATATCCAAAGAATGGATAGGCTCAAAAGGAGGAGCCTGTAAAGCCTTGAAAACCAAATTAAGACTCCAAGGAGGAGAAATCAATTTAATGACAGGCTTGACCAAAGCCTTTACAAAACAGTGAATATCAGAAAGATTAGCAATCTTTCTGTGAAATAAAACAGAAAGAGCAGAGATTTGTCCCTTCAAGGAACTTGCAGATAAACCTTTATCTAAACCATCCTGACGAAACTGTAAAATTCTAGTAATTCTAAAAGAATGCCAGGAGAATTTATGAGAAGAATGCCATGAAATATAAGTCTTCCAAACTCAATAATAAATCTTCCTAGAAACAGATTTATGAGCCTGTAACATAGTATCAATCACTGAGTCAGAGAAACTTCTATGACTAAGCACTAAGCGTTCAACAGATTTACGAGCCTGTAACATAGTTTCAATCACTGAGTCAGAGAAACCTCTATGACTAAGCACTAAACATTCAATTTACATACCTTCAAATTTAACGTTTTGAGATCCTTATGGAAAAAACGGTCCTTGAGACAGAAGTTCTGGTCTTAAAGGAAGTGGCCAAGGTTGGCAACTGGACATCCGTACTAGATCCGTATACCAGAACCTGTGAGGCCATGCTGGTGCTACCAGAAACACAAATGATTGTTCCATGATGACCTTGGAGATCACTCTTGGAAGAATAACTAGAGGCGGGAAGATATAAGCAGATTGGTAAAACCAAGGAACTGCTAACCCATCCACTGACTCTGCCTGAGGATCCCTGGACCTGGACAAGTACCTGGGAAGTTTTTTGTTTAGATGAGAAGCCATCAGATCTATTTCTGGAATATCCCACATCTTAACAATCTGAAAAAACACATCTGGATGGAGAGACCACTCCCCCAGATGTAAAGTCTGACTGCTGAGATAATCAGCTTCCCAATTGTCTATAACTGGGATATGTACCGCAGAAATTATAGAAGAGCTGGATTCCACCCAAAAAAGTATCCAAGATACTTCTTTCATAGCTAAAGGACTGTGAGTCCCACCCTGATGATTGACATATGCTACAGTTGTGATATTGTCTGTCTGAAAATAAATTAATGGTTCTCTCTTCGACAAGCCTGAAGAGCCCTAAAAATAGCACATAGTTCTAAAATATTGATTGGTAACCTCGCCTCTTGAGATTTTCAAACCCCTTGTGCTGTCAGAGATCCCCAGACAGCTCCCCAACCTGAAAGACTTGCATCTGTTGTGATTATAGTCCAGGTTGGATGAACAAAAGAGGCTCCTTGAACTATATAATGGTGATCTAACCCCCAAGTCAGAGAGAGTCGAACATTGAGATTTAAGGATATTAATTGTGATATCCTTGTATAATCCCTGCACCATTGATTCAGCATACAAAGCTGAAGAGGTCTCATATGAAAATGAGCAAAGGGGATCGTGTCCGGTGCTGCAGTCATGAGACCTACAACTTCCATGCACATAGCAACTAAAGGGAATTGTTGAGATTGAAGGTTTAGACAAGCTGGAACCAATTTTATTCATCTCTTGTCTGTTAGAGACAGAGTCATGGACACTAAATCTGGAAACCTAAAAAGTTGACCCTTTGTCTGAGGAATCAAGAAACTTTTTGGTAAATTGATCCTCGAACCATGTCTTTGAAGAAACAACACTAGTTGATTCATGTGAGATTCAGCAGAATGTAAAGACTGAGCTAGTACCAAGATATCAAATAAGGAAACACCGCAATACCCTGTTCTCTGATTACAAAGAGTAGTGCACCGAGAACCTTTGAAAAAATTATTGGAGCTGTAACTAGGCCAAATGGAAGAGCGACAAATTGGTAATGTTTGTCTAGAAAAGAGAATCTCAGAAACCGATAGTGGTCTGGATGAATCGGAATATGAAGATATGCATCCTATAAGTCTATCGTGGACATATAATGACCTTGCTGAACAAAAGGCAGAATTATCCTTATAGTCACCATTTTGAAAGTTGGCACTCTTAGAAAATGATTCAAAATGTTCAGATCCAGAACTGACCTGAATTAATTTTCTTTCTTTGGAACAATGAATAGATTTGAATAAAATCCCAGACCCTGTTCCTGAAACGGAACTGGTAAGATTACCCCTGAAAGCTCTAGATATGAAACACACTTCAGAAAAGCCTGAGCCTTCACTGGATATGCTGGGACACGCCAGAGAAAAAAATCTTCTCACAGGAGGTTTTACTCTGATTCCTATTTGATACCCTTGATAGACAATACTCTGAATCCAATGATTTTGGACAGAATCTGCCCAAATGTTCTGGAAAAATTTGAATCTGCCCCCCACCAGCTGAGCTGGAATACTTGGGGGCTGGCTTTGGTTTCTTAAAAGGCTTGGATTTATTCCAACTTGAAGAAAGTTTCCATTTGGAACCAAATTCTTTGGGGGAAGGATTAGCTTTGTGTTCTTTATTGTGTCGAAAAGAACGAAAACGATTAGAAGCTTTAGATTTACTCTTAGATCTTTTATCCTGTGGTAAAAAAATCTCCCTCCCCCCAGTGACAGTTAAAATAGTTGAATCCAACTGAGAACCAAATAAATTGTTACCTTGGAAAGAAAGAGATAGTAATCTAGACTTAGATACCATGTCAACATTCCAATATTTTAGCCACAAAGCTCTTCTAGCCAAAATAGCTAAAGACATAGATTTAACATCAATTTTTATGATATCAAAAATAGCATCACAGATAAAATGATTAGCATGTTGAAGCAAGCGAACAATGCTAGACAAATCAGGATCTGTTTCCTGTTGCGCTAAACTTTCCAACTAAAAAGTTGATGCAGCTGCAACATCAGCCATGGATATAGCAGGCCTAAGAATGTAGCCAAAAAATAAATAAGCTTTCCTTAGATAAGATTCAAGTTTCCTAACTAAAGGGTCCTTAAAAGAAGTACTATCTTCCATAGGAATAGTAGTACATTTGGCAAGAGTAGAAATAGCCTCATCAACTTAGGGGATTTTTTCCCAAAACTCCAATCTAACTGCTGGCAAATGATACAACTTTTTAAACCTAGAAGAAGGAATAAAAGAAGTACCAGGCCTACTCCATTCCTTTGAAATCATATCAGAAATAGCATCAGGAACTGGAAAAACGTCTGGAGTAACCACAGGAGGTCTATAAACAGAATTTAATTGTTTACTAGTTTTAGTATCAAGAGGACTAGTTTCCTCAATATCATAATACATAAAGTGCCAAATCATAGCTGAGAGTGTCTTAAGTAATGAAAACATTCTTACTGAAAGACACCCATCCACATATAGCAGATAGCCAAACCAGTACTGAAACAGTATCAGTAGAGGTAATAAAATATGAGAGTATATCATCAATCTGAAAAGGGAGGTAGGAGATGAATCTCTATGACCAATAACAGAGAACCTTTGAAAAGATTTCCGTGAGGAAAACCATAGAATCAATAGGCGATACTCCCTTAACATCCCTCTGACAAACACTGTACTCGGAGAGAAATCAGGCTTCAAAATGCTGAAAAGCATATATCACAGAAGAAAATCAAGCACAAACTTACTTCACCACCTCCATATAGGAGGCAAAGTTTGTAAAACTGAATTGTTCCTTTTTTATGCTTTTTACTCTTTTTTCTATCACCCCACTACTTGGCTATTCGTTAAACTGAATTGTGGGTGTGGTGAGGGTGTATTTATAGGCATTTTGAGGCTTGGGAAACTTTGCCCCTCCTGGTAGGATTGTATATTCATAAGTCACTAGCTCATGGACTCTTGCCAATTACATGAAATAAATATATTTAATAGTACAGTTACAATCATAATAACGGTCTTAAAAATTGTAATTAAAAATTGTGCTTAAAAGAGTTATAAGGGCTAAAAATATGAGGTCTCGTGTATTAGAAAAAATAGGTAGGCAAAGGGCTTTAAAATAGAGATACAGAGATACATAGATACACGTCTGAATATGTACGTATATGTACAGTATTTATATATATATATATATACATATATGTGTGTGTGTGTGTGTGTGTATGTGTGTACAGGTGTATTTATATGTGTAAATATGTATTTACAGACATATATACACATATAAATACACACATTTGTACAAAAAAAAAAAAAAAATATATATATATATATATATATATATATATATATATATATATATATATATATATACATATAAAGAAGTGAATTGGAGCGTTTTGCAGTCAAGAAACTGAAAACATTAAAAAATATTTATGCAATATTCATATTTAGTAAAGTGTTTAACTGTGTTTTTTTCCTGCAAATATTTGAAATTCCCATGTTCTTCACATAGCTGAATATGTTCTAAGTATTTTTAATATATATTTAATGTACAGTATCCCACAAAAGTGAGTACACTCCTACGTGGAAATGTCCAAATTTGGCCATATATATAGTTTTGTAAAAATTACAGTATATATATTAAAAGTGAACGACTTTAGTATTTCAAGTATTTCTATTAAAAACAAATTAAAACATTAAAATTGATTAAAATGATATTGCATTTTCACAGTATTTGACCGGGAAAGCTCAAAAGTGCATATATGTGTTTATATGTGTGTTTATATGTGTGTTTATATGTGCATATATGTGTTTATATGTGTTTATATGTGCATATATGTGTTTATATGTGTTTATATGTGCATATATGTGTTTATATGTGTTTATATGTGCATATATGTGCATATATGTGTTTATATGTGTTTATATGTGCATATATGTGCATATATGTGTTTATATGTGCATATATGTGCATATATGTGTTTATATGTGTTTAGATGTGTTTACATTATTTTTAAAACTTTCAGTGCTAGTTAATAAATGAACTATTTCTGATATATTTATCAGGGATACTTCAATGTCAATGCCATTTTTTGCTAAAAGAGGAAAGATACTGTAGATGATTTCTTACCAACTGGGTCCGTGCACATGATCTGGCAGCCATAGTTACAGCACTTCTGATTACCATCGCACATTGCGTCATTGTCACATAGAGCTGGGGGAAGTGGGATAGGACAGGGTGCAAAAGTATTCACCACTGGGCACGTTCCTGGTTTATCTGGGGAAACCACAAGCATGAAAGGTCAGAAGAGAGATTCATATTCTCAGCATAAACAGTAATTATTGGTGCCAGGTTTAACCCACTTTATGTTCATTATCAAATGGCATTCAATCTTTAGGAAATTCCGCAACAAATTCTGCGAAGTTAATAGAGACAAAGAGGCCTATCTATCAAGCCGTCAACTTTCTTGCATGTGACGGCACCAATACGCTCGCCTAACATCGCCTAACATCGCAGCCGCGGACCTGAATACGATCTCCATATTTATTAAAAAAAGCCGGCAAAAGCCGCGCACCAAGTACGGGGCGATGAGCAGCGGACTGTTGTTAACTAGCAGTCATCGATCTCGCTGCTATTCGGCTTTTTAACAACTTTATTTATACCCTGTCACTAAACACCACCACTATACTAAAATGTTTAACCCCTATACTGCCGCTCCGAGACACCACTGCATCTAAATAAAAGTATTAACCCCTATCCCGCCGCTCAAGGACCCCACCGCAACTAAATAAAAGTATTAACCCCTAAACCCCTGGCCTCCCACATCACTACCACTAACTAAACCTATTAACCCCTAAGCCGCCAGCCCCCCACAGCGCCATAAACTAAATTAAGCTATTAACCCCTTAACCTAACAACCCGCTAACTTCACATTAAAATTACAACATCCCTATCTTATAATAAATTTAAACTTACCTTTAGAATTAAAATAAACTATATTAAACTATTAATTAACCTACCCTAACTATTATCCTACAATTAAATTAAACTATATTAAACTATTAATTAACCTACCCTAACTATTATTAACCCTACTCAAATTATTTAAATCTACAATTAAAAATGTCTAAATTACAAAAAAATAATATACTACGTTACAAAAAATAAAAAACCACAGTTTCAAAATAAAAAAGAATTACACCTAATCTAATAGCCCTATCAAAATAAAAAAATCCCCCCCCCAACTACCAATGGCCTTTAAAAGGGCCTTTTGCAGGGCATTGCCCCAAAGAAATCAGCTCTTTTACCTGTAAAAAAAAATACAAACACCCCCAACAGAAAAACCCACCACCCAACCAACCAACCCCCCGAAATAAAAAGCCTATCTAAAAAAACCTAAGCTCCCCATTGCCCTGAAAAGGGCATTTGTATGGGCATTGCCCTTAAAAGGGCATTTAGCTCTTTTACATGCCCAGACCCTAATCTAAAAATAAAACTCACCCAAAAAAAACTTAAAGGGACACTAAACCATGAAAAAAACTTTTCTTAAATCGCAATATTATTATATTTGACATATATTTGTAAATGTCATTGTGTTTCATATTTTTACCTTTGTTGAGAAATCTGTATTTGAAAATCAATTAAATTCCAAACCCACAGCTAGCTACTGTATTTGCATCTTCCAGTCCTGACCGATAACCCAGGTTATCATAATGGCGGACTTTTGCCGCTATGCGCATGCGCGGTTTTCTGGACTCGTCATGCTATACGTAACTGACCATCGAACCAACAGGATCTCTGTATTGATTTTAGAGCGATGGTCACGCTGCATAGAGCAGGTAAGAACGGAGCGCTGCGAGAATCTCCCTAACAATAACGAGCATTACAGCTATATTTATAGATCAACTAAAAAAATTATGAATGAAACCCCTACTATTTGTGAACATATGTCAATATAATACATACAGCTCACAATAAAAATGATCACTTTATGTATGGTACTAATTATTACACTGCTCAAAAGCATTCTATGGGTAAGTGTGGTATCGGAGCTAGCATATGCGGATCACAAAGTGCATGCTGACATCACTTAATGATATGCACAAAATAGCAATAGGATTGGCGATTGATTGTTAGAGAACGGCCCATATTAGAGGGATGGCTTTACTGACGTCATCAACGAAAAATAAATTATAATTTTATGAGATTCAGAAACATCGTTATGCTGTAAAAGTAGGTAAGGTATGACATACAAACGTTTTTTATTTGAAATCGATAGTCATTTTATACTTAAAAAAGTAAAGTTTTGGAATCCTTTAAATAAACCTAACACTAACCCCCGACGATCCACTTACAGTTATCGAAGTCCGGACATCCATCTTCATCCAGCCAGCAAAGTCATCATCCGGACGGCAAGAAGTCTTCATCCAGGCAGCCTCTTCCATCTTCATCCAGCCGGCAAAGTCTTCAACCATGCGGCCTCTTCTATCTTCATCCATCCAGCGAGGAGCAGGTCCACCCTGAAGACATCCGGCACGGAGCGGGTCCATCCTGAAGACATCCGACATGGAGCACCTCTTTAATACGGTCTCCGCCGTAAACTGGATCTTGAATGCAAGTGATGTCATCCAAGATGGCGTCCCTTGCATTCCTATTGGCTGAAAGGTTCCAATCAGCCAATAGGATTAGAGCCGCTAAAATCCTATTGGCTGTTCCAATCAGCCAATAGGATTTGAGCAGCTCTCATCATATTGGCTGTTCCAATCAGCCAATAGGATCCTATTGGCTCATTGGAAAAGCCAATAGGATTTTAGCGGCTCTAATCCTATTGGCTGATTGGAACCTTTCAGCCAATAGGAATGCAAGGGATGCCATCTTGGATGACGTCACTTGCATTCAAGATCCAGTTTACGGTGGAGACCATATTGAAGAGGAGCTCCTCGTCGGATGTCTTCAGGATGGACCCACTCCGCGCTGGATGTCTTCAGGATGGACCCGCTCATCGCCAGATGGATGAAGATAGAAGAGGCCGCATGGATGAAGACTTCGCCGGCTGGATGAAGATGGAAGATGCCGCCCGGATGAAGACTTCTTGCCAGCTGGATGGATCCTTCAAGCGAAACTTCAAAAACTGTAAGTGGATCATCGGGGGTTAGTGTTAGGTTTTTTTTAAGGGTTTTTTAGGTGGATTTTATTTTTAGTGTAGGGTCTGGGCAATAAAAGAGCTAAATGCCCTTTTAAGGACAATGCCCATACAAATTCCCTTTTCAGGGTAATGGAGAGCTTAGGTTTTTTAGATAGGGTTTTTATTTGGGGGGTTTGGTTGTGTGGGTTGTGAGTTTTACTGTTGGGGGGGTGTTTGTATTTTTTTTTACAGGTAAAAGAGTTGATTTCTTTGGGGCAATGTCCCGCAAAAGGCTAATTTAAGGGCCATTGGTAGTTTATTGTAGGCTAGGGTTTTTTATTTTGGGGGGGGGGGGCTTTTATATTTTGATAGGGCTATTAGATTAGGTGTAATTCTTTTTTATTTTTGATATTGTGGTTTTTCATTTTTTGTAACTTAGTGTTTTTTATTTTTTGTAACTTAGTGTTTATTTTTTTTGTAATTTAGAAATTTTTAATTGTAGATTTAAATAATTTGAGAAGGGTTAGGTGTTTAAATATGTAATATAGTTAATTTAATTGGCAGTTTAATGTATTTTTAGTATAATAGTTAGGGTAGGTTAATTAATAGTTTAATATAGTTTAATTTAATTGTAGGATAATAGTTAGGGTAGGTTAATTAATAGTTTAATATAGTTTATTTTCATTCTAAAGGTAAGTTTTAATTTATTATAAGATAGGGATGTTGTAATTTTAATGTAAAGTTAGCGGGTTGTTAGGTAAGGGGTTAATAGCTTAATTTAGTTTATGGCGATGTGGGGGGCTGGCGGTTTAGGGGTTAATAGGTTTAGTTAGTGGTAGTGATGTGGGAGGCAAGGGGTTTAGGGGTTAATACTTTTATTTAGTTGCAGTGGGGTCCGGGAGCAGCGGGATAGGGGTTAATAATTTTATTTAGTAGTGGTTTAGTCCAGGAGCGGCAGGATAGGGGTTAATACTTTTATTTAGTGGCGGTGATGTCAGGGCGGCAGATTAGGGGTGTTTAGACTCGGGGCTTATGTTAGGGTGTTAGGTGTAAACGTAACTTGTTTTCTAAAATAGAAATCAATGGGATATCTGGCAGCAGCGAACATGAGCTTTCGCTGTTTTCAGACTCCCATTGATTCCTATGGCATCCGCAGCCTCCAGGGTGGCGGATTTAAAACCAGGTACACTAGGCCGGAATAGCTGCGAGCGTACCGGTTAACTATTTGATAACTTTTAAAAAGTGTCAAATAGTGCCGAATGTGTATTTGGAACATCTGTAATGGCGTAAGCATCGATCTGTGTCGGATTGAGACCATCGGATCGTATGTTATGTCACAGATTTCAAATTTTGCCAGTCTGTAGTCTTTGATAACTAGGTTGAATCAAGCTCGCCACAATTTGCTGGTTCCACAAACATACACACACAGTCACATACAAACATACACACACACACACATGCATGCATAAATACACACACAGTCACATACATACATACACACACACACACACATGCATGCATAAATACACACACAGTCACATACATACATACACACATACACACACACACACATACATGCATAAATACACACACAGTCACATACATACATACATACATACACACACACACATACATGCATAAATTCACACACAGTCACATACATACATACACACACACACACACACATACATGCATAAATTCACACACAGTCACATACATACATACACACACACATACACACATACATGCATAAATACACACACAGTCACATACATACATACATACATACATACACACATACACACACACACACATACATGCATAAATTCACACACAGTCACATACATACATACACACACACACACATACATGCATAAATTCACACACAGTCACATACATACATACACACACACACACATACACACATACATGCATAAATACACACACAGTCACACACACACAGTCACATACATACACACACACACATACATGCATAAATTCACACACAGTCACATACATACATACATACACACATACACACACACACATACATGCATAAATGCACACACAGTCACATACATACATACATACACACATACATGCATAAATTCACACACAGTCACATACATACATACATACATACACACATACACACACACACACATACATGCATAAATTCACACACAGTCACATACATACATACATACACACATACACACATACATGCATAAATTCACACACAGTGACATACATACACACATACACACACATACATGCATAAATTCACACACAGTCACATACATACACACATACACACACACACATACATGCATAAATTCACACACAGTCACATACATACATACACACATACACACATACATGCATAAATTCACACACAGTCACATACATACATACATACATACATACACACATACACACATACATGCATAAATTCACACACAGTCACATACATACACACATACATGCATAAATTCACACACAGTCACATACATACATACACACATACACACACACATACATGCATAAATACACACACAGTCACATACATACATACACACACACATACATGCATAAATTCACACACAGTCACATACATACATACACACATACACACATACATGCATAAATTCGCACACAGTCACATACATACACACATACACACACATACATGCATAAATTCACACACAGTCACATACACACACACATACACACACACACACATACATGCATAAATTCACACACAGTCACATACATACATACATACATACACACATATATGCATAAATTCACACACAGTCACATACATACATACATACACACATACACACACATACATGCATAAATACACACACAGTCACATACATACATACACACATGCACACACACACACACATACATCCATAAATACACACACAGTCACATACATACACACATACACACACACACATACATGCATAAATACACACACAGTCACATACATACACACACACACACACACATACATGCATAATTACACACACAGTCACACACAGTCACATACATACATACACACATACACACACACACATACACACATACATGCATAAATACACACACAGTCACATACATACATACACACATACACACACACACACATACACACATACATGCATAAATACACACACAGTCACATACATACATACACACATACACACACACACACACATACATCCATAAATACACACACAGTCACATACATACACACATACACACACACACATACATGCATAAATACACACACAGTCACATACATACACACACACACACACACACACATACATGCATAATTACACACACAGTCACACACAGTCACATACATACATACACACATACACACACACCAATGGGTAAAACAAACTAACCTGTGTAGTCAGAGACACTAGTGAAGCATCATGTCACACTCACATGATATCGGTGCAGGCAGTGGCAGGTCAACGTTTTTTATTTAAAAATAAAATAAAAAAAATGTATTTCTTTTTTTAAGCTGGGCCCCCACCCTTGGGGACCCAGTCGCAATTGTGACCTCTGGACCCCCTGTAGTTTCTCCCCTGATCTAACTCCACAAAAATTGAAATATATGTTCCCAGGGGCCTCTGATAAGTGTTGACGAATGTGCCAAGAAGAGGGTACATTATTCCATATTTGGTGGGCATGTCTTAAAATGCAAAACATTTGTTTTCATTGCGAGATTACATACAAACTACCCTAGAATGTTCCATTCCACTAGATCCTTATATATTCTTGTTTAGATTTGCTCCTAAATTACAATCTAAACTGCATGTAGCTTTGTTTAATCTACTGATGAACAGTGCCCATCAACTAATACCCAGGCACTGGACAAAATCAGATGCACCCTCTATACAAATGTAGCTCCAAGAATTTTGCCAAAATCTTAAACTGGAAATATACCATTATCTATTAACTAACGCCCTTGACAAATATCATGATTTAGTGTTTATATGGGAATCCCAATCTAATCCTTAAAACATCTATACCAAGAAACTAATAGATTACCCATAGCCAGGAAACCCCATATTTAAGGAATATATACTTATGTAATACCAAGAACCTGCAATATATGTATTAAAATGTACTCTCAACCCATAATTTGATGATTCTCAAACGTTTTTGTTATGGTTATTTTTATTGTTCTTTTTTCTTTTTAATTTGTATTTTCTTTTTCAACATTGTTATTGGTTCTTCTTATATGCACTATTCTCTTGACTGTTGCCACCCTCGGCACCGCTGTGCAAATACAAGATAGATAACCAAGAACTGAACTGCTACAGTTCTACAGGAATACTTGGACTACGTAAACATTGTCTATGGGGTATATTTATCAAGCTCCATATGGAGGGTCGCCGGAAACAGAAGTCTAAAGGCCGCTGCTCCATAACTTGTCCGCCTGCTGTGAGGCGGCGGACAGAAATCAACCCGATCAAATATGATCGGGTTGATTGACACCCCCTGCTAGCGGGCGATTGGCCACGTATCTGCAGGGGGCGGCATTGCACCAGCAGTTCACAAAAGCTGCTGCTGCAATGATAAAGGCTGACAGCGTAGGCTGTCTGCATTTATCGATGTGCCGCGATGTGCAGCGGACGTGATATGATACTTCGTATCATGTCCGCTCGCACATTGGTAAATATACCCCTTTGAGTTAATTGTACCCTAAACCTGTAAAAAAGACAAAATGTTGTATTTTATGTAAAAAAAAACAATAAAAAATAGTTATGAAAAAAACAAACAAAAAACAAAAACATGGTAGAGCATAGAGAAGGGAGGGAGGTTCTTAATATCAGTAAAGTTTAAGATGTGAATTTCCCAGCAGTTGTGCTTTAAGTCGGGCTACATTGTCATTCTACATGTTTAGCTGAGAAGGGACTTTCTGAGTGGTCACAATAAATCTCCTATAGGACAGAGAGAGGTTGGGATAAAGCTTTGTGCTGTGCAGAAGATCTACAATGAGAAGACTACTACAGGTAGCACTGCAGCATTATGGGTAATAATTAGGGTAGCACTCCAGGATTAACAACATGATAAGATAATTTCTCATGCTCTTATCAAACCCAATGTTTAGCGCTCAGTAGAAAAGATCTCTATTAAACGGATACTGAACCCAATTCTTTCATGATTCAAATAGCGCATGTAATTTGAAGCAACTGTAATTTACTCCTATTATTAATTTATCTTCATTCTCTTGGTATCTTTGTTTGAAAAAGCAGAAATGTAAACTTACAAGCTGACCCATTTTTGGTTCAACACCCTGAATAGCGCTTGCTGATTGGTGGCTGCATTTAATCCACCAGGATCAATAACACAACAGCCTCCAGGGTGCACTCCAAACATTCATATGTCAATTTCTGACACAGGAGGCACTCAATGTTACTCAAATCAAACTCTTTAATTAGTTAACGTTTTCCAGGATGCCCCCCATCCTCAGACATAACATACAATTAGCTTATATTTATAGTTTCCCCTTCTCCCACATCATACCAGTGCCGCGGCGTCCTCCTAGCACAACTGCACATGCACAAAGGTACGTGCAGTATCACAAACTAGACAAAAATCCAAAAAGGAAAAAAATGTAATGTTACAAATTAAAAAAGCTTGGCACCACAAGCCCATCCAAACTAAGGGATATTGACTGATTACTTTATAGCACAAAGGGGCCCATTTAATAAGCTCCGTAGGGAGCTTGATGGCCCGTGTTTCTGGTGGACAGGAATCTCCAGAAATCAACCCGATCGAGTACGATTGGTTTGATTGACACCCCCCTGCTGGTGGCCAATTGGCCGCGAGTCTGCAGGGGGCGGCATTTCACCGCGTATTGCTCGCTGCATTCAGCGAGGTCTTGCGGACCTGATCCGCAGTGTCGGATCAGGTCCGCAAGACTTTTCTTAAATAGGGGCCCTAATCTTCACTTTACCTACAGTAGGAGCCTTCAGTTTCCCTTAACCCCATATCATTGTCTTAAATAGAAAGGCAGCTTAAAAATCCTGTCTTTATCATTAATTGCCTAATCTATGGCAATACTAGAACTCAATCCTTCTACTAAAACCTACACCAACACCTTATATACTGCAAACGGCAGTAACCTGCATTGCTCCAACCTAAATTCAAACTCTTTTTCACTACCAGTGTAGCTAAACGATATACTCCTATGGTTCCTCTCCTACAATTATATTGTCCTCTCTTCCAACATCTTATTACTATATTCATTGTTCCATGATGTTACTTATTATATTTTATGTATTAAGCAGACTATAAGTCTAAATTAGATACCCAAATTAAAGGAAAAAATGAATATCCAAGTGTACTTTGAGCCCTCTAAGACTCAAAGTATCCAGCATATACATCCATTCGGACTCCTTTTACAACAAGAGCCTGCCTCTGTCACCACCCCAACACCCACCATAGAGGGGGAATATAATCGAAAATAATATATCTCAAATCTGCCATGCTATGCTGATTCTGCATGAAATACCTAGTAACTGGCTGTTCGGATCTACCCTCTTTAATAGCCAAATGATTAACACACCTATGGTTTGCCACCCATGTATGCAGATCATCCTGGCTCTTCCCTACAAAGAATATGCCACATGGGCAGTGTAACATGTACACAATACATTTTGTAGAGCACGTAAACCTGTGCCTAATCTCATATTTTCTGCTATTCCATAGATGTAAAAATTTACTCTAGGTCAATCCACTATAGGTTTTGCATCCACTACACCAAAAGCACCACATTTTATTAGTCCACATTTTATTTGTGCTTAACCAAGTCTTTGTCATATTGCTCTGTTTACAATCTGGGTGCATCAGCATATCTCTCAAAGATCTTCCTCTCTTAATACCCACAATGGGGGTATCCAACCCCAGACATCCAAACCTGCAAAAACGAATTTTAGGGAGGTGAACCACACACACCCAGGCAGCAAAGAATGTTCATCTTTAGCTACTGAATAAAA
Organism: Bombina bombina; assembly: GCF_027579735.1. Classification (NCBI taxonomy): domain Eukaryota; kingdom Metazoa; phylum Chordata; class Amphibia; order Anura; family Bombinatoridae; genus Bombina; species Bombina bombina. Next base: position 24,642,341 of record NC_069502.1, read on the forward strand.
TAAAGTAAAGGCAAACAGATCATGATACTGATGCCCAGAAGCATTGGCATTATAATTGCCCCCTCCAGCAAAATAGCAGACATACAAGTGAGTGGGATGAACAGTGAAATATTTGTGCAACTATACATCTGCTGTACAGGGGTCGGGCATCTGGTTAATTTAATAATATCTGTGGAAGCCCAGATCTTATGTCACTGAGGAGAAACTAGACACAGTAGGATAATTGTCTTGTGTCCTTCAGTTGTCAAAATCTGTTATATTCATTTTTATTCTGACAGCGGAAAAGTAATATTTGTGATACAACGCAAGCTATCATTACTGGCATTTGTCAATCAACTCAATCCTTTGACTGCAAGGGAGAGATGGAAGAGATCAACATAAAAATGTTAGTTTAAATTGATTTATCTAGAAGTAGCATTTGAAAGTAAATCCCTAGGCAGCAAAAACTAACAACTTATGCTGCAACCCTTACCCAAATGCTACGTAGTCTTTAGTTTCCAGCTCTAGAATGCCTGGAATGAAGCAGCAGCCAGGGGCACATCATACTCAGGTGGCCATTAAACTGCCTGCTGCTCGGTGCAGGAGCATTCAGTGCCTCCCTGCACTAAGCTTGTCTCCCATACAGGCATCATTCCTAGAAGCAGGATTTATATGTCTGGAGATAGAACAATCAGTATGAGGGGGGGGAAAGCCCAATATAGCATAAATGTAAATCCAGTAGGCGATACAGCAGTAAGTGCAAAACGGTGCACGTGAAGATCAGGGGCACTGCCTGGCCCCTAAGTAATAGGAAGTCACTGAGATGGTCCCACATTTCAATTATCTATATGAACACTGTTAAATCACAATCTTTGTTAAGGCCTTTAGGTCTAAGTGTTTCCAGCCTATGAATCCATTGCATCTCTCTTTGTTTTAAAAGCTTCTCCCTCTCCATTCCATTGCGCTGTGGCCCTATGTGGTCAATCACCTGCCATCTCAATTGAGTGACTTGGTGCCCCTTTTCCACAAAATGTAAGGACAGAGAAGCCTCTAAATTTTTACATCTGATATTCGATCTGTGTCAGCTCAATCTATATCTTATTTTTCTTGTTGTTTCGCCCAAATAACTTAGGGAGCACGGACATTTCATAAGCAAGATAACAATTGATGGTAAAAAGAATCTCCTTTAATGATAGAGCTACAACTCATGCAGCTGAGGCACGGATAACTGCACGGATAACTGCCGGTCACCTTCTGTCCTATGTGTGTTTGTTTTGATTTTGTTAAGATTACTGCAGCTTTTACTGTATCTTTGCACTAACCTTGTCTCATAATTATATGTTAGAAGTGCTGCAGCTTTAAGCTCAGCTCACCACACCCTCTGGGTGTGTCTGGGTCTCTGTGACATCATCAGAAGCCATGCTTAGTTTTACTGAAGAACCTGTTAGTAAAGAAGCCATGTGGTTGTAGCTGAATTAAAGTTTGACTGAAGTACCTACTGCAGCATCTCAGTGATATGTGCAAGACACAAGGTAACAGCGCACAACTGAATGTTCGAATCCTGACCACACAGAGAACATAACAGTTATCGACGAGGCTCTGTGGTCTGACCCTATAAGGGCACTTATTGGCACCTTGCCTGTGTTTGCAGCAGACACAGACAGATAACACACATATAATGGCACTTATTGGCACCTTGCCTGTGTTTGCACCAGACACAGACAGATAACACACATATAAGGGCACTTATTGGCACCTTGCCTGTGTTTGCAGCAGACACAGACAGATAACACACATATAATGGCACTTATTGGCACATTTCCTGTGTTTGCAACAGACACAGACAGATAACACACATATAATGGCACTTATTGGCACCTTGCCTGTGTTTGCAGCAGACACAGACAGATAACACACATATAATGGCACTTATTGGCACATTTCCTGTGTTTGCACTAGGCATAGACAGATGGGACACATATATTGGCTCTTATTGGCACCTTACCTGTGTTTGCACCAGACACAGACAGATAACACACATATAATGGCACTTATTGGTACCTTACCTGTGTTTGCAGCACACACAGACAGATAACACACATATAATGGCACTTATTGGCACCTTACCTGTGTTTGCACCAGACACAGACAGATAATACACATATAATGGCTCTTATTGGCACCTTACCTGTTTGCACCAGACACAGACAGATAACACACATGTAATGGCACTTATTGGCACCTTACCTGTGTTTGCACCAGACACAGACAGATAACACACATATAATGGCACTTATTGGCACATTTCCTGTGTTTGCACTAGGCATAGACAGATGGGACACATATATTGGCTCTTATTGGCACCTTACCTGTGTTTGCACCAGACACAGACAGATAACACACATATAATGGCACGTATTGGTACCTTACCTGTGTTTGCAGCACACACAGACAGATAACACACATATAATGGCACTTATTGGCACCTTACCTGTGTTTGCACCAGACACAGACAGATAATACACATATAATGGCTCTTATTGGCACCTTACCTGTTTGCACCAGACACAGACAGATAACACACATGTAATGGCACTTATTGGCACCTTACCTGTGTTTGCACCAGACACAGACAGATAACACACATATAATGGCACTTATTGGCACCTTACTTGTATTTGCACCAGACACAGACAGATAACACACATATAATGGCACTTATTGGCACCTTACCTGTGTTTGCACCAGACACAGACAGATAACACACATATAATGGCACTTATTGGCACCTTACCTGTGTTTGCACCAGACACAGACAGATAACACACATATAATGGCTCTTATTGGCACCTTACCTGTGTTTGCACCAGACACTGACAGATAACACACATATAATGGCACTTATTGGCACCTTACCTGTGTTTGCACCAGACACAAATGGATAACACACATATAATGGCACTTATTGGCACCTTACCTGTGTTTGCACTAGACACAGACAGATAGCACACATATAATGACACTTATTGGCACCTTACCTGTGTTTGCACCAGACACAGACAGATAATACACATATAATGGCACTTATTGGCACCTTACCTGTGTTTGCAGCAGACACAGACAGATAACACACACATAATGGCTCTTATTGGCACCTTACCTGTGTTTGCACCAGACACAGACAGATAACACACATATAATGACACTTATTGGCACCTTATCTGTGTTTGCATCAGACACAGACAGATAACACACATATAATGGCACTTATTGGCACCTTACCTGTGTTTGCACCAGACACAGACAGATAACACACATATAATGGCACTTATTGGCACCTTACCTGTGTTTGCACCAGACACAGACAGATAACACACATATAATGGCACTTATTGGCACCTTACCTGTGTTTGCCCCAGACACAGACAGATAACGCACATATAATGGCACTTATTGGCACCTTACCTGTGTTTGCACCAGACACAGACAGATAACGCACATATAATGGCACTTATTGGCACCTTACCTGTGTTTGCACCAGACAGACAGTTAACACACATATAATGGCACTTATTGTCACCTTACCTGTGTTTGCACCAGACACAGACAGATAACACACATATAATGGCACTTATTGGCACCTTACCTGTGTTTGCACCAGACACAGACAGATAACACACATATAATGGCACTTATTGGCACCTTACCTGTGTTTGCACCAGACACAGACATATAACACACATATAATGGCACTTATTGGCACCTTACCTGTGTTTGCACCAGACACAGACAGATAACACACATATAATGGCACTTATTGGCACCTTACCTGTGTTTACACCAGACACAGACAGATAACACACATATAATGGCACTTATTGGCACCTTACCTGTGTTTGCACCAGACACAGACAGATAACACACATATAATGGCACTTATTGGCACCTTACCTGTGTTTGTACCAGACACAGACAGATAACACACATATAATGGCACTTATTGGCACCTTACCTGTGTTTGCACCAGACAAAGACAGATAACACACATATAATGGCACTTATTGGCACCTTACCTGTGTTTGCACCAGACACAGACAGATAACACACATATAATGGCACTTATTGGCACCTTACCTGTGTTTGCACCAGACACAGACAGATAACACACATATAATGGCACTTATTGACACCTTACCTGTGTTTGCACCAGACACAGACAGATAACACACATATAATGGCACTTATTGGCACCTTACTTGTGTTTGCACCAGACACAGACAGATAACACACATATAATGGCACTTATTGGCACCTTACCTGTGTTTGCAGCAGACACAGACAGATGGGACACATGGGTTGAACAGTTTGAGCTATATTGTACAGCAAATAACATAAGAGCTGATAAGCAAGTGGCTGTGTTTCTGACAACTATAGGCTCAGCAGCTTACACTACATTAAGGGACATTCTCTCACCAGATAAACCTAATGCTAAACCTCTGTCTGACCTGATCTGCCTGTTATCTGACCACTACCTACCTAAGCCTCTAGAGATATCAGAACGCTTTAAGTTTTACACACGCAAGCAATTGCAGCATGAGGACATTAAAACTTATGTGATCAGTTTAAAGAAACTAGCAAGTAGCTGCAGATTTGGTGATTATTTAAACACTGCTTTACGTGATATGTTTGTTATTGGACTCATGGACTGTACAGTACAAAAGAGACTATTAGCAGAGGATGATTTAACACTAAAGCGTGCTATAGAGATAGCTACAGTCATGGAACTTGCTACTAAAGATGCACAAATGCTCCAGGCCCCAGCACAGGCAGTTTGTGATAAGGAAATAGATGTTTTTCATACAAGTATGCACCTAAATAAACAGTATCCAGCTAGACAAGGGTCACAGACCGCCTGTTACAGATGTGGTGACACAAATCACACAGCAAATGCCTGCAGGTTTAGGAACAGCACCTGCTATGGGTGTGGGAAGATTGGTCATACAAAGAGAGTGTGCAGAAGTCAATAGAACAGCCAATAGAATGCGAGGTCAATCCTATTGACTGATTGGATCAGCCAATTGGATTGAACTTCAATTCTAATGAATGATTGCATCAGCCAATAGGATTTTTCCTATTTTTTTTTACAGGTAAAAGAGCTGATTACTTTGGGGCAATGTCCCGCAAAAAGCCCTTTTAAGGGCTATTTGTAATTTAGTATAGGGTAGGGAATTTTATTATTTTGGGGGGATTTTTTATTTTATTAGGGGGCTTAGATTAGGTGTAATTAGTTTAAAATTCTTGTAATTTTTTTTATTTTCTGTAATTGTGTTTTTTTTGTACTTTAGTTAATTTTAGTTAATTTTATTTAATTGTAGGTAATTGTATTTAATTAATTAAATTTATTTAATTGTAGTATAATGTTAGGTGTAATTGTAACTTAGGTTAGGATTTATTTTACAGGTACATTTGTCTGTATTTTAGCTACGTAGTTATTAAATAGTTATTAACTATTTAATAACTATTCTACCTAGTTAAAATAAATACAAAGTTGCCTGTAAAATAAAAATAAACCCTAAAATAGCTACAATGTAATTATTTGTTATATTGTAGCTATCTTAGGCCTAGATTTGGAGTTTGGCGGTAGCCGTGAAAACCAGCGTTAGAGGCTCCTAACGCTGGTTTTAGGCTACCGCCGGTATTTGGAGTCACTGAAAATAGGGTCTAACGCTCACTTTTCAGCCGCGACTTTTCCATACCGCAGATCCCCTTACGTCAATTGCGTATCCTATCTTTTCAAAGGGATCTTTCTAACTCCGGTATTTAGAGTCGTTTCTGAAGTGTGCGTTAGATATCTAACGACAAAACTCCAGCCGCAGAAAAAAAGCAGGAGTTAAGAGCTTTCTGGGCTAACGCCGGTTCATAAAGCTCTTAACTACTGTACCCTAAAGTACACTAACACCCATAAACTACCTATGTACCCCTAAACTGAGGTCCCCCCACATCGCCGCAACTCGAATTTTTTTTTTAACCCCTAATCTGCCGACCGCAAAGCGCCGCCAGCTAAATTATCCCTATGTACCCCTAATCTGCTTCCCCTAACCCCGCCGACCCCTGTATTATATTTATTAACCCCTAACCTGCCCCCCACAACGTCGCCGCCAGCTACTTACAATAATTAACCCCTAATCTGCCGACCGCAAAGCGCCGCCACCTACATTATAGCTATGTACCCCTAATCTGCTCCCCCTAACACCGCCGACCCCTGTATTATATTTATTAACCCCTAATCTGCCCCCCTCAACGTCGCCTCCACCTGCCTACACTGATTAACCCCTAATCTGCCGAGTGGACCGCACCGCTACTATAATAAATGTATTAACCCCTAATCCGCCTCACTAACCCTATAATAAATAGTATTAACCCCTAATCTGCCCTCCCTAACATCGCCGACACCTAACTTCAATTATTAACCCCTAATATGCCGACCGGAGCTCACCGCTACTATAATAAATGGATTAACCCCTAAAGCTAAGTCTAACCCTAACACTAACACCCCCCTAAGTTAAATATAATTTAAATCTAACGAAATTAATTAACTCTTATTAAATAAATTATTCCTATTTAAAGCTAAATACTTACCTGTAAAATAAATCCTAATATAGCTACAATATAAATTATAATTACATTGTAGCTATTTTAGGATTAATATTTATTTTACAGGCAACTTTGTAATTATTTTAACCAGGTACAATAGCTATTAAATAGTTAAGAACTATTTAATAGTTACCTAGTTAAAATAATAACAAAATTACCTGTAAAATAAATCCTAACCTAAGTTACAATTAAACCTAACACTATACTATCATTAAATTAATTAAATAAAATACCTACAATTACCTACAATTAAACCTAACACTACACTATCAATAAATAAATTAAATACAATTCCTACAAATAACTACAATGAAATAAACTAACTAAAGTACAAAAAATAAAAAAGAACTAAATTACAAAAAATAAAAAAATATTTACAAACATAAGAAAAATATTACAACAATTTTAAACTAATTACACCTACTCTAAGCCCCCTAATAAAATAACAAAGACCCCCAAAATAAAAAAATGCCCTACCCTATTCTAAATTAATAAAGTTAAAAGCTCTTTTACCTTACCAGCCCTGAACAGGGCCCTTTGCGGGGCATGCCCCAAGAAATTCAGCTCTTTTGCCTGTAAAAAAAAACATACAATACCCCCCCCCAACATTACAACCCACCACCCACATACCCCTAATCTAACCCAAACCCCCCTTAAATAAACCTAACACTAAGCCCCTGAAGATCTTCCTACCTTGTCTTCACCTCACCAGGTATCACCGATCCGTCCTGGCTCCAAAATCTTCATCCAACCCAAGCGGGGGCTGGCGATCCATCATCCGGTGGCTGAAGAGGTCCAGAAGAGGCTCCAAAGTTTTCATCCTATCCGGGAAGAAGAGGCGATCCGGACCGGCAACCATCTTGATCCAAGCGGCATCTTCTATCTTCATCCGATGACGACCGGCTCCATCCTGAAGACCTCCACCGCGGACCCATTTTCATCCGGCGACGTCCAACTGAAGAATGACGGTTCCTTTAAGGGACGTCATCCAAGATTGGCTGATAGGATTCTATCAGCCAATCGGAATTAAGGTAGGAATATTCTGATTGGCTGATGGAATCAGCCAATCAGAATCAAGATCAATCCGATTGGCTGATCCAATCAGCCAATCAGATTGAGCTTGCATTCTATTGGCTGATCGGAACAGCCAATAGAATGTGAGCTCAATCTGATTGGCTGATTGGATCAGCCAATCGGATTGAACTTGATTCTGATTGGCCAATCGGAATTTGAGGGACGCCATCTTGGATGACGTCCCTTAAAGGAACCGTCATTCGTCGGGAGACGCCGGAAGAAGAGGATGGATCCGCGTCGGCTGCTTCAAGATGGACCCGCTCCGCACCGGATGGAAGAAGATAGAAGATGCCACTTGGATGAAGATGTTTGCCGGTCCGGATGTCCTCTTCTTGCCGGATAGGAGGAAGACTTTGGAGCCTCTTCTGGACCTCTTCAGCACCGGATGATGGATCGCCAACCCCCGCTTGGGTTGGATGAAGATTTTGGAGCCAGGACGGATCGGTGATACCTGGTGAGGTGAAGACAAGGTAGGAAGATCTTCAGGGGCTTAGTGTTAGGTTTATTTAAGGGGGGTTTGGGTAAGATTAGGGGTATGTGGGTGGTGGGTTGTAATGTTGGGGGGGGGTATTGTATGGTTTTTTTTACAGGCAAAAGAGCTGAATTTCTTGGGGCATGCCCCGCAAAGGGCCCTGTTCAGGGCTGGTAAGGTAAAAGAGCTTTTAACTTTATTAATTTAGAATAGGGTAGGGCATTTTTTTTATTTTGGGGGTCTTTGTTATTTTATTAGGGGGCTTAGAGTAGGTGTAATTAGTTTAAAATTGTTGTAATATTTTTCTGATGTTTGTAAATATTTTTTTATTTTTTGTAACTTAGTTCTTTTTTATTTTTTGTACTTTAGTTAGTTTTCTTTCATTGTAGTTATTTGTAGGAATTGTATTTAATTTATTTATTGATAGTGTAGTGTTAGGTTTAATTGTAGGTAATTGTAGGTATTTTATTTAATTAATTTAATGATAGTATAGTGTTAGGTTTAATTGTAACTTAGGTTAGGATTTATTTTACAGGTAATTTTGTTATTATTTTAACTAGGTAGCTATTAAATAGTTCTTAACTATTTAATAGCTATTGTACCTGGTTAAAATAATTACAAAGTTGCCTGTAAAATAAATATTAATCCTAAAATAGCTACAATGTAATTATAATTTATATTGTAGCTATATTAGGATTTATTTTACAGGTAAGTATTTAGCTTTAAATAGGAATAATTTATTTAATAAGAGTTAATTAATTTCGTTAGATTTAAATTATATTTAACTTAGGGGGGTGTTAGTGTTAGACTTAGCTTTAGGGGTTAATACATTTATTATAGTAGCGGTGAGCTCCGGTCGGCAGATTAGGGGTTAATAATTGAAGTTAGGTGTCAGCGATGTTAGGGAGGGCAGATTAGGGGTTAATACTATTTATTATAGGGTTAGTGAGGCGGATTAGGGGTTAATAACTTTATTATAATAGCGCTCAGGTCCGCTCGGCAGATTAGGGGTTAATAACTGTAGGCAGGTGGAGGCGACATTGAGGGGGGCAGATTAGGGGTTAATAAATATAATATAGGGGTCGGCGGTGTTAGGGGCAGCAGATTAGGGGTACATAGGGATAATGTAAGTAGTGGCGGTTTACGGAGTGGCAGATTAGGGGTTAATAATATAATGCAGGGGTCAGCGATAGCGGGGGCGGCAGATTAGGGGTTAATAAGTGTAAGGTTAGGGGTGCTTAGACTCGGGGTACATGTTAGGGTGTTAGGTGCAGACGTAGGAAGTGTTTCCCCATAGGAAACAATGGGGCTGCGTTAGGAGCTGAACGCGGCTTTTTTGCAGGTGTTAGGTTTTTTTTCAGCTCAAACTGCCCCATTGTTTCCTATGGGGGAATCGTGCACGAGCACGTTTTTGAGGCTGGCCGCGTCCGTAAGCAACTCTGGTATCGAGAGTTGCATTTGCGGTAAAAATGCTCTACACTCCTTTTTTGGAGCCTAACGCAGCATTTTTTTGGACTCTCAATACCAGAGTTAATTTTATGGTGCGGACAGAAAAAAGCCCGCGTAGCTAACGCACCCCCTTGGCCGCCAAACTCCAAATCTAGCCGTTAGGGTTTATTTTACAGGTAAGTATTTAGTTTTAAATAGAAATAATTAGGTAATAATAGTAATTTTATTTAGATTAATTTAAATAATATTTAAGTTAGGGAGGTGTTAGGGTTAGGCTTAGGTTTAGGGGTTAATAACTTTAATATAGTGGCAGCAGTGTAGGGGGGGTAGGATAGGGGTTAATAAGTTTAACGTAGGGGACGGCGGTGTAGGGGGGGCAGGATAGGGGTTAATAAGTTTAAAGTAGGTGGCGACGGTGTAGGGGGGGCAGGATAGGGGTTAATAAGTTTAACGTAGGGGGCGGCGGTGTAGGGGGGGCAGGATAGGGGTTAATAAGTTTAATGTAGGTGGAGGCGGTGTAGGGGGGGCAGGATAGGGGTTAATAAGTTTAACGTAGGGGGCGGCGGTGTAGGGGGGGCAGGATAGGGGTTAATAAGTTTAACGTAGGGGCGGCGGTGTAGGTGGGCAGGATAGGGGTTAATAAGTTTAATGTAGGTGGCGGCGGTGTAGGGGGGGCAGGATAGGGGTTAATAAGTTTAATATAGGTGGCGGCAGTGTAGGGGGGCAGGATAGGGGTTAATAAGTTTAATATAGGTGGCGGCAGTGTAGGGGGGCAGGATAGGGGTTAATAAGTTTAATGTAGGGGGCGGTGTAGGGGGGGCAGGATAGGGGTTAATAAGTTTAATGTAGGGGGCGGTGTAGGGGGGGCAGGATAGGGGTTAATAAGTTTAATGTAGGGGGCGGCGGTGTATGGGGGGTAGGATAGGGGTTAATAAGTTTAATGTAGGTGGCGGCAGTGTATGGGGGGCAGGATAGGGGTTAATAAGTTTAATATAGGTGGCGGCGGTGTAGGGGGGGCAGGATAGGGGTTAATAAGTTTAATGTAGGGGGTAGCGGTGTAGGGGGGGCAGGATAGGGGTTAGTAAGTTTAATGTAGGGTGCGGCGGTGTAGGGGGGGCAGGATAGGGGTTAATAAGTTTAATGTAGGTGGCGGTGGTGTAGGGGGGGCAGGATAGGGGTTAATAAGTTTAATGTAGGTGGCGGCAGTGTGGGGGGGCAGGATAGGGGTTAATAAGTTTAACGTAGGGGGGCAGGATAGGGGTTAATAAGTTTAATGTAGGTGGCGGCAGTGTAGGGGGGCAGGATAGGGGTTAATAACTTTAATGTAGGTGGTGGCCATGTAGGGGGGGCAGGATAGGGGTTAATAAGTTTAATGTAGGGGGCGGCGGTGTAGGGGGGCAGGATAGAGGTTTATAAGTTTAATGTAGGGGGCAGCGGTGTAGGGGGGGCAGGATAGGGGTTAATAAGTTTAATGTAGGTGGCGGCGGTGTAGGGGGGGCAGGATAGGGGTTAATAAGTTTAATGTAGGTGGCGGCCGTGTAGGGGGGGCAGGATAGGAGTTAATAAGTTTAATGTAGGTGGCGGCGGTGTAGGGGGGGTAAGATAGGGGTTAATAAGTTTAATGTAGGGGGCTGCGGTGTATGGGGGGGTAGGATAGGGGTTAATAAGTTTAATGTAGGGGGCGGCCGTGTAGGGGGGCAGGATAGGAGTTAATAAGTTTAATGTAGGTGGCGGCGGTGTAGGGGGGCAGGATAGGGGTTAATAAGTTTAACATAGGGGCGGCGGTGTAGGGGGGCAGGATAGGGGTTAATAAGTTTAATGTAGGTGGCGGCCGTGTAGGGGGGGGCAGGATAGGGGTTAATAAGTTTAATGTAGGTGGAGGCGGTGTAGGGGGGCAGGATAGGGGTTAATAAGTTTAATGTAGGGGGCGGCGGTGTAGGGGGGGCAGGATAGGGGTTAACAAATTTAATGTAGGTGGCGGCGGTGTAGGGGGGGCAGGATAGGGGTTAATAAGTTTAACATAGGGGCGGCGGTGTAGGGGGGGCAGGATAGGGGTTATTAAGTTTAACATAGGGGCAGCAGTGTAGAGGGGCAGGATAGAGGTTAATAAGTTTAATGTAGGGGGCGGCGGTATAGGGGGGCAGGATAGGGGTTAATAAGTTTAATGTAGGGGGCGGTGGGCTCCGGGAGCGGTGGTTTAGGGGTTAAACATTTTATTTAACACAAAACAAAAAATAATAACTAATAGTAATGCTCACTTCAAATAAATAAGCTTAGAGTGCAACCTAGAAAGAAAGTATAAATATAAATTCAAAGAAGAGAGTCGACTACACAAATAAGTGTGGTCTAAAAGTCTAGGTAGTTAGCACATATAAGAAGACAATTCATAAATAAAAGATAAATACATGTAGAAGGTGCAAAAATACTTTATAATATTTTATAGTATATACAATAGAAAACATAAAAACCATTCACACAAACACTCACACATCACAAGGGGGTCCCCCTAATGCGAACAGAGCAAAATATACTCTTAAGTGGTGCACCACAAAAAATAGTCCAATGATGGCAGATATGAAATAGCAGTTAGATGAAGCCAAGCAATGATGATGTTAATGCATGGATATTGCACAAAGAAAGCAGTTAAAGCTCAACAAATGTTCCAAGCCAATGCAAAGAAAAGCTGTTATGCAGTGAGCAAGATAATGTCAATTTCAAATCATGCACATTTGCTCCGTAAGCAGTAGAAAATCTCACAAATCACAGTGACATTTCTTGATGTTCCATAAATAACCCTTAGTAAGTGATCCCCAGATGAAACAATATGTAGCTGTATGTATAAATGTTCCATATCAGCGTGCCACAGGTGCTGCAGATATTTATATACCAACCGCATCCAGCGGTATACACAATGTATCAAACTGAAGTGGTACTTATCGGCAGGAGGCGTTCACCAGCATGCATTATTCCATAGATCACCGAGGGTCAAAGAGATAAGCAGGGGGCTACCAGGAGTGTGTGTTAGCAAAAAACCAACGTGTTCCTGTGCGCGTTTCACTCTGCTCTCGTGGTCGCTCGGAGCTTCTTCCGGGTTTCTGACGTCACGCTTGCAGAACAGCTCTTTTTATTGGATACAGGGAACACTTGACTCAGGGTAATGCCGTTATTTGCCAAAGGCCCGTTTGGAGGTGTACAAAGACAACACCCATACAGTCGTCCATTCTCATTGGAAGATTCTTTAAACAGGCAAAGTAGTCCTTTCATAGACAGCTGTTAAACTAGATGTCAAGAAAATAACATAACAACAAACAGTCGCAACATCATTCATACAGGCTTTTTGAAGATCTTTAAATATCTTAATAATAGTTATTAAACCAAAACAGGAACAGCTTAATTTCAAACAGTTCTGTTTAAATTCATCATAAAGTATTAACTCACAGGCTGCGGATAGCCTTAAATAGTTAAGGAATACGCCAAACTTTGGCCTCAATATTAAATGATCAAGAGAGAGTGTCAGTTCAAAAAGGAGGCAAACTCCAATTTTTCATTTAGCCCATTTGGAGATAATGTATTTAGGTAATACATCCAACGGGTTTCTTTTTGTAAAAGTATGGTATCTATATTGCCACCTCTTCTACTGGCTTTTACGGATTCAATCCTTACAAACTTCAGACTTTCTGTTTTAGATTGATGATGCTGAGCAAAATGCCTAGTAATTGAGCTGTCAATGTTAAAGTCTTTAACATCATCATGATGTTCGGTTATACGCAAACGAAATTCTCTGTATGTTTTTCCCACATAAAAGAGGGGACACGAACATGACAGGAGGTATATAACCCCTGTAGCTGAGCAATTAATGAAGGATTTAATTTGATAGATCTTCTTCGTGTTACTTTTGAAAGTTTTTTTTTTTTTTTTAACAAATTGACAGCATACACAGTGATTGCAAGGAGAACACCCTACAATTTTTTTGCGAATGCGCTTCTTGCCAGTTAGTATTTTTAACCTCATTAAATTCACTGCTAACCATAAAATCTTTCCGGTGTATCAAAAATCAAATATTGTAAATCTGTCCTCTTTTCCTCTAAACCAGCAACATATCAAACTCCTAGAGAAAGGTGTAAGCGTCTGCCCTTCTAATAGATTAGATCTATTTGAAATTACCAAGGATTTGCACCTCTTTGCACGTAAACTTGCACTAAAGAAAATAATGACTCCCCATACTACCATTGACCTTAGTAATAGTGGTGATAGGGAAGCCATGCATGACTTGGAGAGTCTAGCTTATGAGCAATCTGGGGAGCAATTAGCTATTTGTCCAAGAGCCGAGTTTAGGAAGAGACCCACGTATATGCCATCCTTCTCTACAATTCCCAATATTGCCGTGTTTGTGCAGAGTGTGACTGAACAGTTTGCACAAATACAATTTAATGGTGTTATTAATGACAATTTATCTAAAGGTGAACGTAATGCCTTGGACGAGCTGAGGTCCCATAAAGAGTTTGTCATAAAACCGGCCGATAAGGGCGGGAATGTTGTCATTCGTGACCAAAACTATTACATCAGTGAGGTTATATGACAACTGTCAAATGTAGATCAATATACTCCAGTAACTTAGAAATCTCATAATGTGAGGCTATACGACAAGTATAATGTAGGTGGTGGCGATGTTAGGGGCGGCAGATTAGGGGTTAATAATATTTAACTAGTGTTTGCAAGGCGGGAGTGCGGCAGTTTAGGGGTTAATATGTTTATTATAGTGGTGGCGATGTCTGGAGCATCAGATTAGGAGTTAATAATTTTATTTTAGAGTTTGTGATGCGGGAGGGCCTCGGTTTAGGGGTTAATAGGTAGTTCATGGGTGTTAGTGTACTTTTTAGCACTCTAGTTATGAGTTTTATGCTACAGCTTTGTAGTGTAAAACTCAAAACTACTGACTTTAGAATGCATTAGGAATCTTGGAGGTAGAGGGTGTACCGCTCACTCTTTGGCCTCCCAGGACAAACTCGTAATACCGGCGCTATGGAAGTCCCGTAGAAAAAAGGGTTTACGAACTTTACGCAAGTCAGTTTGCGGAAAGGCCAATTAAGTGTGGTACACCTATACCTGCAAGACTCGTAATACCAGCGGGCATTAAAAAGCAGCGTTAGGAAATGTTAACGCTGCTTTTTAAGCTTACCGCAAAACTCGTAATCTAGCCGATAGCTTTTCGTACATTTTTAATGGGGATCCAGCAAGGCATGAAGCCTGATTGATCTCCATGTATTATATCAGATAGATATGGGATTAATCTCTTAGCAATTATAAAAGTAAGTAACTTGTAATTGAAATTGAGAAGTGATATAGGCCTATATGATGCCGGATCTTCTGCGTTCTTATCCTTTTTTAATATTAAGGTAATATTTGAGGATGAGAAATATCTAGAGTTAGTGGAGCCTGTTACATAGTAGGAATTATATAATTTGTGAAATAAAGGTATAATTTGTTCTTGTAATATTAGATAGAATTGGACAGGCAGTGAATCTGGGCCTGGAGCCTTATTTAATTGTGCATGCATAATCTCATATAGAATCTCCTCCTGTAATTGGGAGATTTATTTGCGCCATTGCTTTCTGCGGGATCCTTGGCATCTTTAAGTTGTTCCAGAATCTATATTTTTGGGTTTCATCTGGAACGTTGGCCTTGTACAGATTCTGGAAAAACTCAAAAAAAGATCTTCTCTATCTCCAAATTAGTTGTTGATCTTTTCTGACCGATTTTAATTGCTGGGATATGATTGCTAGTTCTATGTTTCGTAATTCTTGCCAGGAATTTAGCCGCTCTACCCCTAATGAGTAATGGGATCTTAAACGTATATCTTCCTGAGCACATTTTTCTTTTAGCATTAGATCTCTTTGAGTTTTAAGGTTGATATACCTGTCCCAGAATTCTCTCATAGGATTGGCGATATATGCATTATAACTATTTTTCACGCTATTAGATACTTGAATTTCTATCTGTTTTGCTTTTTTTTTTTTTTTAAGCGTACATAGGTAAGACTTAATTTCTCCCGGCGGCACAGCCTTCCCAGCCTTCCACAGAGTTTCTATTTTGTCTAAGTACGCACTATTAAATTGCATAAATTTGTTCCATTTGTGGTTTAACCAGTTCTGGAATTTATTATTCTGGATTAAATATTTAGGGAAGAAAAAAACATTGGTGGGATTTATTTAAATATCTCTAATCTTAAATTCTAAAGATATAATTGCGTGATCTGACAATATTATCCCTTCAATCTCGGCTTTTGTTTCTAATCCAAGCAAGCGCTCCGAAATTAAAAACATGTCAATCCTTGACAAGGATTGATGAGTTTTAGATAAACAGGTATAAGCTTTAAGATCAGGGTTTTGGATATGCCATATATCCTTCACCCCAACTTTGTTGCAGAAATCGTTAAGAATTCGGACTTTCCGGTCACGTTTAAACTGTTTCTTTTCGGACATTCTGTCTAGATTAGGCATAAATGTGAGATTCATATCACTACCAATAATTAATTTCTGTCCATTATATTCAATTAACTATAAGGCCAGGTAATCCCAGACCTTTTTAGATGTATTATTGGGCACATATATACTACACAGGGTAAGTACTGCCGTATTTATTTTAATATTAATAATTTGGAATCTGCCTTCTGGATCAGCCCTATGATCAATAATTTCATATTAAACGCTTATTTATCAGAATCAATAAGGATTTTGTTTTGACCGCTCAGAAAGGATTTTGTTTTCCTATAATGGGCGAGGTATGCTAGCTTATCTTGAAATTTCAAAAACTTCATGATTATTGGTCTAGTGGTGCTATTAAAACATTTCCTTGGTTGCCAACCCTATGAATTCTTACTATTTGTATTGGGGCCCCTATATCTTGCATCCCCAATAATTGGGGAAGTTTTACTGCAGCAAACTCCAAAAGATCGTGATATTCAGGAGTTTCAGTGAATCCTATGATACAAAGATTATTCCGCCGTGAGCGGTCTTCAAGATTCTCTAGCCTCAGTAATGCTGCGGATAACTTCTTATCATAGGCTAGACTATCTTGTTCTATTATATTTGTTCTGTCCTCTAATTCTGATACTCTAGTCTCTACCTCGGTGATCCTAGAAGCAAATTGTCTCACTTCAGTAGTTAAATTGGTAATATCAGTTTTAATTACTTGTTTAAGGCTCTCTCATTGTGGAGTAATTAGATGTGAAATTTGTGTGATTACTTCAGTTAGTTCCCAGTTAAAAGGCAGACGTTCACTCTGTTCAGAAAAGGACTCAGTATTAGTAATTAAGGCCTAGATTTGGAGATTGGCGGTAGCCGTGAAAACCAGCGTTAGAGGCTCCTAACGCTGGTTTTAGGCTCCAGTATTTGGAGTCACTCAAAATAGGGTCTAACGCTCACTTTTCAGCCGCGACTTTTCCATACCGCAGATCCCCTTACGTCATTTGCGTATCCTATCTTTTCAATGGGATCTTTCTAACTCCGGTATTTAGAGTCATGTCTGAAGTGAGCGTTAGACATCTAACGACAAAACTCCAGCCGCAGAAAAAAAGTCAGTAGTTAAGAGCTTTCTGGGCTAACGCTGGTTCATAAAGCTCTTAACTACTGTACTCTAAAGTACACTAACACCCATAAACTACCTATGTACCTCTAAACCGAGGTCCCCCCACATCGCCGCAACTTGATTAAATTTTTTTAACCCCTAATCTGCCGACCGCCACCTACGTTATACTTATGTACCCCTAATCTGCTGCCCCTAACACCGCCGACCCCTGTATTATATTTATTAACCCCTAACCTGCCCCCCACAACGTCGCCTCCACCTACCTACACTTATTAACCCCTAATCTGACGACCGCAAAGCACCGCCACCTACGTTATCCTTATGTACCCCTAATCTGCTGCCCCTAACACCGCCAACCCCTATATTATATTTATTAACCCCTAATCTGCCCCCCACAACGTCGCCTCCACCTGCCTATACTTATTAACCCCTAATCTGCCGACCGGAGCTCACCGCTATTCTAATAAATGTATTAACCCCTAAAGCTAAGTCTAACCCTAACACTAACACCCCCCTAAATTAAATATAATTTTAATCTAACGAAATTAATTAACTCTTATTAAATAAATTATTCCTATTTAAAGATAAATACTTACCTGTAAAATAAATCCTAATATAGCTACAATATAAATTATAATTATATTATAGCTATTTTAGGATTTATATTTATTTTACAGGTAACTTTGTATTTATTTTAACCAGGTACAATAGCTATTAAATAGTTAAGAACTATTTAATAGCTAAAATAGTTAAAATAATTACAAAATGACCTGTAAAATAAATCCTAACCTAAGTTACAATTAAACCTAACACTACACTATCAATACATTAATTAAATAAACTACCTACAATTAACCAAACACTACACTATCAATAAATTAATTAAATACAATTCCTACAAATAAATACAATTAAATAAACTAGCTAAAGTACAAAAAATAAAAAAGAACTAAGTTACAAAAAATAAAAAAATATTTACAAACATAAGAAAAATATTACAACAGTTTTAAACTAATTACACCTACTCTAAGCCCCCTAATAAAATAACAAAGCCCCCCAAAATAAAAAAATGCCCTACCCTATTCTAAATTACTAAAGTTCAAAGCTCTTTTACCTTACCAGCCCTGAACAGGGCCCTTTGCGGGGCATGCCCCAAAGAATTCAGCTCTTTTGCCTGTAAAAAAAAACATACAATACCCCCCCCCCAACATTACAACCCACCACCCACATACCCCTAATCTAACCCAAACCCCCCTTAAATAAACCTAACACTAAGCCCCTGAAGATCACCTACCTTATCTTCACCATACCAGGTTCACCGATCCATCCTGAAGAGCTCCTCCGATGTCCTGATCCAAGCCCAAGCGGGGGGCTGAAGAGGTCCATGATCCGGCTGAAGTCTTCATCCAAGCGGGAGCTGAAGAGGTCCATGATCCGGATGAAGTCTTCATCCAAGCGGGAGCTGAAGAGGTCCATGATCCGGATGAAGTCTTCTATCAACGGCATCTTCAATCTTCTTTCTTCCGGATCCATCTTGCAGACCTCCGACGCGGAACATCCTCTTCTCCCGACGCCTACTAGTCGAATGACAGTTCCTTTAAGGGACGTCATCCAAGATGGCGTCCCTCGAATTCTTTCTATTGGCTGATCGGAACAGCCAATAGAATGCGAGCTCAATCGGATTGAACTTGATTCTGATTGGCTGATTCCATCAGCCAATCAGAATATTCCTACCTTAATTCCGATTGGCTGATAGAATCCTATCAGCCAATCGGAATTCGAGGGACGCCATCTTGGATGACGTCCCTTAAAGGAACCGTCATTCGGCTAGTAGGCGTCGGGAGAAGAGGATGTTCCGCGTCGGAGGTCTGCAAGATGGATCCGGAAGAAAGAAGATTGAAGATGCCGTTGATAGAAGACATCCGGATCATGGACCTCTTCAGCTCCCGCTTGGATGAAGACTTCATCCGGATCATGGACCTCTTCAGCTCCCGCTTGGATGAAGACTTCAGCCGGATCATGGACCTCTTCAGCCCCCCGCTTGGGCTTGGATCAGGACATCGGAGGAGCTCTTCAGGACGGATCGGTGAACCTGGTATGGTGAAGATAAGGTAGGAAGATCTTCAGGGGCTTAGTGTTAGGTTTATTTAAGGGGGGTTTGGGTTAGATTAGGGGTATGTGGGTGGTGGGTTGTAATGTTGGGGGGGGGTATTGTATGTTTTTTTTTACAGGCAAAAGAGCTGAATTCTTTGGGGCATGCCCCGCAAAGGGCCCTGTTCAGGGCTGGTAAGGTAAAAGAGCTTTGAACTTTAGTAATTTAGAATAGGGTAGGGCATTTTTTTATTTTGGGGGGCTTTGTTATTTTATTAGGGGGCTTAGAGTAGGTGTAATTAGTTTAAAATTGTTGTAATATTTTTCTTATGTTTGTAAATATTTTTTTATTTTTTGTAACTTAGTTCTTTTTTATTTTTTGCACTTTAGCTAGTTTATTTAATTGTATTTATTTGTAGGAATTGTATTTAATTAATTTATTGATAGTGTAGTGTTAGGTTAATTGTAGGTAATTGTAGGTAGTTTATTTAATTAATTTATTGATAGTGTAGTGTTAGGTTTAATTGTAACTTAGGTTAGGATTTATTTTACAGGTAATTTTGTAATTATTTTAACAATTTTAGCTATTAAATAGTTCTTAACTATTTAATAGCTATTGTACCTGGTTAAAATAAATACAAAGTTACCTGTAAAATAAATATTAATCCTAAAATAGCTATAATATAATTATAATTTATGTTGTAGCTATATTAGGATTTATTTTACAGGTAAGTATTTAGCTTTAAATAGGAATAATTTATTTAATAAGAGTTAATTAATTTCGTTAGATTAAAATTATATTTAACTTAGGGGGGTGTTAGTGTTAGGGTTAGACTTAGCTTTAGGGGTTAATACATTTATTAGAATAGCGGTGAGCTCCAGTCGGCAGATTAGGGGTTAATAATTGAAGTTAGGTGTCGGCAATGTTAGGGAGGGCAGATTAGGGGTTAATACTATTTATTATAGGGTTAGTGAGGCGGATTAGGGGTTAATAACTTTATTATAGTAGCGCTCAGGTCCGGTCGGCAGATTAGGGGTTAATAAGTGTAGGCAGGTGGAGGCGACGTTGTGGGGGGCAGATTAGGGGTTAATAAATATAATATAGGGGTCGGCGATGTTAGGGCAGCAGATTAGGGGTACATAGGGATAATGTAAGTAGCGGCGGTTTACGGAGCGGCAGATTAGGGGTTAATAATAATATGCAGGGGTCAGCGATAGCGGGGGCGGCAGATTAGGGGTTAATAAGTGTAAGGTTAGGGGTGCTTAGACTCGGGGTACATGTTAGGGTGTTAGGTGCAGACGTAGGAAGTGTTTCCCCATAGGAAACAATGGGGCTGCGTTAGGAGCTGAACGCGGCTTTTTTGCAGGTGTTAGGTTTTTTTTCAGCTCAAACTGCCCCATTGTTTTCTATGGGGGAATCGTGCACGAGCACGTTTTTGAGGCTGGCCGCTTGCGTAAGCAACTCTGGTATCGAGAGTTGAAGCTGCATTAAAAATGCTCTACGCTCCTTTTTTGGAGCCTAACGCAGCCTTTATGTGGACTCTCAATACCAGAGTTATTTTTATGGTGCGGCCAGAAAAAAGCTGGCGTTAGTTTTTCGGGTCGTTACCGACAAAACTCTAAATCTAGCCGTAAGGATTTAGTTTTTTTTCTCTTTATTCTTGGGGGCCGTGGCTGGTGAATTACCTTTAGGTTGTGACACAAATCTATCCATCTGATAGAAAAAGCCTTATTGTGCTATAGAAATAAACAGGGGAAAGTGCCAAACTAGTGAGTGTATCTAGTGATGTCTATAGTGAGTTTGCATGAGGTGTATTAGGGCTCAGCATAGAGCGACATATTGCAGTTCAGGATAAAAAAAAAACACATAGAAGGAAAAAAAAGGTCAATAACGTGAAAAAGAAAAGGCAAAGAGAAAACATAGGAACTGTGTGTGTTTTATGGTCACTTACCCACAATCGGATAGAATTATTAAATGCGATTTATATACATAATGCTAGTAAGTTTAGTTGTTTAGCCTTAGTCTGTCTAAACTGGGAAGTCCCACTGGCTACTCAGGATATTAACACTGTTGCCATGCATATAGAGGACAATAAAAAAAACAACCGCAGATAAAGAAAAAATCGAACCATCAGATAACCACTTAATATATAAAAAAACCCAGTTATTTCTACTTAGTAATACAGTCCCAGAGTTTTATAGCAAATACTAAACAATATCATGTAAATAAAGAAGTGCTTCCTCCTATACTGCATCAGCATCATTTTACAATAACCTTATACTGTGTGACACCATATAATGAGTCAAGCATGACTGCTCATTTCTATTATTCCTCCAGCAGTTCTGTATGGTCATACACACTTGCAGCGGTGATCGTGCAAGAATAGCTATAAGCGTGCATAGCAATGTTAGTATAAGGTTAGTAAGAAGCAGGTTGTTAGGTTTGCCGTATATTCTATAGGGTCAGAGTTCCCCATTCTGTTCTCTTCCCCTAATTAGAGTTATGGGAGACGCTATATTAGTAGCCAGTCACTGTTCTACGCAAATAAACAAGCGTTATACAAGGTTTCATAGAGTAAATTCTGTATAATTAGTATTGTGAGTCAGCCTCCTAACCAAACATTATGTTACTGAAACAGTACGATCATGCCCTCCAAGTTTATACAGTCTGTAGTATACTCTATTGAGTGTTAGGTAATGACTTCTTTTTTCCTCTAGGGGTATTCTCTGGTCCAGATCTTATATTTTACCCAGAAGTAATGAAGGAGCCTTAGATTGTCCCATGGATATCCGGGTTTAGCAACCCCGGGCGGCTCTTATTGTCAGAAATATATGTGTGTTGGCGACCCCTCTTATACAGCCCACCATAGCCCAACATGTTAATCCACTCCTACCAGTATTAGGTTATGGGAGCCAGGGCCTGTATATGTATTTGACAGTTATTAATATAAACAGATCTTTTTGTGTCAGCAGTTTTCCCAGTTTCTGGTCAGTTTTGCAGTCATTTGTGCTTCGTAGACACGGGGTTACATATACATATTGTATGAGGTATAAAAAATGATCCCTCTACCCGTACCTGCTGTCTGCACTGGATAAGCTGCAGTTCCTGTGACCGTGGAAATGTCTTACAGAATCGTAATAGCAAATATCTGGGAAGTCCCTGGGATTTACTCATCTTCAAACTCACAGTGCTCCTGCTCTCCAGTGCTCCTAATGTGTCTCCGACCATTGGATTGTCCGCCCAACTGTGGGGAACTGAGGGTGCTCAGCCTAATGAGTCTCAAAAGGCTATGGAGGTACTCCTCAATGCGGACCCAGTACGTCCCTTGATCTGGGCCATAGTGTCCCTTAGCAGCCAAGGATGACGGAGTTGCGGGATAGGTGTTTGCACGCTCTCAGCCTTCCACGCTAAGCAATAGCGTGCTAGGTTCCATGTCTCGTACACGCTCCACCTCTTCCAGAGTTCCACATCACCTGCAATGTTAATGTTTGGAAGACGCTAGAAAACTCCACTGGATAAAGTTCCAGAACATCCCAAACAAGAGTTTAACACTTCTAGTGTTTCGGAATTTGTTCTTCATGACAAAGTATGGGTTAGAAACTACCGTGGCCAGAATAAATGGATTCCAACTGTCATAATACAAGGCATGGACAACAGAATGCTTAAAGTTCAACTACAAGCTGGGTGTACAGATTGCCGCCATGTAGAACAAATGAGACATAGATTTCAACCAGTTACACAAATATCCAAGTATTCAGATGGTGAGGATATCTGGCATGGAGTGTGGTGCCCACCTGAGTCTTCTGAGGATGAAAATACAATGAACACAACTGAAACAGATCAACCTCAGAATGATTCTGTCCAACAACAAAATATCACAGGTGATCAACAACCGTTGGGTACTCCTCCACAGACTATTTCTCCTGAACCAAATACTCTACGGCCCTCTAGAAACAGAAGGCCACCTTCTAGATGGCAATGTGAGGATTCAGTGAAACATAACTGACTAAAATCTAGGCTGTGACCTAGGCCTTGTGCACATAGACTGTAGAGATAAACTATTCTAATACTTGTTATATGTTACAATATTATCCACTGTCTGTTCTTTATTTTTTCTATTTATAATTATTTTTTTCAGAGAAAAAAGGTGATGTGAATAAAAGTTTGACTGAAGTATCTGCTGCAGAGTCTCAGTGATATGTGCAAGACACAAGGTAACAGCACACAACTGAATGTTCTACTCCTGACTACACAGAGAACATAACAGAGTTCTTCCCCATTCCTATATCGTTGCTGACCAAATGGTCCCTCAGATTTGTAACCCTCTTATGGGCAGTAAGTGGAATGTTTTTAAAAGGCAGATATTCCCTCATTACAGTCTCGTAATATGTGAGAATGTTTATTGACTATTCACTTGATGTTCTGACTGACTGGACTATATTGTGTGACAAATACCATTCTATTTCATCAGTAGGACTGGACAAAGCTGAAGGACTGTTGCTGCTTCTTAAAGCGTTCCATAATTTCAACTTAATATTACGATACAGTATCTGCATATCCTTATCCAGTTAAAAAAAGTCAGTGTCAGTTCTGGAGCAGAATGACAAGCCCTTATCTAGCAAGTTAATCTCCTGTTGTGATAGTTTGTAACTAGATGCATTAACCACAGTGCTGTCAGTGTTAACTTGTGTGGGGGAAGCTGGTTCCTGTGGTTCAATCATGTGGGAATGGAGGTGTTGACTTCTTTTCCTTTTTGAATGCTTGCGCCCTCCTCTGTGTTGTCCTCTTCCTGGCTTTTTTCCAAAGGGGACGCTGCTGATGATTCAGATGAACTTCCCTGTATACTGGTGTCACTGGCCTCACCTCCATCACGCTTACGTCCACCCTTCTTATAGGCTCTGCATCCGTTTCCAGGTTGACTCAGGTGACGGTTGCCATGTGAACTCTGACGCCACTTGTAGACCTTGCCTTCCCAACAATCTTCTTCATCACATTGGAACTTCGTTCTCTTGATGTTCTTAAGTTCCTACTGCAGCTTCAATGTGTTATAACCAATCTACTGTTCCAGTTTAACCATCTCATCTGGCGACATTATCTTTGTAAGTTCCTCTTTACTGGCTTTGATTTTTAATCCTGTGTCTCCATCTCCTTTAATAGTGACTCAACTTTTAAAACCATTAGGTCATAGGAGAATTTATTCAAAATTGCTTTGAATTTATCACAGTACTCCTTGTTATGGCTAAGGAGAGTAGAGCAAGTGTTCATCCTGAGACCCCCGGGGAATCCTCTTAAAGGGACACTGAAGCCAAATTTTTTTCTTTCATGATTCAGATAGAGCATGAAATTTTAAGCAACTTTCTAATTTACTCCTATTATCAATTTTTCTATGTTCTTTTGCTATCTTTATTTTAAATTATAAAGCAGGAATGTAAATCTTAGCAGCCAGACCATTTTAGGTTCAGCACCATGGATAACGCTTGCTTATTGGAGGCTTACATCTTCCCACCAATAAGCAAGCATAACCCAGGTTCTCAACCAAAAATGGGTGAGCTCCTATGCATTACATTCCTGCTTTTTAAATAAAGATATCAAGAGAACGAAGAAAAATTGATAATAGGAGTAAATGAGAAGGTTGCTTAAAATGTCATGCTCTATCTGAATCATGAAAGAAAAAAATTGGGTTCAGTGTCCCTTTAACTCTGTAATACTCTGACAGGGTGGTAGCATGGAGATCTCATTTAGTATATTTACTTCTCAGCATCTCATATTCCTTGCTGAGGTTTTCCACCGGTGTCACTTTTGAAAAGTCTCTAGATCCTTTGGACAGTATGGTGATGCGAGCCACATCCAGCTCCGTAAATGCAAAAATTTTTGTTCCATTTGTGCCAACAGGTTCTTCACTGTTTGAAGTCATTTTAGTGCCACAAACTGCACATACCTTGGCAGCAATGATAATGTAAATCCAGTAGGTGATACAGCAGTAAGTGTAAACCGGTGCACATGAAGACCAGGGGCTCTGCCAGTCCCCTAAGTAATAGGAAGTCACTGAGATGGTCCACAAATTAAGCTAGTCCCACATTTCAATTATCTATATGAACACTGTTAAATCACAATCTTTGTTGCCTATGAATCCATTGCATCTCTCTTTGTTTTAGAAGCTTCTCCCTCTCCATTCCATTGCACTGTGGCCCTATGTGGTCAATCACCTGCCATCTCAATTGAGTGACTTGGTGCCCATTTTCTACAAATTTGCTTCCATGTTCAATAGCCAGCATCCATTCATGTATGTAAATAGGATACAGTGTTTTTAAATAAAGATGTAATTTAGTGATATTTAGGCATTTGGCTACATGGTAACAATGTATGTAGCAGGGATATTGCATGTATTATATGTGTAGCTGCAGTTACTGATTAAGTCCAATAGATGGCAGTAGATAACCAGGAATGGAGAAAATGGCGCCAATTTGCCTTTATAAGCCTGTACACAATGTATGTACAACATGTATGATTAAGGGGGAGACCCGAAACGTCACAGTTTGTTTTTACTCTGTTGCCAATAAAGAGATGCTGTGGACCATCTCCGTGAGATCTTCCTTACTCGTCGCTCTTCATCTGCTGCACCTCTCTGCCAATCCCTTCACTGGCTTCCTCTTGCCTCTAGGATTAAACACAAAATCCTCACTCTGACATACAAAGCTCTCAACTGCACTGCTTTCCCCTACATTTCAGAACTTGTCTCCAGATACTCTCCCTCTCGTCCCCTTCGATCAGCTCGGAATTTCCTCCTCTCCTCCTCTCTTGTTACTTCCTCACATTCCCGTCTACAGGACTTCTCCAGATTGGCCCCCATCTTGTGGAACTCTCTGCCTCGCTCCACAAGACTCTCCCATAGTTTTAACAGCTTCAAGCGCTCCCTAAAAACTCTACTATTCAGGGATGCATACAACTAACACTAACCTTTCCTAACGCCATTGCTTTCTTCTTGAACCCCTTAGAGTGTAAGCCTATGGGCCCAGCTGTTTACAGATCGCTTCATAAGATCCGACTACAACAGTGAAACTCTCGGCAGGGCCCTCTACCCACTTGACCCCTACAAAAGCTATCCTGTATATTGACTATGTTCACAGCGCTGCGGAATCTGTTGGCGCTCTACAAATACCTGATGATAATAATAATAATAACTTCAATATAAAATAAATAGATAGTATTAGAAAGCTACATACCATGGCAGCAGCAGGCTCAAAGATCTGGGGTTTGTGCAACAAAATGCATTAAACTGCTCAAAGTCATCCTCCCTCGCTTTACGGCACTTCCAGATCTAAACATTATTTCAAGTATGCAAATTGTAGTAGTAGCATGCAGGCTCTTGTAGTAAAAGGAATCCAAATGCATCTATATGCTGGATACCTTGAGTTCTAGAGGGCTAAGTGCTATATGCATTGTTTCCTTTAATTTGGGTATCTAATTTAGACTTGTAGTCTGCTTAATAAATAAAATAAAGTACGTAACATCATGGAACAATGAATATAGTAATAAGATGTAGGAGGACTGCACAATTGTAGGAGAGGAACCACAGGAGTATATCGTTTAGCTACACTGGTAGTGAAAAAGAGTTTGAATTTAGGTTGGAGTAATGCAGGTTGCTGCCGTTTGCAGTATATAAGGTGTTGGTGTAGGTTTCAGTAGAAGGATTGAGTTCTAGTATTGCCATAGATTAGGCAATTAATGATAAAGACAGAATTTTTAAGCTGCCTTTCTATTGAAGAAAATGATATGGGGTTAAGGGAAACCGGGGGCTCCTACTGTAGGTAAAGTGAAGATTAGGTGCTTTAAAAGGGACAGTACACTGTAAAATTGTTTTATATGAATGTATTTTCAATTACTTGTTATACCAGCTGCAGAGTATAAAATTAATGAGAAATTGCATTTTTTGGTTTATTTGTGTATATGAAGTAGCTGTTTTTGTGCTTTTAAACCACAGCCTATTACAATGAGTTGAGCTTCAGGTAATATCAGATCTCATTATGTTATCACTTTTATGTACACAGACTTGCTTCCTTATCTTATATTTGTCTAGAAAACCAAAGCTCAATACTTAGAGAGAACAATAAAAAATTATAATTGTATTACTTAGCTATGCTGCACCCCACTGGGAGTGTAATCTCTTCTGCTGACTGTGTTTACTTAGCCTATTCAATATAATATACTCCAATATAGAACCTTTCAGTATAGGTTGGGATACCATAGGCTAAATCAGCTATTTCAAATTCCAATATAGGGGTAAAGGAGCTACTTGTAAACAATTTAAAACACTCCAGCAGGTAAAATGAATCATTGGGAACAATTTAAAGGGGAGAAAATTTTGGGGTGAACTGTCCTTTTAAGTAATCAGTAACTATCCCTTACTTTGGTTTGGCTTGTGGTGCCGAATCTTTTTAATTTGTAAAACTAATTTTTTTGGCTTTTTTTATTTTTGTCTAGTTTGTGATACCATACGTACCTTTGTGCATGTGCAGTTGCGGTAGGAGGATGCTGCGGCACTGATATGATGTGGGAGAAGGGGATACTATAAATATAAGCTAATTATATGTAATGTGTATGTCTGAGGACGGGGTGACCTTTTCATATATATATATATATATATATATATATATATATATATATATATATATAAATACACACATATACATCTGTAGACATGTATACATATATATATATATATATATATACACACACACACACATATATATACAGTATATATATATATACAGTATATATATATATATATATATATATATATATAAATAGGGAGACTAGAGAGAAATGCACTCACAGGAACGAACAACCAGCTCAATATCATTGTTAGCCTGTTCTATGGTGATTCACCACCTGGGTGCAACTTCTTTTAGCCCAGTAATGCTTTTCACAGAGTAGAATTCTCCTGTAGTATATCAGTCTGACCCCGCCCATTACGGCCAGTCCAGCGCCGAAATACCAGGCAACTCCTATCTGAACAATGAACACAGCAACCCCAGACGATCGTTTCGGCCTTCATTGGGCCTCGTCAGTGAGGTGTAGCCATATTCCTCTAAGCACACTGAGCAAGGGGTCCACGTCTGGGTTACCCTTTTTCACATAGGGAGACTAGAGAGAAATGCACTCACAGGAACGAACAACCAGCTCAATATCATTGTTAGCTTGTTCTATGGCGATTCACCACCTGGGTGCAACTTCTTTTCGCCCAGTAATGCTTTTCACAGAATAGAATTCTCCTGTAGTATATCAGTCTGACCCCGCCCATTACGGCCAGTCCAGTGCTGAAATACCAGGCAACTCCTCTCTGAAAAAGGAACACAGCAACCCCAGACGATCATTTCAGCCTTCATTGGGCCTCGTCAGTGAGGTGTAGCAGTATTCCTCTAAGCACACTGAGCAAGGGGTCCACGTCTGGGTTATATATATATATATATATATATATATATATATATATATATATATATATATATAGTGTATCTCTATGTAAAAGTCCTTTGCAGCCTTTTTTTATATCACCTGAGACCTCATATCTTTGATCCCTTATAATTTTTTAGGCATTTTTTTAATAACTTTTATTAGATGGTGTTATTGTGAGTGTAACTGTACTGTGTAATGTATATTTATTAGATAGTGTTATTGTGAGTGTAACTGTACTGTGTAATGTATATTTATTAGATGGTGTTATTATGTGTGTAACTGTACTATGTAATGTATATTTATTAGATGGTGTTATTATGTGTGTAACTGTACTGTGTAATGTATATTTATTAGATGGTGTTATTGTGAGTGTAACTGTACTGTGTAATGTATATTTATTAGATGGTGTTATTGTGAGTGTAACTGTACTGTGTAATGTATATTTATTAGATAGTGTTATAATGAGTATAACTGTACTATGTAATGTATATTTATTAGATAGTGTTATAATGAGTATAACTGTACTATGTAATGTGTATTTATTAGATAATGTTATTATGAGTATAACTGTACTGTGTAATGTATATTTATTAGATAGTGTTATTATGTGTGTAACTGTACTGTGTAATGTATATTTATTAGATAGTGTTATTATGTGTGTAACTGTACTGTGTAATGTATATTTATTAGATAGTGTTATTATGAGTGTAACTATACTGTGTAATGTATATTTATTAGATAGTGTTATTATGTGTGTAACTGCACTGTGTAATGTATATTTATTAGATAGTGTTATTATGTGTGTAACTGCACTGTGTAATGTATATTTATTAGATAGTGTTATTATGTGTGTAACTGCACTGTGTAATGTATATTTATTAGATAGTGTTATTATGTGTGTAACTGCACTGTGTAATGTATATTTATTAGATAGTGTTATTGTGAGTGTAACTGTACTGTGTAATGTATATTTATTAGACAGTGTTATTGTGAGTATAACTGTACTGTGTAATGTATATTTATTAGATGGTGTTATTGTAAGTGTAACTGTACTGTGTAATGTATATTTATTAGATAGTGTTATTGTGAGTGTAACTGTACTGTGTAATGTATATTTATTAGATAGTGTTATTGTGAGTGTAACTGTACTGTGTAATGTATATTTATTAGACAGTGTTATTATGAGTATAACTGTACTGTGTAATGTATATTTATTAGACAGTGTTATTGTGAGTGTAACTGTACTGTGTAATGTATATTTATTAGATAGTGTTATTATGAGTGTAACTGTACTGTGTAATGTATATTTATTAGATAGTGTTATTATGTGTGTAACTGTACTGTGTAATGTATATTTATTAGATAATGTTATTATAAGTGTAACTGTACTATGTAATGTATATTTATTAGATAGTGTTATTATAAGTGTAACTGTACTATGTAATGTATATTTATTAGATAGTGTTATAAGTGTAACTGTACTGTGTAATGTATATTTATTAGATGTGTTATTATGTGTGTAACTGTACTATGTAATGTATATTTATTAGATAGTGTTATTATAAGTGTAACTGTACTGTGTAATGTATATTTATTAGATGGTGCTATTATGAGTGTAACTGTACTGTGTAATGTATATTTATTAGATAGTGTTATTATGTGTGTAACTATACTGTGTAATGTGTATTTATTAGATAGTATTATGTGTGTAACTGTACTGTGTAATGTATATTTATTAGATAGTGTTATAATGAGTGTAACTGTACTGTGTAATGTATATTTATTAGATGGTGTTATTATGTGTGTAACTGTACTGTGTAATATATATTTATTAGATAGTGTTATTATGTGTGCAACTGTACTGTGTAATGTATATTTATTAGATAGTGTTATTATGTGTGTAACTGTACTGTGTAATGTATATTTATTAGATAGTGTTATTATGTGTGTAACTGTACTGTGTAATGTATATTTATTAGACAGTGTTATTGTGAGTGTAACTGTACTGTGTAATGTATATTTATTAGACAGTGTTATTGTGAGTGTAACTGTACTGTGTAATGTATATTTATTAGACAGTGTTATTGTGAGTGTAACTGTACTGTGTAATGTATTTTTATGTGTGATACTTTTGTTTCAGTTAACCAGAGCTCTGAGGATGCGGTAATCATTCTAGTGTAAAACCCGATTGCTTTCTTTTTTTCATCTTGTAATATGAACAGAAAACCTGGCACATGCAAATACCCGTGATAAACCCATTTTTGCTTGCACGTAATTGTTAGAGCTTCACTTGTAATCTGGCCCTTAATGTGGCAACTTTTATGTTTTTTAGTTTTTACTAGGCCCAATATATATATTATGAATGTGTTACAGTCCTTCTAGAACTCTTGGTATGTACAGAACCTGACAATATACTTCTATGCCAAACTGTTGCTTATATGCAAAGACCCCAATCTCTCCAATGCTGCAGTAAACTCATGCAGACAGGAGACCCCAGGTAAGAAGGTTACATATTGTGCATACAGTATTTATTGCAGAGGATGTTTAATGAGTCTAAGACACACATTCTCAAACGTGGCCCTCCAGAGGTTTTCAAACTACATTGCCCATGATGCTCAGCCAGCATATCAGCTGGCTGAGCATCATGGGAAATGTAGTTCAAAAACTTCAAGCCAAGATTGAGGATGTGTGGTCTAAGACATATCTTACTTACCCATGATGGGATCAGTGCACTTCTGTTGACACAGAGGGGTGCAGCATTTCAGGGCACCTTTACAGTCGCTGTCACTGTTACACAACGGTTCAGGCAGAGGAGTTGCACATCTTGCCTTTGTTAATGGACAGTTTCCTGGTTTGACTGCAACACAGAAGGGCAAAGGGAAAGTGTGTAAAGACCTTATTTCAGGGTGTGGGACAGAATCACATTGGTACTGTATGTACTACTATATTTTTATTAAAGTGCCAGTAAACACAGTAGGGCAGAGGGAGGGGGGTGTAAAGACCTTATTTCAGGGTGTGGGACAGAATCACATTGGTACTGTATGTACTACTATATTTTTATTAAAGGGCTAGTAAAATACAGAAGTGCAGAGGGAGGGGGTGTGTAAAGACCTTATTTCAGGGTGCGGGACAGAATCACATTGGTACTGTATGTACTACTATATTTTTATTAAAGGGCCAGTAAACACAGTAGGGCAGAGGGAGGGAGGGGGTGTGTAAAGACCTTATTTCAGGGTGCGGGACAGAATCACATTGGTACTGTATGTACTACTATATTTTTATTAAAGGGCCAGTAAACACAGTAGGGCAGAGGGAGGGGTGTGTAAAGACCTTATTTAAGGGTGTGGGGCAGAATCACATTGGTACTGTATGTACTACTATATTTTTATTAAAGGGCCAGTAAACACAGAAGGGCAGAGGGAGGGGATGTGTAAAGACCTTATTTCAGGGTGTGGGACAGAATCACATTGGTACTGTATGTACTACTATATTTTTATTAAAGGGCCAGTAAACACAGTAGGGCAGAGGGAGGGGGTGTGTAAAGTCCTTATTTCTGGGTGTGGGACAGAATCACATTGGTACTGTATGTACTACTATATTTTTATTAAAGGGCCAGTAAACACAGAAGGGCAGAGGGAGGGTGTGTGTAAAGACCTTATTTTAGGGTGTGGGACAGAATCACATTGGTACTGTATGTACTACTATATTTTTATTAAAGGGCCAGTAAACACAGTAGGGCAGAGGGAGGGGGTGTGTAAAGACGTTATTTCAGGGTGTGGGACAGAATCACATTGGTACTGTATGTACTACTATATTTTATTAAAGGGCCAGTAAACACAGTAAGGCAGAGGGAGGGGGGTGTAAAGACCTTATTTCAGGGTGTGGGACAGAATCACATTGGTACTGTATGTACTACTATATTTTTATTAAAGGACCAGTAAACACAGAAGGGCAGAGGGAGGGGGGTGTAAAGACCTTATTTCAATGTGTGGGACAGAATCACATTGGTACTGTATGTACTACTATATTTTATTAAAGGGCCAGTAAACACAGTAAGGCAGAGGGAGTGGGGTGTAAAGACCTTATTTCAGGGTGTGGGACAGAATCACATTGGTACTGTATGTACTACTATATTTTTATTAAATGGCCAGTAAACACAGAAGGGCAGAGGAGGGGGGGGTGTAAAGACCTTATTTCAGGGTGTGGGACAGAATCACATTGGTACTGAATGTACTACTATATTTTTATTAAAGGGCCAGTAAACACAGAAGGGCAGAGGGAGGGTGTGTGTAAAGACCTTATTTCAATGTGTGGGACAGAATCACATTGGTACTGTATGTACTACTATATGTTTATTAAAGGGCCAGTAAACACAGAAGGGCAGAGGGAGGGGGTGTGTAAAGACCTTATTTCAATGTGTGGGACAGAATCACATTGGTACTGTATGTACTACTATATTTTTATTAAAGGGCCAGTAAACACAGTAGGACAGAGGAGGGGGTGTGTTATGATCTTATTTCAGGGTGTGGGACAGAATCACATTAGTACTGTATGTACTACTATATTTTATTAAAGGGCCAGTAAACACAGTAGGGCAGAGGAGGGTTGTGTAATGACCTTATTTCAGGGAGTGGGACAGAATCACATTGGTACTGTGTGTACTACTATATTTTATTAAAGGACCAGTAAACACAGTAGGGCAGAGGAGGGTGTGTGTAAAGACCTTATTTCAGGGTGTGGGATAGAATCACATTGGTACTGTATGTACTACTATATTTTTATTAAAGGTCCAGTAAACACAGTAGGGCAGAGGGAGGGTGTGTGTAAAGACCTTATTTCAATGTGTGGGACAGAATCACATTGGTACTGTATGTACTACTATATTTTTATTAAAGGGCCAGTAAACACAGTAGGGCAGAGGAGGGTTGTGTAATGACCTTATTTCAGGGAGTGGGACAGAATCACATTGGTACTGTGTGTACTACTATATTTTTATTAAAGGTCCAGTAAACACAGTAGGGCAGAGGAGGGTTGTGTAATGACCTTATTTCAGGGTGTGGGACAGAATCACATTGGTACTGTATGTACTACTATATTTTTATTAAAGGTCCAGTAAAAACAGTAGGGCAGAGGGAGGGTGTGTGTAAAGACCTTATTTCAATGTGTGGGACAGAATTACATTGGTACTGTATGTACTACTATATTTTTATTAAAGGTCCAGTAAACACAGTAGGGCAGAGGGAGGGTGTGTGTAAAGACCTTATTTCAATGTGTGGGACAGAATCACATTGGTACTGTATGTACTACAATATTTTTATTAAAGGGCCAGTAAACACAGAAGGGCAGAGGGAGGGCGTGTGTAATGACCTTATTTCAGGGTGTGGGACAGAATCACATTGGTACTATATGTACTACTATATTTTTATTAAAGGGCCAGTAAACACAACAGGGCAGAGGAGGGGGGTATAAAGACCTTATTTCAGGGTGTGGGACAATATCACATTGGTACTGTATGTACTACTATATTTTTATTAAAGGGCCAGTAAACACAACAGGGCAGAGGGAGGGGGTGTTTAAAGACCTTATTTCAGGGTGCGGGACAGAATCACATTGGTACTGTATGTACTACTATATTTTATTAAAGGGCCAGTAAACACAGAAGGGCAGAGGGAGGGGGTGTGTAAAGACCTTATTTCAATGTGTGGGACAGAATCACATTGGTACTGTATGTACTACTATATTTTATTAAAGGGCCAGTAAACACAGAAGGGCAGAGGGAGGGGGTGTGTAAAGACCTTATTTCAGGGTGTGGGACAGAATCACATGGGTACTGTATGTACTACTATATTTTTATTAAAGGGCCATTAAACACAGTAGGGCAGAGGGAGGGGGGTGTAAAGACCTTATTTCAGGGTGCGGGACAGAATCACATTGGTACTGTATGTACTACTATATTTTATTAAAGGGCCAGTAAACACAGAAGGGCAGAGGGAGGGGGTGTGTAAAGACCTTATTTCAATGTGTGGGACAGAATCACATTGGTACTGTATGTACTACTATATTTTATTAAAGGGCCAGTAAACACAGAAGGGCAGAGGCAGGGGGTGTGTAAAGACCTTATTTCAGGGTGTGGGACAGAATCACATTGGTACTATATGTACTACTATATTTTTATTAAAGGGCCAGTAAACACAGTAGGGCAGAGGGAGGGGTGTGTAAAGACCTTATTTAAGGGTGTGGGGCAGAATCACATTGGTACTGTATGTACTACTATATTTTTATTAAAGGGCCAGTAAACACAGTAGGGCAGAGGGAGGGGGTGTGTAAAGTCCTTATTTCTGGGTGTGGGACAGAATCACATTGGTACTGTATGTACTACTATATTTTTATTAAAGGGCCAGTAAACACAGAAGGGCAGAGGGAGGGTGTGTGTAAAGACCTTATTTCAATGTGTGGGACAGAATCCCATTGGTACTGTATGTACTACTATATTTTTATTAAAGGGCCAGTAAACACAGTAGGGCAGAGGGAGGGGGTGTGTAAAGACGTTATTTCAGGGTGTGGGACAGAATCACATTGGTACTGTATGTACTACTATATTTTATTAAAGGGCCAGTAAACACAGAAGGGCAGAGGGAGGGGGTGTGTAAAGACCTTATTTCAGGGTGTGGGACAGAATCACATTGGTACTGTATGTACTACTATATTTTTATTAAAGGGCCAGTAAACACAGTAAGGCAGAGGGAGGGGGGTGTAAAGACCTTATTTCAGGGTGTGGGACAGAATCACATTGGTACTGTATGTACTACTATATTTTTATTAAAGGACCAGTAAACACAGAAGGGCAGAGGGAGGGGGGTGTAAAGACCTTATTTCAATGTGTGGGACAGAATCACATTGGTACTGTATGTACTACTATATTTTATTAAAGGGCCAGTAAACACAGTAAGGCAGAGGGAGGGGGTGTGTAATGACCTTATTTCAGGGTGTGGGACAGAATCACATTGGTACTGTATGTACTACTATATTTTTATTAAATGGCCAGTAAACACAGAAGGGCAGAGGAGGGGGGGGTGTAAAGACCTTATTTCAGGGTGTGGGACAGAATCACATTGGTACTGAATGTACTACTATATTTTTATTAAAGGGCCAGTAAACACAGAAGGGCAGAGGGAGGGGGTGTGTAAAGACCTTATTTCAATGTGTGGGACAGAATCACAGTGGTACTGTATGTACTACTATATTTTTATTAAAGGGCCAGTAAACACAGAAGGGCAGAGGGAGGGGGTGTGTAAAGACCTTATTTCAATGTGTGGGACAGAATCACATTGGTACTGTATGTACTACTATATTTTTATTAAAGGGCCAGTAAACACAGAAGGGCAGAGGGAGGGGGTGTGTAAAGACCTTATTTCAGGGTGTGGGACAGAATCACATTAGTACTGTATGTACTACTATATTTTATTAAAGGGCCAGTAAACACAGTAGGGCAGAGGAGGGTTGTGTAATGACCTTATTTCAGGGAGTGGGACAGAATCACATTGGTACTGTGTGTACTACTATATTTTATTAAAGGACGAGTAAACACAGTAGGGCAGAGGAGGGTGTGTGTAAAGACCTTATTTCAGGGTGTGGGATAGAATCACATTGGTACTGTATGTACTACTATATTTTTATTAAAGGTCCAGTAAACACAGTAGGGCAGAGGGAGGGTGTGTGTAAAGACCTTATTTCAATGTGTGGGACAGAATCACATTGGTACTGTATGTACTACTATATTTTTATTAAAGGGCCAGTAAACACAGTAGGGCAGAGGAGGGTTGTGTAATGACCTTATTTCAGGGTGTGGGACAGAATCACATTGGTACTGTATGTACTACTATATTTTTATTAAAGGTCCAGTAAACACAGTAGGGCAGAGGGAGGGTGTGTGTAAAGACCTTATTTCAATGTGTGGGACAGAATTACATTGGTACTGTATGTACTACTATATTTTTATTAAAGGTCCAGTAAACACAGTAGGGCAGAGGGAGGGGGTGTAAAGACCTTATTTCAGGGTGTGGGACAGAATCACATTGGTACTGTATGTACTACTATATTTTTATTAAAGGGCCAGTAAACACAGAAGGGCAGAGGGAGGGGGTGTGTAAAGACCTTATTTCAGGGTGTGGGACAGTATCACATTGGTACTGTATGTACTACTATATTTTTATTAAAGGGCCAGTAAACACAGAAGGGCAGAGGAGGGGGTGTAAAGACCTTATTTCAATGTGTGGGACAGAATCACATTGGTACTGTATGTACTACTATATTTTATTAAAGGGCCAGTAAACACAGTAAGGCAGAGGGAGGGGGTGTGTAAAGACCTTATTTCAGGGTGTGGGACAGAATCACATTGGTACTGTATGTACTACTATATTTTTATTAAATGGCCAGTAAACACAGAAGGGCAGAGGAGGGGGGGTGTAAAGACCTTATTTCAGGGTGTGGGACAGAATCACATTGGTACTGAATGTACTACTATATTTTTATTAAAGGGCCAGTAAACACAGAAGGGCAGAGGGAGGGGGTGTGTAAAGACCTTATTTCAATGTGTGGGACAGAATCACATTGGTACTGTATGTACTACTATATTTTTATTAAAGGGCCAGTAAACACAGAAGGGCAGAGGGAGGGGGTGTGTAAAGACCTTATTTCAATGTGTGGGACAGAATCACATTGGTACTGTATGTACTACTATATTTTTATTAAAGGGCCAGTAAACACAGAAGGGCAGAGGGAGGGGGTGTGTAAAGACCTTATTTCAGGGTGTGGGACAGAATCACATTAGTACTGTATGTACTACTATATTTTATTAAAGGGCCAGTAAACACAGTAGGGCAGAGGAGGGTTGTGTAATGACCTTATTTCAGGGAGTGGGACAGAATCACATTGGTACTGTGTGTACTACTATATTTTATTAAAGGACCAGTAAACACAGTAGGGCAGAGGAGGGTGTGTGTAAAGACCTTATTTCAGGGAGTGGGATAGAATCACATTGGTACTGTATGTACTACTATATTTTTATTAAAGGTCCAGTAAACACAGTAGGGCAGAGGGAGTGTGTGTGTAAAGACCTTATTTCAATGTGTGGGACAGAATCACATTGGTACTGTATGTACTACTATATTTTTATTAAAGGGCCAGTAAACACAGTAGGGCAGAGGAGGGTTGTGTAATGACCTTATTTCAGGGAGTGGGACAGAATCACATTGGTACTGTGTGTACTACTATATTTTTATTAAAGGTCCAGTAAACACAGTAGGGCAGAGGAGGGTTGTGTAATGACCTTATTTCAGGGTGTGGGACAGAATCACATTGGTACTGTATGTACTACTATATTTTTATTAAAGGTCCAGTAAACACAGTAGGGCAGAGGGAGGGTGTGTGTAAAGACCTTATTTCAATGTGTGGGAAAGAATTACATTGGTACTGTATGTACTACTATATTTTTATTAAAGGTCCAGTAAACACAGTAGGGCAGAGGGAGGGTGTGTGTAAAGACCTTATTTCAATGTGTGGGACAGAATCACATTGGTACTGTATGTACTACTATATTTTTATTAAAGGGCCAGTAAACACAGAAGGGCAGAGGGAGGGCGTGTGTAATGACCTTATTTCAGGGTGTGGGACAGAATCACATTGGTACTATATGTACTACTATATTTTTATTAAAGGGCCAGTAAACACAACAGGGCAGAGGAGGGGGGTGTAAAGACCTTATTTCAGGGTGTGGGACAGAATCACATTGGTACTGTATGTACTACTATATTTTTATTAAAGGGCCAGTAAACACAACAGGGCAGAGGGAGGGGGTGTGTAAAGACCTTATTTCAGGGTGCGGGACAGAATCACATTGGTACTGTATGTACTACTATATTTTATTAAAGGGCCAGTAAACACAGAAGGGCAGAGGGAGGGGGTGTGTAAAGACCTTATTTCAATGTGTGGGACAGAATCACATTGGTACCGTATGTACTACTATATTTTATTAAAGGGCCAGTAAACACAGAAGGGCAGAGGGAGGGGGTGTGTAAAGACCTTATTTCAGGGTGTGGGACAGAATCACATGGGTACTGTATGTACTACTATATTTTTATTAAAGGGCCATTAAACACAGTAGGGCAGAGGGAGGGGGGTGTAAAGACCTTATTTCAGGGTGCGGGACAGAATCACATTGGTACTGTATGTATTACTATATTTTATTAAAGGGCCAGTAAACACAGAAGGGCAGAGGGAGGGGGTGTGTAAAGACCTTATTTCAATGTGTGGGACAGAATCGCATTGGTACTGTATGTACTACTATATTTTATTAAAGGGCCAGTAAACACAGAAGGGTAGAGGCAGGGGGTGTGTAAAGACCTTATTTCAGGGTGTGGGACAGAATCACATTGGTACTGTATGTACTACTATATTTTTATTAAAGGGCCAGTAAACACAGAAGGGCAGAGGAGGGGGTGTGTAAAGACCTTATTTCAGGGTGTGGGACAGAATCACATTGGTACTGTATGTACTACTATATTTTTATTAACGGATGGAAATAATATTTACACCTAAATATATATATATAATGTATTACCAGCTATATATAGGACTGCATCTCATTGACTCTGTATAAACATATTTCTCTATTTGTTCAGCTTTATCATAAAATAATTGTTGCTATTTGGGGACACTGTACTCTGGATAAATTTCAGGGTGTGGGACAGAATCACATTGATACTGTATGTTATACTATATTTTTATTAAAGGGCCAGTAAACACAGTAAGGCAGAGGGAGGGGATGTGTAAAGACCTTACTTCAGGGTGTGGGACAGAATCACATTGGTACTGTATGTACTACTATATTTTTATTAAAGGACCAGTAAACACAGTAGGGCAGAGGGAGGGAGGGGGTGTAAAGACCTTATTTCAGGGTGTGGGACAGAATCACATTGGTACTGTATGTACTACTATATTTTTATTAAAGGGCCAGTAAACACAGAAGGGCAGAGAGAGGGGGTGTAAAGACCTTATTTCAGGGTGTGAGACAGAATCACATTGGTACTGTATGTACTACTATATTTTTATTAAAGGGCCAGTAAACACAGTAAGGCAGAGGAGGGGGTGTGTAAAGACCTTATTTCAGGATGTGGGACAGAATCACATTGGTACTGTATGTACTACTATATTTTTATTAACGGATGGAAATAATATTTACACCTAAATATATATATATAATGTATTACCAGCTATATATAGGACTGCATCTCATTGACTCTGTATAAACATATTTCTCTATTTGTTCAGCTTTATCATAAAATAATTGTTGCTATTTGGGGACACTGTACTCTGGATAACAGTATGACCAGCCACGTACGAGTCTTCTGGTGCCAGTTTTAGTAACACTGGCCTCGCTGCATGCTGGTGCCAGTGTTAATGGCCCTAGTTTTGCAAATTTAGTGCTAGAGTGAAGTACAATTTATCGTTCTGGGTCATGTGTTAACTTTGCTAGACAGAGGCTTTTTGCTCGCATTGAGTTGTACTGCATTACACATTGAATTGCGTGCGAGCGAAACCCCAACACATGCAAGGAGACGAACTTCGAATATCGAGAACTCGTTAACATGTTCCACAATAGACGTCAATGGAGTGCGAAAAGTGGAGAAAAAAACACCTGCACTAGAGCACAAACCCGATCGCGTTTAACCAAGTGTGCTAACAACACAAATTAGGAATATTTCACATTCCAATGTTCTTAACATAGCATAATATGTTCTATTTATTATTAAAAAAATATTTATTACATATATACTAGATGGTAAGCCTGCCCAGAGGGCAGTCTATGTGTTGTAAATAAAAAAAAATTAAAAAAAATTGAACTACAGAAAAAAATAAAAACACCCCCAATCTAATGCTGAACTACCAATAGCCCTTAAAAGGGCTTTTTGTAGGGCATTGCCCTAAGTTAAACAGCTCTTTTGCATTCACAAAAAAATTCTAAGTCCCCATAACAGTAAAACCCACCACCCACCAAACCCCCCCAAAATAAATAAGCCTAACACTAAAAAACCTAAACTATCCATTGCACTGAGAAGGGCATTTGTATGGGCATTGCCCTTAAAAGGGCATTCAGTTATTTTGCTGCCCATCCCTAATCTAAAAAAAATAAAAAATAAAAAAAAACCCTGTCTAAACCCTCCAAAAATAAAAATAAAACCTAATCCCTATGAAAATAAAAAAGCTCCCCAAAAAATAAAAACACCCCCCAATCCAATGCTGAACTACCAATAGCCCTTAAAAGGGCTTTTTGTAGGGTATTGCCCTAAGTTAAACAGCTCTTTTGCAGTTACAAAAAATTCTAAGTCCCCCATAACAGTAAAACCCACCACCCACCAAAACATAAACTATCCATTGCCCTGAGAAGGGCATTTGTATGGACATTGCCCAAAAAAGGGCATTTAGCTCTTTTGCTGCCCATCCCTAATCTAAAATAATAATAATAAAAAAAAAAAAAACCCTGTCTAAAACCCCCCAAAAAATAAAAATAAAACCTAATCCCTATGAAAATAAAAAAGCCCCCCAAAATAAAAACACCCCCTAATCTAATGCTAAACTACCAATAGCCCTTAAAAGGGCTTTTCTTTCATGTAATTGGCACGAGTCCATGAACTAGTGACATATGGGATATACAATCCTACCAGGAGGGGCAAAGTTTCCCAAACCTCAAAATGCCTATAAATACACCCCTCACCACACCCACAATTCAGTTTTACAAACTTTGCCTCCTATGGAGGTGGTGAAGTAAGTTTGTGCTAAGATTTCTATGTTGACATGCGCTTCTCAGCATTTTGAAGCTCGGTTCCTCTCAGAGTACAGCGAATGTCAGAGGGATGTGAAGTTAGTATCACCTATTGAATGCAATGGTTTTCCTCACAGGAGATCTATTTCATAGGTTCTCTGTTATCGGTCGTAGAGATTCATCTCCTACCTCCCTTTTCAGATCGACCATATACTCTCATATTCCATTACCTCTACTGATAACTGTTTCAGTACTGGTTTGGCTATCTGCTATATGTGGATGGGTGTCTTTTGGTAAGTATGTTTTTATTACTTAAGACACCTCAGCTATGGTTGGGCACTTTATGCATTAATATAAAGTTCTAAATATATGTATTGTACTTATATTTGCCATGAGTCAGGTTCATGTATTTCCTTTTTGCAGACTGTCAGTTTCATATTTGGGGAAATAAACATATTAAGAAATATTTTTCTTACCTGGGGTTTAGTCTTTTTTTCAAATTGACTGCTTTTTTCTTTTCAAATTGCGGGCAAAATTAGGCCCGCGTGTGCGCCAAATGCCAAACTTTATTGCGTCTTTCTTGGTGGGGGATTTTTGGCGCAAAAGTACGTTCATTGACGCAAGTTCGTCATTTCCAGTGTCGTTGTTGACGCCGAGTTCCTTCCACAAGGTTGCGTCGTTAGTGACGCAAGTGTGTCATTTCCGGGTGTTGTTAGCATCAAAAAATTTTCAGTTACGTTGTGCGTCATACTTGGCACCAAATATTTTCATTATTTTAACACCCCATTTCCATTTGCCTCTTGCCTTTTCCTATGTCAGAGGGCTATGCTATTTAAAAATGTTTCCCATTCCTGAAACTGTCATATAAGGAAATTGATCATTTTGCTTTATATGTTGTTTTTTCTTTTACATTTTGCAAGATGTCTCAATCTGATCCTGTCTCAGAAGTATCTGTTGGAACTTTGCTGCCTGATATCGGTTCTACCAAAGCTAAGTGCATTTGTTGTAAACTTGTGGAGATTATATCTCTGAATGTCATTTGTAATAGTTGTCATGATAAACTTTTACATGCAGATAATGTGTCCATCAGTAATAGTACATTGCCTGTTGCTGTTCCTTCAGCTTCTAATGTACATGATATACCTATGAATTTTAAAGAATTTGTTACTGATTCTATTGAAAAGGCTTTGTCTGCTTTTCCGCCTTCTAATAAACGTAAAAGGTCGTTTAAAACTTCTCATAAAGTTGATGAAATTTCAAATGACCGACAACATAATGAATTATCCTCCTCTGATGAGGATCTATATGATTCAGAAGATCCTTCCTCAGATATTGACACTGACAAATCTACTTATTTATTTAAAATGGAGTATATTCGTTCCTTGTTAAAAGAAGTGTTAATTACTTTGGATATTGAGGAAACTAGTCCTCTTGATATTAGAACTAGTAAACGCTTAGATTCTGTTTTTAAACCTCCTGTGGTTACTCCAGAGGTTTTTCCTGTTCCTGATGCTATTTCTGATATGATTTCTAAGGAATGGAATAAGCCGGGTACTTCTTTTATTCCTTCTTCAAGGTTTAAAAAATTGTATCCTTTACCAGCAATTTCAATAGAGTTTTAAGAAAAGATCCCCAAAGTTGATGGGGCTATTTCTACTATTGCTAAACGTACCACTATTCCTATGGAAGATAGTACTTCTTTTAAAGATCCTTTAGATAGGAAACTTAAATCTTATCTAAGGAAAGCTTATTTATATTCAGGTCATCTTCTCAGGCCTGCAATTTCTTTGGCTGATGTTGCAGCTGCATCAACTTTGTGGTTGGAGAATTTAGCGCAACATGAATTGGATTCTGATTTATCCAGCATTGTTCGCTCACTGCAACATGCTAATCACTTTATTTGTGATGCCATTTTTTATATCATCAAAATTAATGTTAGATCTATGTCTTTAGCTATTTTAGCTAGAAGAGCTTTATGGCTTAAATCTTGGAATGCTGATATGACTTCTAAGTCTAGATTGCTATCTCTTTCTTTCCAAGGTAATCAATTATTTGGTTCTCAGTTGGATTCTATTATTTCAACTGTTACTGGGGGGAAGGGAGTTTTTTTGCCTCAGGATAAAAGACCTAAGGGTAAATCTAAAGCTTCTAACCATTTTCGTTCCTTTCATCAATATAAGGAACAACAATCTAATCCTTCCCCCAAGGAATCTGTTTCCAATTGGAAACCTTCCTCAAATTGGAATAAATCCAAGCCATTTAAGAAACAAAAGCCAGCCCCTAAGTCCGCATGAAGGTGCGGCCCTCATTCCAGCTCAGCTGGTAGGGGGCAGATTAAG
Organism: Bombina bombina; assembly: GCF_027579735.1. Taxonomy (NCBI): domain Eukaryota; kingdom Metazoa; phylum Chordata; class Amphibia; order Anura; family Bombinatoridae; genus Bombina; species Bombina bombina. The sequence continues at coordinate 24,686,260 of NC_069502.1, forward strand.
GTTTTTCAAGGATGTTTGGATAAATTCTGTCCAAAATCAATGGATTCAGAGTATTGTCTCTCAGGGGTATCAAAAAGGATTCAGATTAAGACCTCCTGTGAGAAGATTTTTTTCTCTCACGCATCCCAGCAAATCCAGTAAAAGCTCAGGCTTTCCTGAAGTGTGTTTCATATCTGGAGTTTTCAGGGGTTATCATGCCAGTTCCTTTTCAGGAACATGGTCTGGGGTTCTACTCAAATCTATTCATTGTCCCAAAGAAGGTAAATTCATTCAGACCAGTTCTGGATCTGAAAATTTTTAATCGTTATGTAAGAGTACAAACTTTCAAAATGGTGACTATAAGGACTATTCTGCCTTTTGTTCAGCAAGGACATTATATGTCCACAATAGACTTGCAGGATGCATACCTTCATATTCCGATTCATCCAGATCATTATCAGTTCCTGAGATTCTCTTTTCTAGACAAGCATTACCAATTTGTTGCTCTTCCATTTGGCCTAGCAACAGCTCCAAGAATCTTTTCAAAGGTTCTTGGTGCCCTGCTCTCTGTAACCAGAGAGCAGGGTATTGCGGTGTTTCCTTATTTGGATGATATCTTGGTACTAGCTCAGTCTTTACGTTCTGCAGAATCTCACACAAATCAACTAGTGTTGTTTCTTCAAGAACATGGTTGGAGGATCAATTTACCATAAAGTTTTTTGATTCCTCAGACAAGGGTCACCTTTTTAGGTTTCCAGATAGATTCAGTGTCCATGACTCTGTCTCTAACAGAAAAGAGATGTTTAAAATTGGTTGCAGCCTGTCGAAACCTTCAGACTCAGTCAATTCCTTCAGTAGCTATGTGCATGGAAGTTTTAGGTCTTATGACTGCAGCATCGGACGCAATCCCCTTTGCTCGTTTTCACATGAGACCTCTCCAGCTTTGTATGCTGAACCAATGGTGCAGGGATTATACAAGGATATCACAATTAATATCCTTAAATCCCAATGTTCGACACACCCTGACTTGGTGGTTAGATCACCAGTGTTTAGTTCAATGGGCCTCTTTCGTTCATCCAACCTGGACTGTGATCACAACACATGCGAGTCTTTCAGGTTGGGGAGCTGTTTGGGGATCTGTGACAGCAGGGGTTTGGAAATCTCAAGAGGCGAGATTACCAATCAATATTTTAGAACTCTGTGCAATTTTCAGAGTTCTTCAGATTTGGCCTTTGTTGAAGAGAGAACCTTTCATTTGTTTTCAGACAGACAATGTCACAACAGTGGCATATGTCAATCATCAGGGTGGGACTCACAGTCCCCAAGCTATGAAAGAAGTATCTCGGATATTTGCTTGGGCGGAATCCAGCTCCTGTCTAATTTCTGCAGTTCATATCCCAGGTGTAGACAATTGGGAGGCGGATTATCTGAGCCGTCAGACTTTAAATCCGGGGGAGTGGTCCCTCCATCCAGATGTGTTTTCTCAGATTGTTCAGATGTGGGGTCTTCCAGAGATAGATCTGATGGCCTCTCATCTAAACAAGAAACTTCCCAGATACCTGCCCAGGTCCAAGGATTCTCAGGCGGAAGCAATGGATGCGTTGACACTTCCTTGGTGTTATCAACCTGCTTATATTTTCCCGCCTCTAGTTCTTCTTCCAAGAGTGATCTCCAAAATCATCATGGAACAATCGTTTGTGTTGCTGGTGGCTCCAGCATGGCCTCACAGGTTTTGGTACGCGGATCTTGCTCGGATGTCCAGTTGCCAACCTTGGCCACTTCCATTAAGGCCGGACCTGCTGTCTCAAGGTCCGTTTTTCCATCAGGATCTCAAATCATTAAATTTGAATTTGTGGAAATTGAACGCCTAGTGCTAAGTCATAGAGGTTTCTCTGACTCAGTTATTAATACTATGTTACAAGCTCGTAAATCTGTCTCTAGAAAGATTTATTATCGAGTTTTGAAGACTTACATTTCATGGTGTTCTTCTCATAAATTCTCTTGGCATTCTTTTAGAATCCCTAGAATTTTAGTTTCTTCAGGATGGTTTGGATAAGGGTTTGTCTGCAAGTTTCTTGAAGGGACAAATCTCTGCTCTTTCTGTTTTATTTCACAGAAAGATTGCTAAACTTACTGATATTCACTGTTTTGTACAGGCTTTTGTTAATATCAAGCCTGTCATTAAATCAATCTCTCCTCCTTGGAGTCTTAATTTGGTTTTGAAGGCTTTACATGCTCCTCCATTTGAGCCTATGCATTCTTTGGACATTAAACTACTTTCTTGGAAAGTGTTGTTCCTTTTGGCCATCTATTCTGCTAGAAGAGTTTCTGAGTTATCTGTTCTTTCTTGTGAATCTCCTTTTCTGATTTTTCATCAAGATAAGGCAGTTTTGCGGACTTCATTTACATTTTTACCTAAGGTTGTGAATTCTAACAACATTAGTAGATAAATTGTTGTCTCTTCTTTGTGTCCTGATCCTAAGAATTCTTTGGAAAGATCCTTACATTCTTTGGATGTGGTGAGAGCTTTGAAATATTATATTGAAGCTACTAAAGATTTCAGGAAGACTTCTAGTCTATTTGTTATATTTTCTGGTTCTAGGAAAGGTCAGAAGGCTTCTGCTGTTTGCTTGGCTTCTTTGTTAAAGCTTTTGATTCATTAAGCTTATTTGGAGTCGGGTCAAGCCGCGCCTCAGAGAATTACAGCTCATTCTACTAGATCAGTCTCTACTTCATGGGCTTTTAAGAATGAAGCTTCAGTTGATCAGATTTGCAAAGTGGCAACTTGGTCCTCTTTGCATACATTTACTAAATTCTACTGTTTTGATGTATTTGCTTCTTCAGCAGTTTTTGGTAGAAAAGTTCTTCAGGCAGCTGTTTCAGTTTGATTCTTCTGCTGATGTTTTAAGTTTTTCTTTTCATTATGAGAATAAATTTATTTTTTGGGTTGTGGATTATTTTTTCAGCAGGAAATGGCTGTTTTTATTTTTATCCCTCCCTCTCTAGTGACTCTTGTGTGGAGTTCCACATCTTGGGTATTGATATCCCATACGACACTAGCTCATGGACTCTTGCCAATTACATGAAAGAAAACATAATTTATGTAAGAATTTACCTGATAAATTCATTTCTTTCATATTGGCAAGAGTCCATGAGACCCACCCTTTTTATGGTGGTTATGATTTTTTTTTGTATAAAGCACAATTATTTCAAAATTCCTTTGTTGATGCTTTTTACTCCTTTCTTTATCACCCCACTACTTGGCTATTCATTAAACTGAATTGTGGGTGTGGTGAGGGGTGTATTTATAGGCATTTTGAGGTTTGGGAAACTTTGCCCCTCCTGGTAGGATTGTATATCCCATACGTCACTAGCTCATGGACTCTTGCCAATATGAAAGAAATTAATTTATCAGGTAAATTCTTATATCAATTATGTTTTTGTAGGGCATTGCCCTAAGTTTTACTGTTAGTCCTCCCTAACAGTAAAACCCATCTGCCCCAAAATAAATAAACCTAACACTAAAAAATCTAAAGTATCCATTGCCCTAAAAAGGGCATTTGTATAGGCATTGCTCTTTTGCTGCCCATCCCTAATCTAAAAAAATATAAAAAAAAACCTGTCTAACCCCAAACAATTAAAAAATTAAACCTAAGTTTAAATTAAGCTAAAATTACAGAAAATAAAAAAATCTAATATTACAGAAAATAAAAAGACCACTACTCTAAGAATAAACTACCAGTAGCCCTTAAAAGGGCTTTTTGCAGGGCATTGCCCCAAGATAAACAGCTGTTTTACATTAAAAATACACAGTCCCCTCCCCTAACAGTAAAACCCCTCACCCAACAAACCCCCCAAAATAAAAAACCTAACACTAAAAAACCTAAACTACCCATTGCCCTGAAAAGAGCCTTTGTTGGGCATTACCCTTAAAAGGGCATTTAGCTCTTTTACAAAATGCCCACCCTAATCTAGAAAAAAAAATATTTAAAAAACCTAACTCTAACCCCCAGGTTGGTGCTCACCATTCCTGAAGTACGGCGGAGAAGGTCCTGTTCCATGCGGTGAAGTCTTCTTCCAAGCCGCGACCTCTTCTTTCTTCTTCCATTCTTCCAGGAACATCCGGTGAAGAGCGGAGGGCGGAGCTGAAGACCGATGACCGCGTAGGTGAAGACCGGTGACCCTGGAACTGAAGACCGGCGATCCTGGAACTGATAACCAGTGGAGGATCCTCTTTGTACGAACGCCGCTGTACACTGGATAGTGAATTCAAGGTACGCCATTAAAAATGCTGTCCCTTGAATTCCATCCCTTGAATAGGAATTTAGGTGGAAAAAATCCTATTGGGTTTTGCAATCAGTCAATAGGATTGAGCTTTCATCCTATTGGCTGATCCAATCAGCCAATATGATTGAGCTTGCATTCTATTGGCTACTCCAATCAGCCAATAAAATGCAAGCTCAATCATATTGGCTGATTGGATCAGCCAATAGGATGAAAGCTCAATCCTATTGGCTGATTGCAACAGCTAATATGATTTTTTCCACCTTAATTCCTATTGGTTGATAGAATTCTATCAGCCAATCGGAATGTAACGGACGCCATCTTGGATGACGTCATTTAAAGGGAAACTTCATTCTGCAACAGATGTCGGAAAAAGAGGATGCTCCACACCGGATGTCTTGAAGATGGAGGCACTCCGCGCCGGATGGATGAAGATAGAAGATGTCGTCTGGATGAAGACTTCTGCCCGCTTGGATAAAGACTTCTGCCGACTTCGCTGAGGACTTCTGCCGCTTGGATGAGGATGGATATCCAGTCTTCGAAAACTGTAAGTGGATCTTCGGGTGTTAGTGTTAGTTTTTTTTAAGGGTTAATTGGGTGGGTTTTAATTTTAGGTTAGGGACTTTGGGCTGAAAACGAGCTAAATGCCCTTTTAAGTGCAATGCCCATCCAAATGCCCTTTTCAGGGCAATGGGGAGCTTAGGTTTTTTAGATAGGTTTTTATTTGGGGAGTCTGGTTGTGTGGGTAGTGGGTTTTACTGTTGGGGGGTGCTTGTATTTTATTTTACAGGTAAAAGAGGTGATTTCTTTGGGGCAATGCCCTGCAAAAGGCCCTTTTAAGGGCCATTGGTAGTTTATTGTAGGCTAGGTTTTTTTTATTTTGGGGGGTGGGGGGTTATTTGATAGGGCTATTTGATTAGGTGTAATTAGTTTAAATATTTGATAATTTATTTTTTATTCTGTGTAACTAACGGTTAGATTATGAGTTTTGTAGTAAGAGGGGTGCGTTACTAACTTTATTTGCACTTTATTCTCACCGCTCACTTTCCTACAGCGCTGGTATTACAGGTTTTTATAAACCCGGCGTTAAAAGGCAAGAAGTGAGCGTAGAGCAAAATTGTGCTCCATACCTCACTCCAATACCAGCGCTGCTTAAGTCAGCGGTGAGCTGGTTATATGTGCTTGTGCACGATTTCCCCATAGACATCAATGGGGAGAGCCGGCTGAGAAAAAGTCTAACACCTGCAAAAAAGCAGCGTTTAGCTCAGTAATGCAGCCCCATTGATTCCTATGGGGAAACTAAAGTTATGTTTACACCTAACAGCCTAACATGAACCCTGAGTCTAAACACCCCTAATCTTACACTTATTAACCCCTAATCTGCCGTCCCCGACATCGATGACACCTACATTATACTTATTAACCCCTAATCTGCCGATCCGGACATCGCCGCCACCTACATTATACTTATGAAACCCTAATCTGCTGCCCCCAACATCGCCAAGACCTACATTATATTTATTAACCCCTAATCTGCTGCCCACAACATCGCTGACACATACATAATGTTATTAACCCCTAATCTGCCGCCCCCAACATAGCCGCCACTATAATAAACATATTAACCCCTAAACCGCCATACTGCCGCATCGCAAACACTAGTTAAATATTATTAACCCCTAATCTGCCTCCCCTAACATCGCCGCCACCTACCTACATTTATTAACCCCTAATCTGCCAAACCCCCAATGTCGCCGCCACTATATTATATTTATTAACCCCTAAATCTAAGTCTAACCCTAACCCCCTAACACCCCCTAACTTAAATATAATTAAAATAAATATAAATAAAAATGACTATCATTACCTAAATAATTCCTATTTAAAACTAAATACTTACCTATAAAATAAACCCTAAGCTAGCTACAATATAACTAATAGTTACATTGTAGCTAGCTTAGGGTTTATTTTTATTTTACAGGTAAGTTTGTATTTATTTTAACTAGGTAGAATAGTTACTAAATAGTTGTTAACTATTTACTACCTACATAGCTAAAATAAATACAAATTTACCTGTAAAATAAAACCTAACCTAAGTTAACCTAACACCTAACACTACACTACAATTAAATAAATTCCCTAAATTAAATACAATTAACTAATTTCAAAACAATTAGCTAAATTACAAAAAAAAAAACATTAAATTACAGAAAATAAAAAACAAATTACAAGATCTTTAAACTAATTACACCTAATCTAATAGCCCTATCAAAATAAAAAAAGCCCACCCAAAATAAAAAAAAACCCTAACCTAAACTAAACCATTAATAGCCCTTAAAAGAGCCTTTTGCGGGGCATTGCCCCAAAGAAATCAGCTCTTTTACCTGTAAAAAGAAACTACAAACAATCCCCCCAACAGTAAATCCCACCACCCACACAACCAACCCCCCAAATAAAACCCTAACTAAAAAAAACTAAGCTCCCCATTGCCCTGAAAAGGGCATTTGGATGGGCATTGCCCTTAAAAGGGCATTTAGCTCTATTGCGGTCCAAAGCCCTAACCTAAAAAACAGAATTTATATTTACCTGATAAATTCCTTTCTCCTACGGTGTGTCCGGTCCACGGCTTCATCCTTACTTGTGGGATATTCTCTTCCCCTACAGGAAGTGGCAAAGAGAACACACAGCAGAGCTGTCCATATAGCTCCCCTTAGGCTCCGCCCCCCCAGTCATTCGACCGACGGTTAGGAGAAAAAGGAGAACCATAGGGTGCAGTGGTGACTGTAGTTTGGAAAAATAAATTTAAACCTGACTAAATGCCAGGGTGGGCCGTGGACCGGACACACCGTAGGAGAAAGGAATTTCTCCTACATTGGTGTGTCCGGTCCACGGCTTCATCCTTACTTGTGGGAACCAATACCAAAGCTTTAGGACACGGATGAAGGGAGGGAACAAGTCAGGTAACCTAAACGGAAGGCACCACTGCTTGTAAAACCTTTCAACCCTCTCTTTAGCCAGAAGGAAAGAGAGGTAGCAGTCGCTTTTTGACCTCTCCTCTTACCAGAATAGACAACAAACAAGGATGATGTTTGTCTGAAATCTTTAGTTGCTTGTAAATAGAACTTTAAAGCATGAACCACATCAAGATTGTGTAACAGTCGTTCCTTCTTAGAAGCTGGATTAGGACACAGAGAAGGAACAATAATTTCCTGGTTAATATTCTTATTAGAAACAACTTTTGGAAGAAAACCAGGTTTGGTACGCAAAACAACCTTATCTGCATGGAACACCAGATAAGGTGAATTAGACTGCAAAGCAGACAATTCAGACACTCTTCTAGCAGAAGAAATGGCAACCAAAAACAAAACTTTCCAAGATAGTAACTTAATATCTATGGAATGTAGAGGTTCAAACGGAACCCCCTGAAGAACTGAAAGAACTAAATTTAGACTCCATGGAGGAGCCACAGGTCTGTAAACAGGTTTGATCCTAACTAAGGCCTGTACAAACGCCTGCACATCTGGCACAGCTGCCAGACGCTTATGTAACAGAATAGACAGAGCAGATATCTGTCCTTTTAAAGAACTAGCTGATAGACCTTTCTCCAATCCTTCTTGGAGAAAGGATAGTATCCTTGAAATCTTAATCTTACTCCGTGAGTAATTCTTGGACTCACACTGGCAAAGATATTTCCGCCATATCTTATGGTAAATCTTCCTGGTGACAGGCTTTCTAGCCTGGATCAGAGTATCTATGACTGATTCCGAAAACCCACGCTTCGCTAGAATCAAGCGTTCAATCTCCAAGCAGTCAGTTGCAGAGAAACTAGGTTTGGATGTTCGAATGGACCTTGAGTTAGAAGGTCCTGCCTCAAAGGTAGCTTCCATGGTGGAACCAATGACATATTCACCAGGTCTGCATACCAAGTCCTGCGTGGCCACGCAGGAGCTATCAGAATTACCGAAGCCTTCTCCTGTTTGATCCTGGCTACTAGCCGGGGGAGAAGAGGAAACGGTGGAAAGACATAAGCTAGATTGAACGACCAAGGCACCACTAAGGCATCTACTAATGTCGCTTTGGGATCCCTGGACCTTGACCCGTAATGTGGAACTTTGGAGTTCTGACGTGACGCCATCAGATCCAGATCTGGAATGCCCCATAGTTGAGTTAACTGGGCAAAAACCTCCGGGTGAAGTTCCCACTCCCCAGGATGGAAAGTCTGATGACTCAGATAATCCGCTTCCCAGTTGTCCACACCTGGGATGTGAATTGCTGATAGATGGCAGGAGTGATCCTCCGCCCATTTTATGATCTTGGATACCTCCCTCATCGCCAGGGAACTCCTTGTTCCCCCCTGATGATTGAGGTACGCTACAGTCGTCATGTTGTCTGACTGAAATCTGATGAATTTGGCCTCCGCTAGTTGAGGCCACGCCTGGAGCGCATTGAATATCGCTCTCAATTCCAAAATGTTTATCGGAAGAAGAGATTCTTCCCGAGACCATAGACCCTGAGCTTTCAGGGACTCCCAGACCGCACCCCATCCCAAGAGGCTGGCGTCGGTTGTGACAATGATCCACTTCGGTTTGCGGAAACACGTTCCCTGAGACAGGTGATCCTGAACCAACCACCAGAGGAGTGAGTCTCTGGTTATCTGGTCCATTTGTATTTGGGGAGACAAATCTGCATAATCCCCATTCCATTGTTTGAGCATACACAGTTGCAATGGTCTTAAATGAATTCGAGCAAAAGGAACCACGTCTATTGCCGCAACCATTAGTCCTATTACCTCCATGCACTGAGCTATGGAGGGTTCTGGAATGGAGTGAAGAACTCGGCAGGTGTTCAAAAGTTTTAACTTCCTGACCTCCGTCAGAAAATTTTTCATTTCTACCGAGTCTATTATTGTACCCAGAAAGGGAACCCTTGTGAACAGGGACAGAGAACTCTTTTCTATGTTCACCTTCCACCCGTGAGACCTTAGAAAGGCTAGAACAATGTCTGTATGAGCCTTTGCCTTGTGAAAGGACTACCCTAGAATTAAAATGTCATCTAGATAAGGTGCTACTGCAATGCCCCTTGGCCTTAGTACCGCTAGAAGGGACACTAGCACCTTTGTGAAAATTCTGGGAGCAGTGGCCAATCCGAAGGGAAGAGCCACAAACTGGTAATGCTTGTCCAGGAAGGCGAACCTTAGAAACTGATGATGATCTTTGTGGATAGGAATATGCAGGTACGCATCCTTTAAGTCCACGGTAGTCATATATTGACCCTCCTGGTTCATTGGTAGAATTGTCCGAATTTTGAATGATGGAACTCTGAGGAACTTGTTTAGGATTTTTAAATCCAGAATTGGCCTGAAAGTTCCTTCCTTTTTGGGAACTACAAACAGGTTTGAGTAAAAACCCCTCCCTTGTTCTGGTATCGGAACTGGGTGTATCACTCCCATCTTTAAAAGGTGTTCTACACAATGTAAGAATGCCTGTCTCTTTATCTGGTCTAAAGATAAGCGAGACATGTGGAACCTTCCCTTTTGGGGAGAGTCCTTGAATTCTAGAAGGTACCCCTGAGAGACAATTTCTAGTGCCCAGGGGTCCGGAACATCTCTTGCCCAAGCCTGAGCAAAGAGAGAAAGTCTGCCCCCTACTAGATCCGGTCCCAGATCGGGGGCTAATCTTTCATGCTGTCTTGGTAGCAGCAGCAGGCTTCTTGGCCTGTTTACCTTTGTTCCAGCCTTGCAATGGTTTCCTGCTTAGTGGCTGAAGAGGTAGCAGCTGGTCCGTTCCTGAAATTGCGAAAGGAACGAAAATTAGACTTGTTTTTAGCCTTGAAAGGCCTATCTTGTGGGAGGGCATGGCCCTTTCCCCCAGTGATATCTGAAATAATTTCTTTCAACTCTGGCCGGAATAGGGTCTTACCCTTGAAAGGAATGTTTTGGACGACACATCCGCCGACCAAGATTTTAGCCAAAGCGCTCTGCGCGCCATGATTGCAAAACTTGAATTTTTCGCCGCCAATTTAGCTAACTGAAAAGCGGCATCTGTAATGAAGGCATTAGCCAACTTCAGAGCGTGAATTCTGTCCATGACTTCATCATAAGAAGTCTCCTTCTGGAGCGAGTTTTCTAATTCCTCAAACCAAAAGGACGCTGCCGTGGTTACAGGAATAATGCAAGAAATTGGTTGAAGAAGAAAACCTTGTTGAACAAAAATTTTCTTAAGCAAACCTTCTAATTTGTTATCTATAGGATCTTTGAAAGCGCAACTATCTTCTATTGGTATAGTCGTGCGTTTAGCTAGTGTTGAAACTGCTCCCACTACCTTAGGACCGTCTGCCACGCGTCCTTTCTGGGGTCAACAATGGGGAACATTTTCTTAAATATAGGGGGGGGAACAAAAGGTACACCTGGTCTCTCCCATTCCCTAGTTACTATATCCACCACCCTCTTGGGTATCGGAATCGCATCAGTGTGTACTGGGACCTCTAAGAATTTGTCCATTTTACACAATTTTTCTGGAACCACCAAAGGTTCACAATCATCAAGTGTAGCTAGGACCTCCTTAAGTAGGGCGCGGAGGTGTTCTAGCTTAAATTTAAATGCTATGGTATCAGGCTCTGCCTGCTGAGAAACTTTTCCTGTGTCAGAAATTTCTCCCTCAGACAGGCCCTCCCTCACCGCCAAATCAGACTGATGTGAGGGCACTACAGATAAATTATCCTCTGCGTCTGCTTGCTCATTCTCTGTATTTAAAACTGAGCAATCACGCTTCCTAGTATAGGCTGGCAGTTTAGATAAAAATGCTGAAAGAGAGTTATCCATTACTGTCGCTAACTGTTGCATGGTAATCATCATTGGTGCGCTAGATGTACTGGGCAACGCTGGCGCGGGCATAGCTGGTATTGACACAGAAGGAGAGGATAGCGAGCTATCTCCACTACCTTCAGCTAAAGAATCATCTTGGGCTATATCTTTAAGTGTGATTGAATGGTCCTTAAGCTGCTTGGACGCTATGGCACACTTCACACATAAATTTAATGGGGGAACCACCTTGGACTTTGAACATACAGAACATAGGCTATCTGAAGGATCAGACATGTTTGACAAACCTTAACAGAACTTCAATGCAATAAAAATTATTTTTTACAAAAACGTTACTGTCTCTTTAAATGCACACTTTAAAAATGCACACTTTATTATTGAAACATCAAAAAACCATTAAATACACATCCGATTTTAATGAAATTTTCACCACAGTGTCTTAATGCTTTGAAAAGATTGCACACAAATTTTCAGACCAATAAACCCCTCAGTGCCCAAACCGGAGCTAATAACAGTTATTAACCGGTTAACACAGTACAGTCCCCTGCCCCAGCTTCCACTGTAGCCTTAGGGATAAATTTGGTAGCAAATAAACCTGTCTGGAGTCCTTTTCTGAGCCTCTGGACTCCTGCATGAACTGCCTAGTCAAAAAAATGCTGCGCAATTGAGGCGTGAAAATGAGGCTTCCTTCCTCTTCATTTCAGAGTGGAGGGGCCTTTCTGACTAGAATAGGTGTCTAACCAAGTGCCAGGCGCAAATTAAACCCCAAAAGTGTTTTAAGTTTGAAAAAAACACCTTATTTATAGCCAAAAATGTGCTAAAAAGCAATCGATTAAGCCCACAATTAGTGTCAACCAGCATAGAGCCCTTAATATAAGCCATCTATTTATACTGTAAGGAAAATGGCTTACCTATCCCAGAGGGATTTTCTGACAGTCTTCTAGCATTACATGGTCTTGTTAGAAAAATGACTAATCATACCTGAAGCAGATAAGCCTGCAAACTGTTCCCCCCAACTGATGGTCTCTGGTTTCAACAGTCCTGCGTGGGAACAGCAATGGATTTTAGTTACTGGTGCTAAAATCATATTCCTCTTAGCAGAAATCTTCATCACTTTCTGCTGCAGAGTAAATAGTACAAGCCAGCACTATTTTAAAATAACAAACTCTTGATAGAAGAAATAAAAACTACAACTAAACACCACATACTCTTCACCACCTCCGTGGAGGTGCTACTAGTTAGAGCGGCAAAGAGAATGACTGGGGGGCGGAGCCTAAGGGGAGCAATATGGACAGCTCTGCTGTGTGTTCTCTTTGCCACTTCCTGTAGGGGAAGAGAATATCCCACAAGTAAGGATGAAGCCGTGGACCGGACACACCAATGTAGGAGAAATAAAACCCACCCAATGCACCCTTAAAAATTCCTAACACTAACCCCCAAAGATCCACTTACCCGGAGAAGTCTTCATCCAATCGGCAAGATGTCCTCAACGAAGCTGGCAGAAGTGGTCCTCCAGACGGGCAGAAGTGGTCCTCCAGAGGGGCAGAAGTCTTCATCCAGACGGCATCTTCTATCTTCATCCATATGGCGCAGAGCGGGTCCATCTACAAGACATCCGGCATGGAGCATCCTCTTCTAACGACGAATACCCGACGAATGAAGGTACCTTTAAGTGACGCCATCCAAGATGGCGTCCCTTAGATTCCGACTGGCTGATAGAATTCTATCAGCCAATCGGAATTAAGGTTGAAAAAATCCTATCCTTGAAGATGGATTCGCTCCGTGCCGGATGGATGAAGATAGAAGATGCAGTCTGGATGAAGACTTCTCCCCATCTGGAGGACCACTTCTGCACGTCTGGAGGACCACTTCTGCCGGCTTTGTTGAGGACATCTTGCAGCTTGGATGAAGACTTCTCCGGTAAGTGGATCTTCGGGGGTTAGTGTTAGGATTTTTTAAGGGTGTATTGGGTGGGTTTTATTTTTAGGTTAGGACTTTGGGCTGTAATAGAGCTAAATACCCTTTTAAGGGCAATGCCCATCCAAATACCTTTTTCAGGGCAATGGGGAGCTTAGGTTTTTTTAGTTAGGGTTTTATTTGGGGGGTTGGTTGTGTGGGTGGTGGGTTTTACTGTTGGGGGGGGTTGTTTGTATTTTTTTTTACAGGTAAAAGAGCTGATTTCTTTGGGGCAATGCCCCACAAAAGGCCCTTTTAAGGGCTATTGGTAGTTTAGTTTAGGCTAGGTTTTTTTTTTTTTTTTTGGGTTGGCTTTTTTATTTTGATAGGGCTTTTAGATTAGGTGTAATTAATTTAAAGATCCTGTAATTTGTTTTTTATTTTCTGTAATTTAGTTTTTTTTTTTTTGTAATTTAACTGATTATTTTGAATTTAGTTAATTGAATTTAATTTAGGGAATTTATTTAATTGTAGTGTAGTGTTAGTAGTGTTAGGTGTTAGTGTAACTTAGGTTAGGTTTTATTTTACAGGTAAATTTGTATTTATTTTAGCTAGGTAGTTAGTAAATAGTTAACAACTATTTAGTAACTATTCTACCTAGTTAAAATAAATACAAACTTGCCTGTAAAATAAAAACAAACCCTATGCTAGCTACAATGTAACTATTAGTTATATTGTAGCTAGCTTAGGGTTTATTTTATAGGTAAGTATTTAGTTTTAAATAGGAATTATTTAGTAATTAATAGTAGGTTTTATTTATATTTATTTTAATTATATTTAAATTAGGGGGTGTTAGGGTTAGACTTAGGTTTAGGGGTTAATAAATTTAATATAGTGGCGGTGTTTATTATAGTGGTGGTGATGTCCGGAGCGTCAGATTAGGGATTTATAATTTAATTTTAGTGTTTGCGATGCGGGTGGGCCTCGGTTTAGGGGTTAATAGGTAATTTATGGGTGTTAGTGTACTTTTTAGTAATTTAGTTATGAGTTTTATGCTACGGCTTTGTAGTGTAAAACTCATAACTACTGACTTTAAAATGCGGTACGAATCTTGACGGGATAGGGTGTACCGCTCACATTTTGGCCTCCCAGGACAAACTCGTAATACCGGCGCTATTGAATTCCCATAGAAAAAAGACTATACGCAATTTGTTTAAGTTGATTTGTGGTAAGGCCAAAAAGCAGCGTTAGGAGGCTTAACGCTGCTTTTTCAGTATAACGCAAAACTCGTAATCTAGCCGTAAGTGTTTTTTATTTTGTGTAACTTTGTTATTTTTTTTGTAACTTAGTAATTCTTTATAGTAGAATTAAATAACTTGAGTAGGGTTAGGTTTTTAAATATGTAATATAGTTAATGTAATTGTTAGTTTAATGTAATTTTAGTATAATAGTTAGGGTAGGTTAATTAATAGTTTAATATAGTTTAATGTAATTTTAGTATAATAGTTAGGATAGGTTAGTTAATAGTTTAATATAGTTTATTTTAATTCTAACGGTAAGTTTAAATGTATTATAAGATAGGTATGAGTTAATATTTAATGTAAAGTTAGCGGGTTGTTAGGTTTAGGGGTTAATAGCTTAATTAAGTTTATGGCGATGTGGGGGGCTGGCGGTTTAGGGGTTAATAGGTTTAGTAAGTGGTAGTGATGTGGAAGGCCAGGGGTTTAGGGGTTAATAAATTTATTTAGTTGCGGAGGGGTCCGGGAGTGGCGGTTTAGGGGTTAATAACTTTATTAGCGTTGCAGTGGGCTCCGGGAGCGGCGGGATAGGGGCTAATACATTTATTTAGTTGCAGCAGGGTCTGGGAGTGGCGGAATAGGGGATAATAATATTATGTAGGTTGCGGCAATGTCGGGGCGGCAGATTAGGGGTGTTTAGACTCGGGGAACATGTTAGGGTGTTAGGTGTAAACTTTACTGGTTTTCTAGCATAGAAATCAATGGGATATCGGGCAGCATCGAACATAAGCTTTCACTGCTTTCAGACTCATTCATTGATTCCTATGAAATCCGCGGCCTCCAGGGTGGCGGATTGAAAACCAGGTACGCTGGGCCGGAATTGCCACGAGCGTACCTGTTAGAAGTTTGATAACTTGCAAAAGTTGTCAGATAGTGCCGAATTTGTATTCGGAACATCTGTAACAACATAAGCATCGATCTGTGTCAGATTGAGACCGGCGGATCGTATGTTACGTCACAGATTTCAACTTTTGCCGGTCTGTAGGCTTCGATAAATGGGTCGAATCAGGCTCGCCACAATTACGCTGCGGAATTCCAGCGTATTTGCGGTTGATGGCTTGATAAATATCCCTCATAGTGTTGGCATAACCTAGACCTCATATGCTGTTGTGTAAATATGTAAGACGGGAAGAGGATATATAGTTACATAAGTAACAACCCTGACTCACTGAGCAGTATAATGTCTGAGGATTAAAGTGAAACCCAGGCTGCTACATTTACTGGTGGAAAAGGTTTTAGCTAATCTTAATAAAATATTTTATACATCGATTTCCTGTTTCTGTAATAAAACTTACTATAGAATTCTAAATAAACTGAACCAGAAGTAATGTATTTCTGGGTTCTGACATATTTATCAAACAAAAGCTAGAAGCAGAAAGGCAGATGGTTCCTCACCAAATGGGTCAACACACATGACCTGACAGCCATAGTTGCAGCATTTCTGCTTGAGCGGGCATTCTGCATCACTGGCGCACCGTGCTGGGGGGAGAGGTTCTTTGCAGGCTATGAGTGTCATCACCACGGGGCAGGTTCCTGGTTTATCTGGGGGACAACAACAGCCAAGTGAGGTTAGAGGAATAACGTAAAACAGATCCAGGTATCCAACAACACAGAAGTGCATACGTTTTATAAAAGTCTAAAAGCTATTATATATATATATATATATATATATACGCACATAGCAATAAAACTTTGCACCAAGTATATTCAAATCCAAAAGCACCACTTTATTAGATAATCACTGTGGTGTTTGTCATTGATAAGATGACAAACACCATGCTGATGATTTAATAAAGTGGTACTTTTGGATTTGAATATACCGGGTGCAAGTTTTTATTTGTTCATTGTGTTTTGGAGACCGGTGAGCAAGCAATACAGGGTGTGCAGGGGTTGTGTATATATATCTACCTGGGTGCAGAAGATGTAGAATACAAATAGCAAAGATGTTGCACTCACAGGAATTTAGGTCATCAGTAAGTCAAAAGTTTATTGACGTTTCGGGGACTAATCTATCCCCTTCTTCAGAATAAATAAAATGTGCAAAACAACACTCTTATATAGTGTATACAATACAATCCTAACAAAAATCCAAACCTGGTGTGAACACAATAAAATGTGAATGGAACTCACGCCATACGTTCCACAAGACCAGAAGTGACCTCACTTCCGCTTTCGGCAATAACAGAACAACCCATTAAATACCAAATATAAGTGTACAAAAATGTTGGATTTAAAACTGTAACGTATAAACACTGTCCGTGTTATAGACATAGTGTGTTTAGGCAGTTGAAAATATAACTGTGGTATAAGGCGAAACCTGCCGTGAAGCTGGCTGGAGGTTCACTGGTTGCCAAGGTAACCTCAAACACTTTTATATGCGGTTGTCAGTTTTCTTGTTTGTAGTGGGAAATCCCTCATTTCCAATTATGTGCACTTATTATATACAACTTGTGACAAAGGTGATTATATTGTTTCAAATGTCAAACTTATCTAGACACGCATGAGCCCCAAAAAAACATTACATCTGTGAAACATGGTACTGACTTGAGGACTTGGAGATGTCTAGGTCACCACATTTGTTGTCACGTGTGGAAGACTATCTTTTCATCGTGTCAAGTCACTCATTTCCAGAGAGTTATATTGTGTAATTAAATGCAACATTAAATAACCACTTCAATCAAACATACTAGATATTGAGATTTCAGTCATATTGGTTATACACGTAAAGTTACCGCTTATCTTATTTACAATATATACACGTGTCTAGCACAAATATGTTCATCAATATGTCACCCTTTATGCATACATCAATGACTTTGCCCTTTTGGAACAGGATATCAATGGTGTAATAAATACTATACATCAGGCTTAATTAGGGAACACCGATCACTGAGAGTGACTCATAATAATCTGTGCATGTATATTACTGAGGTGAACACAAGTTAGAAAAAGATCCCTGCATGCATCCCAGTCACCAGTAATGTATGAGGAGAGCATGCAGGCCAAAAGGTCTGCCGCCAACCCCACCATCACTGTCTATAATTGCACAGAGACACAGAACCCATGGTATGTATCTGGTGTTATCTCCTAGATAATTGCCTTAAAATCAGGTATAGAATTGAGTTCACCAGGGTGTATTGTCCCCAATCTGTATATCCATTTTGCTTCTCACCTCAAAAGAATTTTATCCCGATCACCTCCTCTGTCCAGTTTAGGGACATGATAAATTAGGATAATTCTTATTGAAGATACTGAGTGGGACTTCTCCACACAGTGCCATGCCACTAGTTGGTCTGAGTAGCCTTTGTCCAGAGCCTGTCTAATGGCTAATCTGATTGGCCATTTGTTCTTTCTTAGTATCATGTGTTTTGCCCACATAATAAAGGGCACAGGGGCAAATAAGGACATAGATTACATGTGTTGTGTTACACAATATTGAAAACCTGATCTTAAAGGTTTTGTTCCTGTGGGGATGGTG
Source organism: Bombina bombina (assembly GCF_027579735.1). Lineage (NCBI taxonomy): Eukaryota > Metazoa > Chordata > Amphibia > Anura > Bombinatoridae > Bombina > Bombina bombina. The sequence goes on from NC_069502.1 coordinate 24,704,015, forward strand.
AAAGGATTTTGTTGCAATTAAACTGTTGCATGTCACACATCCTAGGCATTTATAGCAACCTTTAATGTTAGTACATACTTTAGGATCTGTCTTGACTGAAAGATCTCTAAGGTTGGTGTCCCATCTGTAGCCAACCATAGGTCTAGTGTCCTTAATGCATGGTGATTTAGGGTCTGAAGTAAGGATAGACCGGTGTTTTCTCAGTATGGTTCTAGTTTGGGTGGTGTTTGGTGCGAAAATTGTGACCATGATCAATTTCTTATTATTGGCCTCATTTTCTCTGTTTTTTTGGATTAGGTCAGTTTGACAATGATGTTGTACCTCTTCCATTACGGTATTTACCACCTTTGGTTTATTACCCCTTTGTAGAAAACTGTTTCTGACTTCTTGTAACTGGGAGACCCCCACATCTAACTGAGTTATTTATAAGATCCCTGATCATCTGTGACTTTACAATCCAGTGAAGGTGGATGGCAACTTTCTGCTTTCAACCAAGAGTTGCGGTCAGTTGGCTTAGTTTATAGTGTGCTACCTAGTGAGTTATTTGAAATAAAGACAGATAGATCCAGAAAATTTATGTTTTGTTCCACAACATTAATTTTGAATCGTACCGTGGTGTTAGAGTTGTTCAACGTTGTGATCCTTTGTTGTAACAATTCTTGGCCACCTCTCCATATTAAGAGGATGTCGTTGATGTATCTTTGGTAGAAGATAATCAATTGTTTGTTAATGCCCCATAGATATTCATTTAAAAAAAAAAGACATCAATGTGTTAGAGCCCATGGCCGTTCCTGATATCTGTACATAGTATCTTTCTTAAAATTTGAAATAGTTGTTTTTTAGAAAGATTTCAATTAAAGATAAAAGGTATTCCACCTACTGCATATTTTTATATCTCATTCAGAGGAAACTTTACATGAATTCTGTTTTTGTATTTGCTAGACGGCTTATGAGTCAGATTATAAACCCTTTGATTATCTTAAAACTGCTGTTTCTTAATCTCAGAGGCGGCAGTAATTACCTCGGACTGAAGGCCAACTGCTTCTCTCTTGCCAAGAGCAGGGGCAGGATTGTGTATTGTAGAAAAAAAGCATTGTGTAGTGTAGAAAATACAACAAAATGAAGAGCTTACTACTTATTACAAAGGTAATATATACTGGCCCCTTATCTTGTAAAGGTAAAAAAAAACAGAGACAAATTCTGTTCCAGTGTAGAATAAGCGCACACTATCTACACACAGAGACTGGCAGACACAGAAAAACATGCCGACCTAAAGAAACAGAGTGTGCCAACAATGTGCCCAGGGAGTAATAGAAGATGAGATACACTTATTGCAGCAGTGCCCTAAATACAACGACGTAAGGGAAAATCATTTCCAGAAACAGCTGAGATAAACAATTTCAACTTCATTGCTGAGCAGAGAAAATAAAAAGGAAAAAAAACAGCACAACGGTCATCTGACTACACTGGAACTTGCTACAGACTGAGAGAGACCCCATGTAACTGTAATCTCCTCTTATTACAGAGGCTGCAATACCCCACTGTTTCACAGAATCCCTTTTCCCTAAATAACAAACAGCTAGATTACTAGTGGAGCGCCAGGGCCGCCACTAGAAATTTTGGGGCCCCTGACTCAACCATTGATCAGGGCCCCCCCCCCCTTTTTTGACATGTGCAATTTTTGACCAAGTGACTAAATGTATATGCACTTTATTCTTAAGTGTCTATTTAAACTTGGAAATGTTGTAAAGTTAGTAACATACACACACACAGACACACTCATACACTGAAACACACAAACACACTCACAAATAAGGATTCTCATATAGACACTCTAGCAGACACACAAAGAAACACACTCAGACACAGAAACCCAAACAGACACTTAGCACTTGTTTACATTGACCTGACAAGTAATGAGGTAAACTACAGTTTTGTAAAAAAAGGAGATTTAGAAAACAAAATATGGAGTTCTGATTATCTTTTTTGTAAAGGAAGATGACAACTAAATTATGACAACAGCATGCAGTGGCTGAAAGGAAGGGCCCTGAACTGCCTAAACAATAATTTAAAGGTTAAATGGTGGAGTGGTTACTTCCGGAAAGGTCTTGTTAGTCTCAAAGTCTGTAGAAAGATGTGAATAATTAGTAGTAAGGTCAAAATGTCCTAAAAAGGAACAGACAATGGACACACACAAACTCAAACCTTGCACATACACCCAAGGAAACACTGACAGAGACAGCCTCAGAAAACACACAAAGACATATACACACATACACACACAGAGACACCCACAGAAAACACACAAAGACATACACACACACACACACAGAGACAACCACATGAAAAACACAGAAAGACATACATACACACACCCTCACTGAGACATCCACAGAAAACACACAAAGACATACACACACCCTCACAGAGACACCCACAGAAAACACAGACATACATACATACATACATACACACACACACACACACACACACACACACACACACACACACACACACAGAAACACCCATAGAGAAAGCTCAAAGACATATGCACACACCCTCACAGACATCCACAGAAAATGCACAAAGACATACACACCCACCCTCACAGAGAGACCCACAGATAAAAAATACATACACATAGAGACACAAACCAAAGCACAAAGACATAAACACATACACCCACAGAAACACTCACAGGAGGAAACATTTATGCACCTTGCATCCCCTAAATCAACAGTGTGTGACATGCATGATAAAAAAACATGCAGAAATTAAGAGATCACTTTTTAAAGAATCATATTTGTAAATGTGCAAACAAAAATAATTCTGTGAATTCAAAATTGTACATTAATGAGCTGGGTAGATGGCTAGATGAAGAAAAGTACCTTTAAAAGGTTGACATATGTTTGTTTGTTTTTTTCCCATTTTCCCCAACCAAGAGCACCACTTCAAATATAGTGTACAAATTTTCCCATCTGTCAGCTGTACTTATGGATTTTGAAAATGCTGTACTCTATATGGTCTTGGTGGGACCATAAGCTGTGGTACTCATACCATTAGATCTGGTTAAATGCAGGATTTAGGCTTGTTGGTATGTATTTCAAAACTAAGTCAGCTGTAGTGTAAACTGAACAGTTTTAAGTTAACCTGTCTCATTTCAAACACTGAGCAATCTTAGTATGAGAGTATAAAATTTTATGCAGATGTAAAAATCTTAGATAAAATGCCTCCTTGCATCTGGAAAGTCCTTGCATAAAGAGGCAGTAAACTGGAATGTAATATATATATATATATATATATATATATATATATATATATATATATATATATATATAAAAAATGCATATCTGCCAAAAGGGCATCTACCATTTGTGTATTGAGGAGGAAACATTTCTGCATGGTTTTAAATATAGAATTTCTACAGCATTGTCAAATAATCATAAATACACTGCTGCTAAAAAAAAATGTGTTTTTATGGACCCCTAGCCCCACCATACAACTACTACCACACTGAAGTTACAATTCAAAATTGCACAAAGAAATAAAAAATATTTGCTAAGTAAGTCCTACCTCCTCTTCAAATGAAAGTGATCTGCCGTCTGACTCAGGCACACACTGTACAAAGTACCAAGTCTGTCTCACACTGAGCATAGTGGTTTAGTGCACACTAAGAAATCCTCTCAAATGCTAATACTTTACTCCTTGTAATAACATTTCCCATGCTCAATTAGCACTCTCCTGTAGTACCCACTGGTGGCTGCCAAAATGTAAAAAAAAAAAAAAAAAAAAATATTTTTTTTTGGTAGTTTTTGCCTCATGGGGCCCCCCTGGCTCATTGGGCCCCTGACAGGAGTCACCCCTGTCACCCCCTGATGGCGGCCCTGTGGAGCGCTATCGAGATTGCAATGTTTTGTGCTCTCAAATCCATATTTCAAGTTGTGCAGTATTTAAATCACTGCAAATTAGTTTGCCCTATTTTTTAAAAACCCTATTCTTAAAAATCCTAAACTTAAAAGAAGCCCTACCCTAAAAATAGGAGAAGGGCATTTAGTAGGGCATTGCCCTAATGCCCTAAAGTGATTACAGCCCTTTTGTTAATTAAAAACAAATAGTACAAAAAAGGGCATCAGTAATTTCAGCTCTTTTGCACCCTAGGTACCCCTGAGAAAGGTCAGAAATCGTATTAGAGCTAGAGGGGAGGATTAGAAGGAGCTCAGTCTTGGACATGTTAATCTTTAGGTGGTGAGAGGCCATCCAGGAAGAAATGCCAGATAAGCAGTCGCTGAGATGAGAAAGGAAAGAGTCCCGGTTGAGATTTTATAAGGAAAGGGGCATAGTTGAGCAGTGCTGGCGAGTGGCTATGTCTCTTCCTTAGAGATGGGAGTGTGACGTCACCATCTGCATCACCAACATTGCCGCTAATCAGCATTTTGCTGTGGCTGGGGCCCTATTTGAAGCGAGCATATACGGCGCAGACACTGTGCTTACTGAAACAAAATATAGTTTAACGTGTAAGCACACTCCAAATATTGCCGGCGTGACATAGGTTGTACTATGCTAACTACCTCAGGCAATGTATTCTTGACAGCTGATAGTGGGCAAGACAAACATGGCCGTTACCCACCTCGCAACCCGCATTTCGCTGATTCGAACATATTGCACTGGTGTCGGCATGTCTGAATCAAAGTGCAGCTTACTCCGACTAGCACTCCCCACTAACTCTCCCTATGTAACATCTAACCTACATTGCCCCTGCACCACCTCCCACCTACCAGCTACATCCGAGCTAACCCTGCACTGCCCAGCTAACTCCCCCTGACCGCCTACACATACGTCCTGCCTAACCTACACACCCCTGGGACGCCCTGCTAAGTCCCTAATACCGCCTACACTGACGTTATGTCTAACCTACGCTCCCCTGGAACACTCGGCTAACTCCCCCTGACTGCCTACATATATGTCATGCCTAACCTACGCACTCCTGGAACACCCAGCTAAGTCCCCCTGATAACCTACACATATGTCACACCTAACCTACACACCCCGAACGTGACCAGCTAAATCCCCCTTATAACCTACACATATGTCACGCCTAACCTACACACCCCTGGCGTGACCAGCTAAGTCCCCCTGATAACCTACACATATGTCATGCCTAACCTACACACCCCGGGCGTGACCAGCTAAATCCCCCTTATAACCTACACATATGTCACGCCTAACCTACACACCCCTGGCGTGACCAGCTAAGTCCCCCTGATAACCTACACATATGTCACACCTAACCTACACACTCCTGGCGTGACCAGCTAAATCCCCCTTATAACCTACACATATGTCACGCCTAACCTACACACCCATGGCGTGACCAGCTAAGTCCCCCTGATAACCTACACATATGTCACACCTAACCTACACACTCCTGGCGTGACCAGCTAAATCCCCCTGATAACCTACACATATGTCACGCCTAACCTACACACCCCTGGCGTGACCAGCTAAGTCCCACTGATAACCTACACATATGTCACGCCTAACCTACACACCCCTGGCGTGACCAGCTAAGTCCCCCTGATAACCTACACATATGTCACGCCTAACCTACACACCCATGGCGTGACCAGCTAAGTCCCCCTGATAACCTACACATATGTCACACCTAACCTACACACCCCTGGCATGACCAGCTAAGTCCCACATACTTTCTACTGTTTGAAAAATACCTGACTATAATTAAACTATACTAAATAGTAAACCTCCCCTTTATAGCTATAGGAGCTATATCAGTAAAATTATAAACAATTTCTTTATTTTCTATTTAAAGGGACACTGAACCCAAATTTTTTCTTTTGTAATTCAGATAGAGCATGCAATTTTAAGCAACTTTCTAATTTACTCCTATTTACAATTTTTCTTCGTTCTCTTGCTATCATTATTTGAAAAAGAAGGCATCTAAGCTTTTTTTTGGTTTCAGTACTCTGGACAGCACTTTTTTTATTGGTGGATGAATTTATCCACCAATCAGCAAGGACCACCCAGGTTGTTCACCAAAAATGGGCCGGCATCTTTCTTTACATTCTTGCATTTCAAATAAAGATACCAAGAGAATGAAGAAAATTTGATAATAGGAGTAAATTAGAAAGTTGCTTAAAATTTCATGCTCAATCTGAATCACGAAAGAAAAATTTTGGTTACAGTGTCCCTTTAATGTTAAGAATTTAAAATGGAATACTATCTTGCTATTGGCTGATTAAAACTCAACCATTAGGGATAGCATGATTACAAATCAGCCAATAGATATGAAGCAGTACTCCAATATAAAGGGGTTTGGAGCATCCAGAAATTCAGCGTGCGGCAGCAACCGCACAAAGAGGAGGGCTCTAGGTAGAAAGCTGGCGTGTACGAGGGGCAGGGGGCGCGCGGCTGACAGATCAACGGTCAATGCTGAATCTATGGGAGAGGGAGGAGGGAGAGGGGAAATATTGTTTAGAAAAGGGATCTGGGAGGGGGGTAGGATATTGAGGGGGGGCAGCTACACTATGGAAAAATTGGGTGAAATAAAAAAATAAAATAAAAAAAGCACATTTGTTAAGAAATCGGGTACTGGAAGACAGCTGCCAGTACCTAAAATGGCCACAAATAGGAAGAAGGGGCAGGTTAAGAGAGCTGTTTGGGGGGATCCTAGAGGTTGGGGGTTAGTGGGAACCTACACTGCAGGAACTTTGTATTTATTTTTAAAATATGCTTAAAAAAAAAAAGGCTTTTATTTTCGTACTGGCAGACTTTCACCCAGTACTTAAGATGGCGGTGAAAATTGTGGGATGGGGTAAGGAATAGAGCTGTTTGTGAGGGGTCAGGGAGGGATGTGTCAGGTAGGAGACTGATCTCTACACTAAAGCTAAAATTAACCCTACAAGCTACCTAAATAATCCCTTCACTGCTGGGCATAATACAAGTGTGGTGCGCAGCGACATTTAGCTGCCTTCTAATTATGAAAAAGCAACACCAAAGCCATATATGTCTGCTATTTCTGAACAAAGAGCATCTCAGAGAAGCATTTACAACCATTTGTGCCATAATTACACAAGCTAATTGTTAATAATTTCAGTGAGAAACCCAAAGTTAGTGAAAAAGTTAACAATTTTTTTTATTTGATCATATTTGGCGGTGAAATGGTGGCATGAAATATACCAAAATGTGCCTAGATCAATTCTTTGGGTTGTCTACTACAGTACACTAAAGTTAAAATTAACACTACAAGCTCCCTACAAGCTACCTAATTAACCCCTTCACTGCTGGGCATAATACAAGTGTGGTGCGCAGCGGCATTTAGCAGCCTTCTAATTACCAAAAAGCAATGCCAAAGCCATATATGCCTGCTATTTGTGAACAAAGGGGATACCAGAGAAGCATTTACAACCATTTATGCCATAATTGCACAAGCTGTTTGTAAATAATTTCACTGAGAAACCTAAAGTTTGTGAAAAAGTTAGCGATTTTTTTTATTTGATTGCATTTGGCGGTGAAATGGTGGCATGAAATTTAACAAAATGGGCCTAGATCAATACTTGGGATTGTCTACTAAAAATATATATATACCTGTAAAGCGATAATCAGGGATTCCTGACAGATATCAGTGTTCCAATGTAAAGAAAAGGCCCGTATGAAAGAATTAAAGAAGGGCACCTGTGATCCCACTTCCCTAGGAGTGGAGCATTCCAAGGTGGGTGGGGCTGAAAAAGGTAGATAAGCCCCGGGTCAGCAAGTGAGGTCACAGGTGTCATTACAGGAGCAGCACGGTAGGAGGTGTGTGTTTGGTGCACTGGCTTACCTGGAGATGGACGCATTACTGGAGCAGTTGCTGTCGTCGGCGAGGCGGAATGGAGAGGCATGGGTCTGGCAACAGTTGACGATGGCTGGTGAGGCGGCCACAGCAGTTTCAGTGGATGGAGCAGCGGGACGGAGTGGAGGACGGCCGGCCAGGAGGTCGAGGCCACCGGAGAGGTTGAGCCCAGGTGTCAGTATGAGGAGGTCCGGTCGAGAGAGGAGTCACCCAGGAGGTCCGGAGGAGCAGAGGGCGAGGTCGGAAGGCAGCAGAGGTCGCAGAACGGGAGCGGTGGCCGAGGCACGGCCTAGAACGGCGCCGGCGTCTGACGTCACGGAGGTACGTCAGTGCGTGGAGCCGGGCGCAACAAGAGGACGCGGGAGAACGGCGAGGACCAGGAGGAGCATCGCAGAGACAGGTAAGGCAGCTGGGCTATCGAAGAGATGGGGCATCCATGCTGAGCTATCGCAGAAGGATCAAGAGGATGAGGGCGGCCGGAGATAAGGCCGGGGAGGGGGAGGTAACTGTCAGGAGGCAGGAGGCAAAACGGGTAATGGCCCTGAAGGGGTGGTGGACAGAGGGTGGTAAGAAAAAAAAAAAAAGGGGCTAGCGAAGGGGTTAGTTTTCGGGCGGCCAGAAATAAGGCCGGGGGGGAAGGAAAAAAGGACTGGGATAATGGTGGGAGAAATAGGGGGAGGGCCGGAAAGATGGCCTTAGGCAGCAGGAGAGCCCGCGTCTGGTTAGTGTTAACGGCAGGAAGGGGAATGCTTAGGATGGCACCCCACTGTAGATAAAGTGGTGGTTGGTCCAATAAGATAAAGAAAAAGGGTTTGCGGAGTAGCGGAAGGGGTAGTGTGGGCAGGGGAGACCGCGGATAGGGCCTGCACCTATTATTATGAATTTGACTTGTCCAATGTTTAGTATCTAGACTGTGCACCATGATTTTGTGTAATATGATTGTTTTCTGGAAAAATGAAAAGGGCAAAGAGTCAAAATTTCCATTTAGCTAATATGCATTTAATTCTGCCGGCTACCTATAACCATATTACTCTATGCACAGCAGGATATGTAACCCCCCATCTCGCAAAACTACCATGGGAAGTATAATTCCTGTTTTAAAGGAAGAATTGACCTAACTTTTCTCTGGGCACTTCCTTGCATGTTTGCGGCAGGGGCTGAAAGTATAAACATTTCTACCTGATATTCGATATTTAGTGTTCTTCCTTTTCTAGTGCAGAGATTATATTAATAACTTAATAACATAATTTGGTCCACGTTTCGTCAGAGAATTAAGTATTGTCGAGGTGGGATAGGGGCATGGGTGGAGGGACTGATATATAAAACAAAAAAATATATATATAAGGAAGAGGGGATATAGGCTATGGGGGGGTTTCCCCAATTGTTATGGGCTGTTTTAATACTTTTAATATGTTTCAGGATTGGTTAGGGAAGAACGGAGGGGCGAGGAGGCTATAAACGCCAGTGGAAGGGAGACCCCAGCACAACAGGAGCGGTATACGGAGCCGCCGCTTGAGCTCAACGCCAGCGGTGACTTTGGCGAGGAAGAGGAGGATCCCCTAGAAGGAACGTCAGCAGGACCAAGGACGCCGGGTCAGGTAGGAGATCTGTCCGCCTTGGCGCAGATCTTGCAGTTATTGTCTCCTCAACGGAGTGGAGGGGGGCAGGTGGCAGGGACTCACAGGGGGGGGTCAGTGGTTAGGGGGAACTCTGAGGGGAGGGATGTTATTGCTATGTCCCCATTGCAGGCAACAGGTGAAAGCGGCAGAACGGGGAGGAGGGACGCCCTTCTGGACAGGACGGTGATCGCGGGTGGACGCAGGAGGTCCAGGTCACCGCTGAGGAGGATGCGGGGAGGAGGACCACCGGCATCTCCCACATGGGCGCGGGTGGATAGGAGCCATGACTGGAGCAGGCACAGCAGAGGGAGATCGCCTGCCAGGAGGGAAGCTGTACGGAGGAGGCTGGATGCTAGCAGAGGACAAGAGGAAGAGGATAGAGACAGAAGCCGCAGGGAGGAGGTGAGGCCAGTACGAGCGGATGGACCAGAGACGGTGCAGCAGCCAGCAGGTGAGATGGCTGGTGGGGCACCCGGCGTGAATGAGGCAGTGACTGGAGAGAGGGAGGCAATGGTCTCGGGTTTGAAGAGTTTTTAGCGACATTAGAGAGACCGGGGGGGAGGGCTTCGGTAGCAGCAGCATGGGTGCCCCCCAGGCCTAGTACAGCCGTGGGTGGGCCGCAGGCGAGTGCAGGGAGCGGGGCAGAGGTCCCAGTGGTAAGAGTACCAGAAAGGGCCCTTAGGAGACCATGTCTTTGTTCGGTAGGTCCGTTAGGGATTCACTTGACCAGTGAGCTGAGGGAAAAGATTGGGAAGCGGGAATTTGTAGAGATTTTCTCTTTATTGCCCCTAGAGCATGTCTTGGAGGTCAAGGAGGACGAGAAGGAGAAGGGTAAGAAGGATGAGGAGGAACGTAGGAAGCAATGGCGTAAATTGCCAAAGACTTTTGGCAACTAGTCGCAGGCCTTTTGCATTTTGGCCAGTGTCATATGCGAGAAGGCACCAGATCAGGGTTCTTCGCTGTTTTGTTATTATGATGAAATTGCGGGTGCGTACAGAACATACGGGGGCATGGCGTGGTGGAGATACGATGAGGGTTTTCTACAGCGGATGGCCGTGCGTCCGGAGATGAGGTGGGATGACAGGGATATGGGGATATGGCTCGAGATGATGACCCCCTTGCGGGGGAGCTATTCCTTTCGGAGCTTCGGGCAGGGGGCTGAGAGCGGAAGTACTGGAGGATCGGGAACAGCAATCCGGAAAGGATTGTGTTTCCAATTCAATGAGGGGCAGTGCAGATTTGGGGCATTGTGCAAATACAAGCACGAGTGTTCTGGTTGTGGAGGGATCCATTCCTTTGCTAAATGCTTCAGAAAGGGTAAGCAAGGGACCAGGCCAGGGGACATGGGTGCAGCGGGCACGGACTCCGGTTAGGGTCGAAAGGATGGTGACGTGGTTAGAGGCGTACGCCCATGAACGGGGGCACGCAGGGGATGCTGAACTGATCCTAACGGGGTTCAGTTTGGGCTTTATGATCCCGCACAGAGAACAGTATGCAGGGGGGGTCGTGGGTAATTTGAATTCAGCCACGGAGCACCCGGAAGTGTTGAGAGAGAAAGTTTGGAAAGAGGTTAAGTTGGGTGGAATGGCGGGTCCATTTAAGGATCCGCCATTACCCAATTTGAGGGTATCACTGCTGGGGGTGGTTCCTAAAAAGGTTCCGGGGCAATACCGGATGATCCACCACTTGTCTTACCCAAAGGATTTGTCAGTCAATGATGGCATTGATCCGGAGTTAGTCTCGGTGAAGTATGCATCTTTCGACAAGGCAGTGGAGCTGGTGAGGGCAGCAGGGAGGGGAGCATTGATGGCGAAGGCTGATGTTGAATCGGCCTTTCGCCTTCTCCCAGTTCATCCGAGATGTCATCACTTGTTGGGGTGTGTGATGGAGGGATCCTTTTTTGTGGACCTATGTCTCCCGATGGGTTGTTCCATCTCATGTTCATACTTTGAGAGGTTCAGTTCCTTCGTGGAGTGGGTGGTGAAACAGACGGCGGGCATTTCATCAGTAGTGCACTACTTAGATGATTTTTTTGTTCGTTGGTCCAGCTGGCTCGACGGTGTGTGAACGGTTAGTCCAGGTATTTGGACGGGTGACTAGGGATTTTTGAATCCTGGTGGCGGCAGAAAAATCGGATGGCCCGGGAACGTCGTTAAGTTTTCTGGGAATCTAAATGGATTCAGTCAGGATAGAATGCAGGTTGCCAGAGGACAAAGTGATAGACCTTAGGATGGTCATTGGCAAGATGGTAGGGAGCAAGAAGGCTACCCTCAGGGAAATTCAATCATTGTTAGGGAAGCTAAACTTTGCTGGCAGGATCATTCCCATTGGCCATATATTTTGCCGACAGTTGTCACTGTTGACAGTGGGGGTTTCGAACCCTAGACACCACATCAGGCTGTCGAAGAAGGTGAAGGAGGACTTAAAGGTGTGGCAAATATTCTTGGAGGAATTTAATGGGAAGGTCATAATGCAAGAAAAAGGCTGGTCGGATGACCAGCTGTGTCTGTAGACGGACGCCGCAGGGGCGCATGGTTTTGGAGCGTACTTGAAAGGCCAGTGGTGTGTGGGAAAGTGGCCCGGAGTGTGGGCCGAGTGGGGTTTGACCAAGAACTTAACTTTCTTGGAGTTGTTCCCTCTGGTTGTGGCACTGCGGATTTGGCCTGAGCGATTGAGCAATAAAAGGGTGTGTTTCCATTCAGACAACTAGGGCGTGGTGTGGGCAATCAACCGCCTGACGGTGAATTCGCCGGCGGTGATAAGGCTCCTGAGAGTGTTTGTTTTGGAGTGTTTTAGGTGTAACATCTCTTTCAGGGCGGTACATGTCCCGGGGCGGTTGAATGTTATCGCTGATGCTTTGTCCCGATTTCAGTGGGACAGGTACCGAGAGGTGGCCCCGCAGGCGGAGCAGGAAGGTGTTGTATGCCCCAAGGACTTGTGGCAACTGGGTTGCCAGGAGTGTTGAGCTTGGTAAGCGGAGAGCTAGCACCTAATACATGGAGGGCTTACTCCCGAGTGTGGAAGGTGTGGGAACAGAGGCTGGTGGATGAGCAGCTGCATGAGAATAGGAGGAGCTGCTTAATGGTTTGGCTGGACTGGTTAGGCTCATGGGAAAGGGAAGGGCTGTCGCCTTCTGAGGTGCGTAAAAGAAAGGCGGCGATGGCATTTCTTTTTCAGTTAATGGGAAAAGAGGATCTGACAAAAGTTTTTGTGGCCCGGATGGCGGTCCGGGGTATGTGCAGGGGAGGGTCGCGTACGGACCAGCGTAGACCGGTTACTTTCGCAATTCTGCAAGGGCTCGAGGCCAACTTAAGTAGGGTATATTCTTCAAGGTATGAGGAGTTGTTGTTTAAAACAGCGTTCGTGTTGGCCTTTTTTGGGGCGTTTCGGGTGTCTGAATTGGTGGGCAAGAACTGACGGGACAGGAGTGGCATGGGGAAGCAGGATTGTTACGGTTACCCTTAGTCTCGCTGAGAGATGGACCGCTTAGTAGCCTGGATCCCTATTGCTAAAGAGGGGAGAAGCTGCTTTCCATAGTATTCTATATGAGTCTCGCAAATATAGAATAATCTCCCTTAGCTGCAGTACAGCTAGGATACCCTTCTGCCCACAAAAACGAGTCAACGCTGCGATTGAGGGTCAAACAAGAACTCAGGACTGGGATGCCCAGCCTGCTTTTTATTAAGGTTACATGCACACAGGGCACTCCCAGGGGGAGAGGGGGGGAAGCACAAAATCCCCCATCACACATTTAGATAGAGAGCACTGTCCTTTGACAGGCCACAATAGGATTATAGTACTTAAGATAACAAGTTTACAAGTTCATCTTATCAATTAGCAGTCTGGCTCCGGAGGTGATTAGACAATGGGATTGGTTATCTCTAAACTTAGAGCTGAAGCCAGCAAATGTGTATTTAGGCAATAGTTTCTAAAAGCTGAAAAAAGTTAACTCTTTATGAAATGATACTTGTTACGGTTTTCTTGGAGCCCTTCTTAGGCGCTGGCTTGCTGGTTCAGGCATTGCTGCTGGGAAATAAGCTCTTCACAACAAAATAACTAATGCTTCTGTAACAGTGCTCCCTTTCTGTGGAACACTCTGGCAGACACGGTCTGACCCCTTTTCGGGGCAGACTAAGGCTGTCCAGACCGCTGGTTATGCGGGGCTGAGGTCGGTTTGTCTGGACAACCCGTCGGCGTTGCCATTCTGTTTCCCAGGTCTGTAAGTAATGGTGAAATTGAAGGGTTGCAACGATAAGCTCCAACGTAATAGCCTGCCGTTATCTCCAGAGACCCGGTTCAGCCACACCAACGGGTTATGGTCGGTGACCAGAGTGAACTCCTGCCCATATAAATAGGGAGTCAATTTCTTTAATGCCCACACCAAAGCCAAACACTCCTTTTCGACCGCTGCATAGCTGACTTCGCGGGGCAGGAGCTTCCGGCTGATGTAGGCAACTGGATGCTCCCCTCCATCTTCGCCTACTTGGCTGAGGACGGCTCCCAGCCCAAACATGGAAGCATCTGTATGGACGATAAAACGTTTGTTAAGGGCTGGGGCCGCCAAGACAGGAGCGTTAATTAGAGCATTTTTGAGAGCCTGGAAAGCCGTTTCACAGTGGGGAGACCACAGGACCTGTCGAGGTAAGTTCTTCTTGGTCAAGTCAGTCAGGGGTTTGGCAAGTGTGCTGTAGTCTGGTACGAACCGTCTATAGTACCCTGCCGTGCCCAGGAAGGCTAGGACCTGAGTCTTAGTGATGGGGGTGGGCCAATTGGCGACAGCTTCTATCTTGGCCGGCTCTGGTCGCTGCTTTCCACACCCCACCCGGTGACCCAGGTACTGTACCTCGGCCATCCCAAAGTGACATTTTTCTGGCTTCAGAGTCAGGCCAGCAGCCCGGATCTGATCCAGAACCATTCCTACATGAGCTAAGTGGTCCTCCCAGGACTCACTGTGGATCGCTATGTCGTCCAGGTAGGCGCAAGCAAAACTCTGGAAGCCATCCAGGAGCCTATCCACCAAGCGCTGGAATGTAGCTGGGGCATTCTTCATTCCAAACGGCATTACCCTAAACTGATATAAGCCGAATGGGGTGACGAATGCCGACTTGGGGATAGCCTCCGGGGCCAGGGGAATCTGCCAGTAACCTTTGCAGAGGTCAATAGTGGTCAGGTAATTTCCCCTGGCTATACGATCGAGTAGCTCGTCTACCCTGGGCATAGGGTAAGCGTCCGTCACGGTTTTTTCATTGAGCCTCCGATAGTCTATGCAGAACCGGGTGGTCCCATCTTTCTTGGGCACCAAGACAACTGGGGAGGCCCAGGGACTATCGGAGGGCTCAATTACCCTGAGCTGGAGCATCTCATTGATCTCCTTCTTCATTCCTGTCCTAACTGCTTCGGGGATTCGGTACGGAGCCTGGCGCAAGGGAGCTTGTCCCGGAGTATCTACCTGGTGGGTGGTTAAAGTAGTGTACCCTGGCTTCGGGGAGAAGGTGAGGTGTTTGGACTGGAGGAGTTGGCTGAGCTGCTCCCTTTCAGTGGGGCTAAGTCGGTCTCCTATCTGAACCTGAGCCACTATTCCGGTGGGGAGACTCTTTTCTAATAGGTCTGGAATGGGTAGACTGTCTGGGTCTTCCTGAGGGGAACAACATACGGCCGTCACGTTCTCTGGTCGCTCAAAATATTCCTTGAGCATGTTTACATGGAATGTCTTTCTAAGATTGTTGTCATGGCAGCTAGCTATCACATAAGTGGTGTCTCCCCTTTTCTCTACGATCTGGTAGGGACCCTGCCAGGACGCCTGCAATTTGTCTGTCTTCACTGGCTTAAGTACTAGCACCTTTTGTCCTATGGTGAAGATTCTCTTTCGGGCCCCACGATCGTACCATACTTTCTGTCTTCTCTGGGCCAACTGGAGATTAGCCCGCACGGATTTGGCTAATTGCTCCATTCGGTCCCTGAGTTCCAGCACGTATGGCACAATGGGGACACCGTCAGCCTCCATCTCTCCCTCCCAGTGCTCCCGGATCAGGTTGAGGGGTCCCCGTACCTTTCTTCCGTAGAGCAACTCGAAGGGAGAGAACCCTGTCGTTTCCTGGGGCACCTCCCGATAAGCAAATAGGAGGTGCGGCAGGAAGCGTTCCCAGTCTCGGTATTCCTGAGTGAACGTCTTGAGCATTTGCTTGAGGGTCCCATTGAACCTCTCACACAGCCCGTTCGTCTGGGGGTGGTATGGGGAGCTCAGGAGGGACTTAATTTTGCAAACCTGCCAGAGTTGTTGGGTCAATTCAGCTGTAAATTGGGTGCCTCGGTCGGATAGGATTTCTTTTGGAAATCCTACCCGGGAGAACACCTGTACTAGTGCATTCGCTACCGTATCCGCTTGTATGTTGGATAGGGCGACAGCCTCTGGGTACCTGGTAGCGTAGTCCACTACGGTAAGAATGTAGCGCTTACCGGAGGGACTAGGGGTAGCCAGTGGTCCCACTAGGTCAATAGCAACCCGGCTGAAGGGTTCCTCTACAATGGGCATATTTACTAGATGGGCTTTAGGGTGATCGCCTCGCCTTCCTACTCGTTGACACACATCGCAGGTGTTACAGTAAGTTCTAACGTCAGCGTGCACCCCTGGCCAAAAGAACGTGTGAGTAATGCGGTGTAGGGTACGGGTTACGGCTAGGTGGCCTGCTAAGGGGATGTCGTGGCCTATTTTGAGGATTTCTTGACGGTATTTGTGGGGCACTACCAGCTGTCGCCTACGCTGTCCCCTTTTCTCTGTCCAGCGGTATAGTTTCCCTTTTTCCCATAAGAATGTTTCGTTATCTGCCCCGCCCCCTCCGGTCTCTGCTCGTTCCCGGTACTTTTGTAAGGTCGGGTCAGTCTTAGACTCTGCCTCGAAAGCATCTGGGGTGTCCCAGGGTATGGGGCCTAACCTGTCAGGCAAGGTCGGGGTAGGTCTTACCTGTGTCTCCCGCACTGGTGAGAGCTCTCGCTCCGTCCGGGCTTGGGCCCGTGTAGTCACTGGGTCCGCCTCGTTGTTGCATACTGGAGCATAGGCAGAAGTCATGGGGCCCAAATCGTTGCCCAGTAGTACTTCGGCAGGTAAATTATCCATTAGGCCCACGTTCACAGCCCCCTTTCCCGCTCCCCAATCAAGATGCACTTTAGCTGTTGGAATTTTGTACACATCCCCCCCCCGCCACTCTAACGGCCACAGTCTGTCCGGATCGCTTGTGCTCTGGCACCAAATGACTCTGTACCAGCGTGATAGTAGCCCCTGTGTCTCGCAATCCCTCGGTAGATCGCCCCTCGAGCCATACCCTCTGCCGATGGTGCTGGCGGTTATCTGAGGCAGCATATACAGGGTCTGCCTCGTGAAGCGGCCCCACATATCCCTCCATAGGGGCCTCTTGGTTAACACAGAGGGCCCGGGCCGGACGATAGGACCCAGAGGGGTAATTGTAATTCCTGGGTGTCTGGTGCGTATTAAGGGGGCAGCTAGCCATGAAATGCCCTGGTTGCTTGCATCGGTGGCAAGTCGGTCTGGGACGCTCAGAGCTGTTATTGGGTGGTCCTGAGTGTCGGACGGGCCCTGTGGGCACTGGGGCTCGAAATTCAGCACGAGGGGGTGCACGGTAAACCTCTCTGGGTTCGACCCGTGCTGGAGCTCGGTAGTTCATGGGTTCGTGAAGACGGGAGTCATAATGTTCATCGGCCAATTTGGCTGCTTCTTCTAAGGTAGAAGGCCGCCTGTCTAGCAGCCATTCCTTCCCTTGCTGTTCCATGCCATTATAAAAATGTTCTAAGAGAAACAATTGTAAAATTTCCTCACCAGTCACCGCTTTACTTCCGCTCAGCCAGTGATTTGCCGCTCTCCGCATTCGGTGCGCCCATTCCATATGGGTATCGTTAGGCTTCTTTTTCATGCCCCGAAACTGTCGGCGATATGTGTCCGGAGTTACAGCGTACCGTCGCAACAGTGTCTCCTTAACTAGCTCATACTGTGTCACTTCCTCAGCACCCAGAGTACGAAAGGCTTCCAGGGCTCGCCCGGATAGTTTCCCAGACAATATCGTGGGCCACTCTCTGTTGGGAATCTGGTGCAGGGCACATTGCCTTTCGAAGTCCGACAAATATTCATCAATCCCTGTCTCGCTCTCTAGGAAGGGTCGAAATGCTGCATAGGGTATCTTGGGCCTCCCAGCATTTTCGACAGGGATGATTACCTGCGGGGCTTCAGCATTGCGGTGTTCATTCGCTAGGTTGAGTTTGTGGGCTCGAGTCTCTCGTATATCCTCATCCGCCTCCGCCATCAACTGCTGTACCAATTCCATGGAGGGGTTCGGCCCGTATAATGAGAGCCTTTCCCGAACAATCCTGGTTTTTTCGTCACTAATCGTGGTCGGTGTTTCCGCCATTGTGAAGCTCTGATCCAGTTCGGTCAATTCTGTGATCAGCTCTCTCCTCGGCCGGTTGCTGGCGTACCCCCCTCTGCTTTCAAGTAAATCCTTTAGGGTTGTACGCTTCAATTTTTCGTAAGCGCTCTCCATCCGTTCTGTACCTCTCCTAGGAAATCCAGGAAAATCCCGCCGCTGCCGCCAAATGTTACGGTTACCCTTAGTCTCGCTGAGAGATGGACCGCTTAGTAGCCTGGATCCCTATTGCTAAAGAGGGGAGAAGCTGCTTTCCATAGTATTCTATATGAGTCTCGCAAATATAGAATAATCTCCCTTAGCTGCAGTACAGCTAGGATACCCTTCTGCCCACAAAAACGAGTCAACGCTGCGATTGAGGGTCAAACAAGAACTCAGGACTGGGATGCCCAGCCTGCTTTTTATTAAGGTTACATGCACACAGGGCACTCCCAGGGGGAGAGGGGGGGAAGCACAAAATCCCCCATCACACATTTAGATAGAGAGCACTGTCCTTTGACAGGCCACAATAGGATTATAGTACTTAAGATAACAAGTTTACAAGTTCATCTTATCAATTAGCAGTCTGGCTCCGGAGGTGATTAGACAATGGGATTGGTTATCTCTAAACTTAGAGCTGAAGCCAGCAAATGTGTATTTAGGCAATAGTTTCTAAAAGCTGAAAAAAGTTAACTCTTTATGAAATGATACTTGTTACGGTTTTCTTGGAGCCCTTCTTAGGCGCTGGCTTGCTGGTTCAGGCATTGCTGCTGGGAAATAAGCTCTTCACAACAAAATAACTAATGCTTCTGTAACAAGGATGTTGCGTTAGAGGACGGGGTGGTAGAGTTGTGGGTGAGGAGGTCTAAGACGGACCAAGAGGGTAGGGGAGCCGCGGTTGTATTAAGGGAGATTGGTGGCGAGTGTTGCCCAGTAGGAACGGTGAAAGAATACTTGGGTGTGGCCAGGCACAGAGTAGGCCCGTTGCTAGTACATGAGGACGGGTCGTCGTTGTCACGGTTTCAGTTTATAGCTATCATGAGGAAGGCATTGGGGATAATGGGAATGGGGGGCACTGAGTTCGGGTCACATTCATTTAGGATCGGGGCGGCAACTGAGGCGGCGAACTTGGAGTTAGAAGCTGTGGTTATTAGGAGGCTCGGAAGATGGAGATCTGAGAGATTCAGGGGGTACATGAGGCCGGGTTTGGTTTTGTGAAGGGAGCTTCTGACATGTTTTGATTTATTTGGCAGATTCAAGAAGGTGTTGGATTGTAGGACACTCCTATGTGTTCTGGGCAAGGAAGGCGGCAGCGGTGAAACCAGATGGGATCCAACTGGGTTTTAGGAGGGACCGTTTAATAATGAAATGGTTTGGAATACGGGGAATGAAATGAGTGGTTGAATATGCCAGGCTTTTCTCCCCTCCGAATGTGTTAGTTTTGCACGCAGGTGGAAATGATCTAGGGTTTATGCCGCAGAAGGAATTAATCGGGGACATTAAGAGGGGTTTGTATAGGCTAGTACAGTTGTTTCCGGGGGTGGTGTTGGTTTGGTCAGAGATTGAGAGTAGGGTAACATGGAAAGCGGCGTGGGACATAAAAAAGTTGGAGGCTTCCAGGTTAATAGGACAATCACTGGGTATGTAAGGAAGTTGGGGGGGTTGGCTTATGCCATGTAGAATTCAAAGGAGAGTCAGGTAGGTGCTTTTACCTGAAGGACGGAGTGCACCTTAATGAAGTAGGGTTGCATCTGTTTAATTTCACACTGCGGGAGGGGATTGAAAAGGCCTTAGCTTTAAGTGGCGGTACTCGCTAGGGAGCGAGTTGTGGCGGAGGTGCTTTCTATGTCCTATTGAGGCTTACGCCTAATAGAGTATGGCTGGTATTTATTGAGGTGTAAAAAAGGAAGTGAGGGTACGCCCGCCCTGGAAGGGGTGGGGGCTTATAGTAAAGTAAGAGCAAGCACTGAGGTGTGGTTAAAAGATGTTGTAAAAGTTAAGTTAAACAATGTTAATTTATTTGGTTTGTTAATAAATAAGCTGCGGCCTTTTCTCTCCCAATACCGTGTTGTGTATTTATTGGTTAAGAAATGAGTAATTGGAAATGTGGGGCCAAGAAAAGGCCCGTATGAAAGAATTAAAGAAGGGCACCTGTGACCCCACTTCCCTAGGAGTGGAACATTCCAAGGTGGATGGGGCTGAAGAAGGTAGATAAGCCCCGGGTCAGGAATTGAGGTCACAGGTGTCCTTACAGGAGCAGCACGGTAGGAGGTGTGTCCTGCCCTCCCTCCCTAGATATTTAAGTTGGTGGATTGTCGCAGCAATGGTGGAGGTGCTTGCTATGTCCTATTGAGGCTTACGCCTAATAGAGTATGGCTGGTATTTATTGAGGTGTAAGAAAGGAAGTGAGGGTATGCCCCGCCCTGGAAGGGGTGGGGGCTTATAGTAAAGTAAGAGCAAGCACTGAGGTGTGGTAAAATGATGTTGTAAAAGTTGTTAAACAATGTTAATTTATTTGGTTTGTTAATAAATAAGCTGCAGCCTTTTCTCTCCCAATACTGTGTTGTGTATTTATTGGTTAAGAAACGAGTAATTGGAAATGTGGGGTCACTAGCGCTAATTTTGAAAAAAAAAAATGAAATAGCAAAGTGCTACTTGTATTTATTGCCCTATAACTTGCAATAAAAGCAAAGAACATGCAAACATTGGGTATTTCTAAACTCAGGACAAAATTTAGAAACTATTTAGCATGGGTGTTTTTTGGTGGTTGTAGATGTGTAACAGATTTTGGGGATCAAAGTTAGAAAAAGTGTGTTTTTTTTCAATTTTTTCATCATATTTCATAAAACAAAATTTATAGTAAATTATAAGATATGATGAAAATAACGGTATCTTTAAAAAGTCAATTTTATGGGGAGAAAAAGGGTACATAATATGTGTGGGTAAAGTAAATGAGTAAGAGGAAAATTACAGCTAAACACAAACAACCGGGAAATGTAAAAATAGCCCTGGTCCTTAAAGGGACAGTCAACACCAGAATTTTTGTTGTTTAAAAAGAAAGATAATCCCTTTATTACCCATTCCCCAGTTTTGCATAACCAACACAGTTATAATAATACACTTTTTACCTCTGTAATTACCTTGTATCTAAACTTCTGCTGACTGCCCCCCTATTTCAGTTCTTTTGACAGACTTGCATTTTAGCCAATCAGTGCTCACTCCTAGATCACTTCACGTGCATGAGCTCAATGTTATCTATATGAAACACATGAACTAATGCCCTCTAGTGCTCAAAATGCATTCAGATTAGAGGCAGTCTTCAGGGTCTAAGAAATTAGCATATGAACCTCCTAGGTTTAGCGTTCAACTAAGAATACAAAGAGAACAAAGCAAAATTGGTGATAAAAGTAAATTGGGAAGTTGTTTAAAAATGACATGCCCTATTTAAATCATGAAAGGTTTTCGTGGACTTGACTGTCCCTTTAAGGGAAAAAAATTTGAAAAATGGCCTTGTCCTTAAGGGGTTAAAGAATATGATTTTTTAATTTTATTTGAATTTTTAGGATAGGTTTGGTAGTTAGACTATTATTTTGGGGGGTGGCGGGTTATTTAAATTGTATAGGGGGTGGTGTAATTTATTAAAATGTAAAAGAGCTGCCTTGACTTTAGGACAATGCCCTACAAAAGGCCCTTTTAAGGGCAATTGTAATTGTAACTTAGACGTGTTTTATTCTGTAACTTAGATTTTTTATTTTATGTAACTTAGACGTGTTTTATTCTGTAACTTAGATTTTTTATTTTATGTAACAGACGTGTTTTATTCTGTAACTTAGATTTTTTTATTTTATGTAACTTAGACGTGTTTTATTCTGTAACTTAGATTTTTATTTTATGTAACAGACGTGCTTTATTCTGTAACTTAGATTTTTTATTTTATGTAACTTAGACGTGTTTTATTCTGTAATTTAGATTTTTTATTTTATGTAACAGACGTGTTTTATTCTGTAACTTAGATTTTTTATTTTATGTAACAGACGTGTTTTATTCTGTAACTTAGATTTTTTTATTTTATGTAACTTAGACGTGTTTTATTCTGTAACTTAGGTTTTTTATTTTATGTAACAGATGTGTTTTATTCCGTAACTTAGATTTTTTTATTTTATGTAACTTAGACATGTTTTATTCTGTAACTTAGATTTTTTATTTTATGTAACTTAGACGTGTTTTATTCTGTAACTTAGATTTTTTATTTTATGTAACTTAGACGTGTTTTATTCTGTAACTTAGATTTTTTATTTTATGTAACAGACGTGTTTTATTCTGTAACTTAGATTTTTTTATTTTATGTAACTTAGACGTGTTTTATTCTGTAACTTAGGTTTTTTATTTTATGTAACAGATGTGTTTTATTCCGTAACTTAGATTTTTTTATTTTATGTAACTTAGACGTGTTTTATTCTGTATCTTAGATTTTTTATTTTATGTAACTTAGACGTGTTTTATTCTCTAACTTAGATTTTTTTATTTTATGTAACTTAGACGTGTTTTATTCTCTAACTTAGATTTTTTATTTTATGTAACTTAGACGTGTTTTATTCTGTAACTTAGGTTTTTTATTTTATGTAACAGATGTGTTTTATTCCGTAACTTAGATTTTTTATTTTATGTAACTTAGACGTGTTTTATTCTGTATCTTAGATTTTTTATTTTATGTAACTTAGACGTGTTTTATTCTCTAACTTAGATTTTTTATTTTATGTAACTTAGACGTGTTTTATTCTCTAACTTAGATTTTTTATTTTATGTAACAGACGTGTTTTATTCTGTAACTTAGATTTTTTTATTTTATGTAACTTAGACGTGTTTTATTCTGTAACTTAGATTTTTTATTTTATGTAACAGACGTGTTTTATTCTGTATCTTAGATTTTTTATTTTATGTAACTTAGACGTGTTTTATTCTGTATCTTAGATTTTTTTATTTTATGTAACTTAGACGTGTTTTATTCTGTAACTTAGATTTTTTATTTTATGTAACTTAGACGTGTTTTATTCTCTAACTTAGATTTTTTATTTTATGTAACAGACGTGTTTTATTCTGTAACTTAGATTTTTTTATTTTATGTAACTTAGACGTGTTTTATTCTGTAACTTAGATTTTTTATTTTATGTAACAGACGTGTTTTATTCTGTATCTTAGATTTTTTTATTTTATGTAACTTAGACGTGTTTTATTCTGTAACTTAGATTTTTTATTTTATGTAACTTAGACGTGTTTTATTCTGTATCTTAGATTTTTTATTTTATGTAACTTAGACGTGTTTTATTCTCTAACTTAGATTTTTTTATTTTATGTAACTTAGACGTGTTTTATTCTGTAACTTAGATTTTTTATTTTATGTAACTTAGACGTGTTTTATTCTGTAACTTAGATGTTTTATTTTATGTAACAGACGTGTTTTATTCTGTATCTTAGATTTTTTTATTTTATGTAACTTAGACGTGTTTTATTCTGTAACTTAGATTTTTTATTTTATGTAACTTAGACGTGTTTTATTCTGTATCTTAGATTTTTTATTTTATGTAACTTAGACGTGTTTTATTCTCTAACTTAGATTTTTTATTTTATGTAACTTAGACGTGTTTTATTCTGTAACTTAGATTTTTTATTTTATGTAACTTAGACGTGTTTTATTCTGTAACTTAGATTTTTTATTTTATGTAACAGACGTGTTTTATTCTGTATCTTAGATTTTTTATTTTATGTAATTTAGACGTGTTTTATTCTGTAACTTAGATTTTTAGATTTTTTATTTTATGTAACTTAGACGTGTTTTATTCTGTAACTTAGATTTTTTATTTTATGTAACAGACGTGTTTTATTCTGTATTTTATGTAACAGACGTGTTTTATTCTGTAACTTAGATTTTTTATTTTATGTAACAGACATGTTTTATTCTGTAACTTAGTTTTTTTATTTTATGTAACTTAGACGTGTCTTATTCTGTAACTTAGATTTTTTTATTTTATGTAACAGACGTGTTTTATTCTGTAACATAGATTTTTTATTTTATGTAACAGACGTGTTTTATTCTGTAACTTAGATTTTTTATTTTATGTAACTTAGACGTGTTTTATTCTGTAACTTAGATTTTTTATTTTATATAACAGACGTGTTTTATTCTGTAACATAGATTTTTTATTTTATGTAACAGACATGTTTTATTCTGTAACTTAGTTTTTTTATTTTATGTAACTTAGACGTGTTTTATTCTGTAACTTAGATTTTTTATTTTATGTAACAGACGTGTTTTATTCTGTAACTTAGATTTTTTTATTTTATGTAACTTAGACGTGATTTATTCTGTAACTTAGATTTTTTTATTTTATGTAACTTAGACGTGTCTTATTCTGTAACTTAGATTTTTTTATTTTATGTAACAGACGTGTTTTATTCTGTAACATAGATTTTTTATTTTATGTAACTTAGACGTGTTTTATTCTGTAACTTAGATTTTTTATTTTATATAACAGACGTGTTTTATTCTGTAACTTAGATTTTTTATTTTATGTAACAGACGTGTTTTATTCTGTAACTTAGATTTTTTATTTTATGTAACAGACATGTTTTATTCTGTAACTTAGTTTTTTTATTTTATGTAACTTAGACGTGTTTTATTCTGTAACTTAGATTTTTTATTTTATGTAACAGACGTGTTTTATTCTGTAACTTAGATTTTTTATTTTATGAAACAGACATGTTTTATTCTGTAACTTAGATTTTTTATTTTATGTAACAGACATGTTTTATTCTGTAACTTAGTTTTTTTATTTTATGTAACTTAGACGTGTTTTATTCTGTAACTTAGATTTTTTATTTTATATAACAGACGTGTTTTATTCTGTAACATAGATTTTTTATTTTATGTAATTTAGACGTGTTTTATTCTCTAACTTAGATTTTTTATTTTATGTAACTTAGACGTGTTTTATTCTCTAACTTAGATTTTTTATTTTATGTAACTTAGACGTGTTTTATTCTGTAACTTAGGTTTTTTATTTTATGTAACAGATGTGTTTTATTCCGTAACTTAGATTTTTTATTTTATGTAACTTAGACGTGTTTTATTCTGTATCTTAGATTTTTTATTTTATGTAACTTAGACGTGTTTTATTCTCTAACTTAGATTTTTTATTTTATGTAACTTAGACGTGTTTTATTCTCTAACTTAGATTTTTTATTTTATGTAACAGACGTGTTTTATTCTGTAACTTAGATTTTTTTATTTTATGTAACTTAGACGTGTTTTATTCTGTAACTTAGATTTTTTATTTTATGTAACAGACGTGTTTTATTCTGTATCTTAGATTTTTTTATTTTATGTAACTTAGACGTGTTTTATTCTGTAACTTAGATTTTTTATTTTATGTAACTTAGACGTGTTTTATTCTGTATCTTAGATTTTTTATTTTATGTAACTTAGACGTGTTTTATTCTCTAACTTAGATTTTTTTATTTTATGTAACTTAGACGTGTTTTATTCTGTAACTTAGATTTTTTATTTTATGTAACTTAGACGTGTTTTATTCTGTAACTTAGATGTTTTATTTTATGTAACAGACGTGTTTTATTCTGTATCTTAGATTTTTTTATTTTATGTAACTTAGACGTGTTTTATTCTGTAACTTAGATTTTTTATTTTATGTAACTTAGACGTGTTTTATTCTGTATCTTAGATTTTTTATTTTATGTAACTTAGACGTGTTTTATTCTCTAACTTAGATTTTTTATTTTATGTAACTTAGACGTGTTTTATTCTGTAACTTAGATTTTTTATTTTATGTAACTTAGACGTGTTTTATTCTGTAACTTAGATTTTTTATTTTATGTAACAGACGTGTTTTATTCTGTATCTTAGATTTTTTATTTTATGTAACTTAGACGTGTTTTATTCTGTAACTTAGATTTTTAGATTTTTTATTTTATGTAACTTAGACGTGTTTTATTCTGTAACTTAGATTTTTTATTTTATGTAACAGACGTGTTTTATTCTGTATTTTATGTAACAGACGTGTTTTATTCTGTAACTTAGATTTTTTATTTTATGTAACAGACATGTTTTATTCTGTAACTTAGTTTTTTTATTTTATGTAACTTAGACGTGTCTTATTCTGTAACTTAGATTTTTTTATTTTATGTAACAGACGTGTTTTATTCTGTAACATAGATTTTTTATTTTATGTAACAGACGTGTTTTATTCTGTAACTTAGATTTTTTATTTTATGTAACTTAGACGTGTTTTATTCTGTAACTTAGATTTTTTATTTTATATAACAGACGTGTTTTATTCTGTAACATAGATTTTTTATTTTATGTAACAGACATGTTTTATTCTGTAACTTAGTTTTTTTATTTTATGTAACTTAGACGTGTTTTATTCTGTAACTTAGATTTTTTATTTTATGTAACAGACGTGTTTTATTCTGTAACTTAGATTTTTTTATTTTATGTAACTTAGACGTGATTTATTCTGTAACTTAGATTTTTTTATTTTATGTAACTTAGACGTGTCTTATTCTGTAACTTAGATTTTTTTATTTTATGTAACAGACGTGTTTTATTCTGTAACATAGATTTTTTATTTTATGTAACTTAGACGTGTTTTATTCTGTAACTTAGATTTTTTATTTTATATAACAGACGTGTTTTATTCTGTAACTTAGATTTTTTATTTTATGTAACAGACGTGTTTTATTCTGTAACTTAGATTTTTTATTTTATGTAACAGACATGTTTTATTCTGTAACTTAGTTTTTTTATTTTATGTAACTTAGACGTGTTTTATTCTGTAACTTAGATTTTTTATTTTATGTAACAGACGTGTTTTATTCTGTAACTTAGATTTTTTATTTTATGAAACAGACATGTTTTATTCTGTAACTTAGATTTTTTATTTTATGTAACAGACATGTTTTATTCTGTAACTTAGTTTTTTTATTTTATGTAACTTAGACGTGTTTTATTCTGTAACTTAGATTTTTTATTTTATATAACAGACGTGTTTTATTCTGTAACATAGATTTTTTATTTTATGTAATTTAGACGTGTTTTATTCTCTAACTTAGATTTTTTATTTTATGTAACTTAGACATGTTTTATTCTGTAACTTAGATTTTTTATTTTATGTAACTTAGACGTGTTTTATTCTGTAACTTAGATTTTTTATTTTATGTAACAGACGTGTTTTATTCTGTATCTTAGATTTTTAGATTTTTTATTTTATGCAATTTAGACGTGTTTTATTCTGTAACTTAGATTTTTTATTTTATGTAATTTAGACGTGTTTTATTCTGTATTTCATGCCCTGGTTGTAATGCATTTTCTCTGATGTCTGAATTTATGACTTTTTCTGTATAATTGTTATCAGCTCCATTGTATAATTTCTGTGTGCATCCCCCAGCCATTTGCTCACCCCCCATCTAATTTACAAGTGTGTAACGCCAGTCTTCCTAACTAGTCTACTTGTAATCACAGCTGCCTTGAATCAAATCATTCCAACCCTAATTGTATCACTATATACAGCTGAGAGCTGGCTCTGAGGCCTTGGCTCTGAAATTCAAAGTGGCTCTGAATTATAAGTGGCCGAGTTAAGAAATGGAGTGGAAACTGCAGACCCCACTAACAGGTAATCATTACTAACTTTACACCTGCACAATGCTCTCTATGTCCTTTCTGATCTTTCTGTCTGCCATCTTCCTAAAACTCACTGCATGCCCTTATAACATCAATAATCCCCACACTATCCTTATCTCTCCCTCCCTCCTCTCATCCCCTATGCTGTCCTCTCATGAACTACTCTGTTTCCTTAGAAACACTTCCCCATCTTACTCTCCTGTGTCTAGTCATACGCACTCCTACAAGTCTCACTCTCACCTTCTGTCACTCTCACTGCTACTACTGCTTGCTTGTGGTGACATCTCTCCTAACCCTGGCCCTGCAGCAATCACCACACTCATACACTCTCGCTCAGTCCCCCACAATACAAACTCAAGGTCACGCAATCCCAACAATCTCATCTCCATTAACCCACAGCGCTTATCCCCTCTCTTTTCTTGTGCCCTCTGGAATGCACGCTCTGTCTGTAACAAACTTACAACTGTTCACGACCTCTTTGTTTCTAACGCTTTCAATCTTCTAGCAATTACTGAAACCTGGCTTTCTTCCTCTGACACTGCTTCCATTGCTGCTCTAACGCACGGCGGTCTCCACTTTAGCCACACACCTAGGCCAGGTGAGAGACATGGTGGCGGTGTTGGAATCTTACTGTCCCCTTCCTGCTCCTATCAGCACCTCCATCCTCATCCATCTCTCTCCTTCTCCTCCTTTGAAGTCCATTGCATCCACATTTTCTCCCCCCTCTCCCTCAAGGTGGCAGTTATCTATCGCCCCCCTGGACCAACCTCCCAATTCCTCGACAACTTTGCTGCCTGGCTTTCTCACTTTCTCTCTACAAATACACCTGCTCTAATCTTAGGGGACTTCAACATCCCCATTGATAACCCATCTACCCCTGCTGCCTCTAAACTTCTCTCACTCACAAATTCCTTTAGTCTTTCACAATCCACCCTATTCCCTACTCACCGTGACGGACATTCTCTTGATCTGGTATTCTCCTACCTCTGCGCCCCTTCTGATGTCACCTGTCACCCATTTCCCATCTCAGACCACCATCTGCTCACCTATAATCTCAATGTACAGGCTAAACCTATTTCTACCCCTCGCCTCCGCACCTGTAGAAATCTGCACACTGTGGATCCTCTCCAACTTTCTAACCTTATTCAAAAACACCTTTCCCACACTTCCATGGTATCCTGCCCTGACCTTGCTACAGACCACTATAACAATACTCTTTCCTCTGCACTCGACACCCTTGCTCCTCCACAAATACGCAAAACCCCACGTCGTCAGCTCCAGCCCTGGCACTCTCAGCAAACACGCTATCTACAAAAATGCTCCCGTGCTGCTGAACGTGCCTGGAGGAAATCCCGCTCTGAACACGATTTCCTACACTATAAGTTCATTCTTTATTCTTACTCCTCTGCCCTTCACTTAGCCAAGCAAAACTACTTCTCTTCTCTCATATCTTCTCACTCCTCAAACCCTAAACGTCTCTTCTCCACTTTCAACACTCGCCTCTATCCACCTGCACCACCCCCCTCATCTGACTTTAGTGCTCAAGACTTGGCAGATTACTTTTTCAACAAAACACTTACCATCAGAAGCAACATCCCACCACAAGACTGCAACCTTTCAACTGCACCCCCGGTCACCCCCTCCAACACTCTCAGTACCTTCCCCCCAACCACTGAGAATGAAGTGAGTTCCCTAATATCTTCCTCACACCTCACTACATGCCCCCTTGACCCTATCCCTTCACATCTAATACCCTCTCTGTCCTCTACCCTCACCCCAGCTCTTACTCACATATTCAAACAATCCCTTACTACTGGTTCATTTCCATCATCATTCAAACATGCAAAGGTCACCCCCATCCTCAAAAAAAACTCCCTCGACCCCAATTCTCCTGCAAACTACCGCCCCATATCACTACTTCCGCTAGCTTCTAAAGTCCTAGAAAAACTAGTTTTCGATCGCCTAACACACTTCCTATCCTCCAACTCACTGCTTGACCCCCTGCAATCTGGCTTCCGTCCCCAACACTCAACTGAGACTGCCCTCACCAAGGTTACGAACGATCTTCTTTCTGCTAAAAACAATGGTCACTATTCTATACTTATCTTACTTGACCTGTCTGCTGCCTTTGACACTGTTGACCATCCACTCCTCTTACGGACTCTCAGCTCCCTTGGACTCTGTGACATTGCCCTCTCCTGGATCCACTCTTATCTCTCTAATAGATCCTTTTCTGTCTCATTTGCTGGTGACTCATCCTCTCCACTGCCTCTGTCTGTTGGAGTACCTCAAGGCTCTGTTCTAGGCCCTCTACTTTTCTCTATTTATACTTCCTCGCTGGGTCAACTTATTAGTAGCTATGGCTTCAACTATCACCTCTATGCTGATGATACTCAGATCTACCTATCCACTCCTGCACTCTCTCCGTCTGTCCTTTCCCACATCAGCAGCTGCTTATCTGGCATTTCTTCCTGGATGGCCTCTCACCACCTAAAAATCAACATGTCCAAGACTGAGCTTCTTCTAATCCCCCCAACTAATTCTACTCCAGTTTCTAACTTTACTATCACTGTCGGTGACACCACTATCTCCCCATCACCCCAAGTCCGCTGCCTTGGAGTTACACTCGACTCCAATCTGTCCTTCATACCCCACATCCAATCGCTCTCTTCATCCTGTCGCAACCACCTACGCAATATCTCCAAAATCCGTCCTTTTCTGAGCGCTGATACTACTAAACAGCTAATCCATTCCCTAGTAATTTCCCGGCTTGACTACTGTAACAACCTACTAACTGGCCTTCCTCTCTCCCGCCTCTCCCCCCTTCAATCCATCCTAAATGCCTCTGCTAGGCTAATCCACCTCTCCCGACGCTCTGTATCTGCCGCACCCCTCTGTGAGTCCCTTCACTGGCTCCCCATTCACAGCAGAATTAAATTCAAAATTCTCACTTTGACCTACAAAGCCCTTACCAATGCAGCCCCCCCATACCTGTCCTCACTCATCAACAAATATACTCCAGCCCGTCCCCTAAGATCCAACAACGATCTACTCCTTGCCTCTTCTACCATCACCTCCTCTCATGCTAGACTACAGGACTTCTCTCGTGCGGAACCAACCCTCTGGAACGCACTTCCTCGTGCTGTCAGACTTTCCCCCAACCTCTCCTCCTTTAAACGCTCCCTAAAGACCTTCTTGTTCAGGGAAGCCTATAACCAAATCAGTAACTAATGAATTCCACTTGCCTAATAGTTGCCCTCATCTAACTTCACACTAACATCACTCCCACCTTTGCAGTCCCCACCTCCTGTTTCTCACCCTCCTACCAATTTAGATTGTAAGTTCCCACGGGAACAGGGCTCCCAATTCCTCCTGTATTTGTTTGTTAAATTTTGTCTGGTGTCTCATATTGTACTGTCCTTTTATCTTTGTTACCTATGAACAGCGCTGCGGAATCTGTTGGGGCTTTATAAATAAAGAATAATAATAATAATAATAACTTAGATTTTTTATTTTATGTAACTTAGACGTGTTTTATTCTGTAACTTAGATTTTTTATTTTATGTAATTTAGACGTGTTTTATTCTCTAACTTAGATTTTTTATTTTATGTAACTTAGACGTGTTTTATTCTGTAACTTAGATTTTTTATTTTATGTAACAGACGTGTTTTATTCTGTATCTTAGATTTTTTTATTTTATGTAACTTAGACGTGTTTTATTCTGTAACTTAGATTTTTTATTTTATGTAACTTAGACGTGTTTTATTCTGTAACTTAGATTTTTAGATTTTTTATTTTATGTAACTTAGACGTGTTTTATTCTGTAACTTAGATTTTTTTATTTTATGTAACTTAGACGTGTTTTATTCTGTAACTTAGATTTTTTATTTTATGTAACAGACGTGTTTTATTCTCTAACTTAGATTTTTTATTTTATGTAACTTAGACGTGTCTTATTCTGTAACTTAGATTTTTTATTTTATGTATCTTAGACGTGTTTTATTCTGTAACTTAGATTTTTTATTTTATGTAACTTAGACGTGTTTTATTCTGTAACTTAGATTTTTAGATTTTTTATTTTATGTAACTTAGACGTGTTTTATTCTGTAACTTAGATTTTTTTATTTTATGTTACTTAGACGTGTTTTATTCTGTAACTTAGATTTTTTATTTTATGTAACTTAGACGTGTTTTATTCTGTAACTTAGATTTTTAGATTTTTTATTTTATGTAACTTAGACGTGTTTTATTCTGTAACTTAGATTTTTTTATTTTATGTAACTTAGAGGTGTTTTATTCTGTAACTTAGATTTTTTATTTTATGTAATTTAGACGTGTTTTATTCTGTAACTTAGATTTTTTATTTTATGTAACTTAGACGTGTTTTATTCTGTAACTTAGATTTTTAGATTTTATATTTTATGTAACTTAGACGTGTTTTATTCTGTAACTTAGATTTTTTATTTTATGTAACTTAGACGTGTTTTATTCTGTAACTTAGATTTTTTATTTTATGTAATTTAGACGTGTTTTATTCTGTAACTTAGATTTTTTTATTTTATGTAACTTAGACGTGTTTTATTCTGTAACTTAGATTTTTTATTTTATGTAACAGACGTGTTTTATTCTGTAACTTAGATTTTTTATTTTATGTAACTTAGATGTGTTTTATTCTGTAACTTAGATTTTTTATTTTATGTAACAGACGTGTTTTATTCTGTAACTTAGATTTTTTTATTTTATGTAATTTAGACGTGTTTTATTCTGTAACTTAGATTTTTTATTTTATGTAACAGACGTGTTTTATTCTGTAACTTAGATTTTTTATTTTATGTAACAGACATGTTTTATTCTGTAACTTAGTTTTTTTTTTAATGTAATTTAGACGTGTTTTATTCTGTAACTTAGATTTTTTATTTTATGTAACAGACATGTTTTATTCTGTAACTTAGTTTTTTTATTTTATGTAACTTAGACGTGTCTTATTCTGTAACTTAGTTTTTTTTATTTTATGTAACAGACGTGTTTTATTCTGTAACATAGTTTTTTTATTTTATGTAACAGACGTGTTTTATTCTGTAACTTAGATTTTTTATTTTATGTAACTTTGACGTGTTTTATTCTGTAACTTAGATTTTTTATTTTCAAGTAACTTAAAAATTTAATTTAGAGGGGGTTTAGCTTAGCGGGGTATTAGGTGTTAGGTAGAGTAGAGTTAATTTGTGTTGGGGGTTGTAACAGTTTAGGGGTTAACAGTGTAGGGTAATTGTGGTCGGCTAGTGGTGGTTTAGGGGTTAATAGGGTAGGGTACTTGCGGTGAGCTAGTGGTAGTATTGGGGTTAATAGTTTAGATGGGTACTTGCTGTGGGCTAGTGGCTATATAGGGGTTAATAGTTTAGATGGGTATTTGTGGTGGGTTTGTGCCAGTGTAAGGATTAAAATGATAAATACTTGGGTATGTGGTGGTTTATATATTAATGTAGGGTAAATTTGCAATTGTGGAGTACTTCAGTTTAGGGTTTTAGGATAAGATGAGTACATGCAATGGGTGTGTGGCAGTATAGGGTTTAATAGTTTAGATGGGTACATGCAGTGAGTATGTGGCAGTATAGGGGTAAATAGTTTAGATGGGTACTTGCAATGGGTATGTGGCAGTATAGGGTTTAATAGTTTAGATGGGTACTTGCAATGGGTATGTGGCGGTATAGGGTTTAATATTTTAGATGGGTACTTGCAGTGAGTATGTGGCGGTATAGGGGTAAATAGTTTAGATGGGTACTTGCAGTGAGTATGTGGCGGTATAGGGGTAAATAGTTTAGATGGGTACTTGCAATGGGTATGTGGCGGTATAGGGTTTAATAGTATAGAGGGGTACTTGCAGTGAGTATGTGGCGGTATAGGGGTAAATAGTTTAAAACGGTACTTGCAGTGAGTATGTGGCGGTATAGGGGTAAATAGTTTAGATGGGTATTTGCGGTGAGTATGTGGCAGTATAGGGTTTAATAGTTTAGATGGGTACTTGAAATGGGTATGTGGCAGTATAGGGTTTAATAGTTTAGATGGGTACTTGCAGTGAGTATGTGGCGGTATAGGGGTAAATAGTTTAAATGGGTACTTGCAGTGAGTATGTGGCGGTATAGGGGTAAATAGTTTAGATGGGTATTTGCGGTGAGTATGTGGCAGTATAGGGTTTAATAGTTTAGATGGGTACTTGAAATGGGTATGTGGCAGTATAGGGTTTAATAGTTTAGATGGGTACTTGCAGTGAGTATGTGGCGGTATAGGGGTAAATAGTTTAAATGGGTACTTGCAGTGAGTATGTGGCGGTATAGGGGTAAATAGTTTAGATGGGTACTTGCAGTGAGTATGTGGCGGTATAGGGTTTAATAGTTTAAATGGGTACTTGCAGTGAGTATGTGGTGGTATAGGGGTAAATAGTTTAGATGGGTACTTGCAGTGAGTATGTGGCAGTATAGGGTTTAATAGTTTAGATGGGTACTTGCAGTGAGTATGTGGCAGTATAGGGTTTAATAGTTTAGATGGGTACTTGCAGTGAGTATGTGGCGGTTTAGGGGTAAATAGTTTAGATGGGTACTTGCAATGGGTATGTGGCGGTATAGGGTTTAATAGTTTAGATGGGTACTTGCAGTGAGTATGTGGCGGTATAGGGGTAAATAGTTTAGATGGGTACTTGCAGTGAGTATGTGGCGGTATAGGGGTAAATAGTTTAAATGGGTACTTGCAGTGAGTATGTGGCAGTAAAGGGTTTAATAGTTTAGATGGGTACTTGCAATGGGTATGTGGCAGTATAGGGTTTAATAGTTTAGATGGGTACTTGCAGTGAGTATGTGGCGGTATAGGGGTAAATAGTTTAGATGGGTACTTGCAGTGAGTATGTGGCGGTATAGGGTTTAATAGTTTAAATGGGTACTTGCAGTGAGTATGTGGTGGTATAGGGGTAAATAGTTTAGATGGGTACTTGCAGTGAGTATGTGGCGGTATAGGGTTTAATAGTTTAGATGGGTACTTGCAGTGAGTATGTGGCAGTATAGGGTTTAATAGTTTAGATGGGTACTTGCAGTGAGTATGTGGCGGTTTAGGGGTAAATAGTTTAGATGGGTACTTGCAGTGAGTATGTGGCGGTATAGGGTTTAATAGTTTAAATGGGTACTTGCAGTGAGTATGTGGCAGTATAGGGTTTAATAGTTTAGATGGGTACTTGCAGTGAGTATGTGGCGGTATAGGGGTAAATAGTTTAGATGGGTACTTGCAGTGAGTTTGTGGCAGTATAGGGGTAAATAGTTTAGATGGGTATTTGCGGTGAGTATGTGGCAGTATAGGGTTTAATAGTTTAAATGGGTACTTGCAGTGAGTATGTGGCGGCATAGGGTTAAATAGTTTAGATGGGTACTTGCAGTGAGTATGTGGCAGTATAGGGGTAAATAGTTTAGATGGGTATTTGCGGTGAGTATGTGGCAGTATAGGGTTTAATAGTTTAAATGGGTACTTGCAGTGAGTATGTGGCGGTATAGGGGTAAATAGTTTAGATTGGTACTTGCAGTGAGTATAAGGCGGTATAGGGGTAAATAGTTTAGATGGGTACTTGCAGTGAGTATGTGGCGTATAGGGTTTAATAGTTTAGATGGGTACGTGCAGTGAGTATGTGGTGGTATAGGGTTTAATAGTTTAGATGGGTACTTGCAGTGAGTATGTGGCGGTATAGGGGTAAATAGTTTAGATGGGTACTTGCAGTGAGTATGTGGTGGTATAGGGGTAAATAGTTTAGATGGGTATGTGCGGTGAGTATGTGGCAGTATAGGGTTTAATAGTTTAGATGGGTACTTGCAATGGGTATGTGGCAGTATAGGGTTTAATAGTTTAGATGGGTACTTGCAGTGAGTATGTGGCAGTATAGGGGTAAATAGTTTAAATGGGTACTTGCAGTGAGTATGTGGCGGTATAGGGGTAAATAGTTTAGATGGGTACTTGCAGTGAGTATGTGGCGGTATAGGGTTTAATAGTTTAAATGGGTACTTGCAGTGAGTATGTGGTGGTATAGGCGTAAATAGTTTAGATGGGTACTTGCAGTGAGTATGTGGCGGTATAGGGTTTAATAGTTTAGATGGGTACTTGCAGTGAGTATGTGGCAGTATAGGGTTTAATAGTTTAGATGGGTACTTGCAGTGAGTATGTGGCGGTTTAGGGGTAAATAGTTTAGATGGGTACTTGCAATGGGTATGTGGCGGTATAGGGTTTAATAGTTTAGATGGGTACTTGCAGTGAGTATGTGGCGGTATAGGGGTAAATAGTTTAGATGGGTACTTGCAGTGAGTATGTGGCGGTATAGGGGTAAATAGTTTAAATGGGTACTTGCAGTGAGTATGTGGCAGTAAAGGGTTTAATAGTTTAGATGGGTACTTGCAATGGGTATGTGGCAGTATAGGGTTTAATAGTTTAGATGGGTACTTGCAGTGAGTATGTGGCGGTATAGGGGTAAATAGTTTAAATGGGTACTTGCAGTGAGTATGTGGCGGTATAGGGGTAAATAGTTTAGATGGGTACTTGCAGTGAGTATGTGGCGGTATAGGGTTTAATAGTTTAAATGGGTACTTGCAGTGAGTATGTGGTGGTATAGGGGTAAATAGTTTAGATGGGTACTTGCAGTGAGTATGTGGCGGTATAGGGTTTAATAGTTTAGATGGGTACTTGCAGTGAGTATGTGGCAGTATAGGGTTTAATAGTTTAGATGGGTACTTGCAGTGAGTATGTGGCGGTTTAGGGGTAAATAGTTTAGATGGGTACTTGCAGTGAGTATGTGGCGGTATAGGGTTTAATAGTTTAAATGGGTACTTGCAGTGAGTATGTGGCGGTATAGGGTTTAATAGTTTAGATGGGTACTTGCACTGAGTATGTGGCGGTATAGGGTTTAATAGTTTAGATGGGTACTTGCAGTGAGTATGTGGCGGTATAGGGGTAAATAGTTTAGATGGGTACTTGCAGTGAGTTTGTGGCAGTATAGGGGTAAATAGTTTAGATGGGTATTTGCGGTGAGTATGTGGCAGTATAGGGTTTAATAGTTTAAATGGGTACTTGCAGTGAGTATGTGGCGGCATAGGGGTAAATAGTTTAGATGGGTACTTGCAGTGAGTATGTGGCAGTATAGGGGTAAATAGTTTAGATGGGTATTTGCGGTGAGTATGTGGCAGTATAGGGTTTAATAGTTTAAATGGGTACTTGCAGTGAGTATGTGGCGGTATAGGGGTAAATAGTTTAGATTGGTACTTGCAGTGAGTATAAGGCGGTATAGGGGTAAATAGTTTAGATGGGTACTTGCAGTGAGTATGTGGCGTATAGGGTTTAATAGTTTAGATGGGTACTTGCAGTGAGTATGTGGCGGTATAGGGTTTAATAGTTTAGATGGGTACTTGCAGTGAGTATGTGGCGGTATAGGGGTAAATAGTTTAGATGGGTACTTGCAGTGAGTATGTGGTGGTATAGGGGTAAATAGTTTAGATGGGTATTTGCGGTGAGTATGTGGCAGTATAGGGTTTAATAGTTTAGATGGGTACTTGCAATGGGTATGTGGCAGTATAGGGTTTAATAGTTTAGATGGGTACTTGCAGTGAGTATGTGGCGGTATAGGGGTAAATAGTTTAGATGGGTACTTGCAGTGAGTATGTGGCGGTATAGGGGTAAATAGTTTAGATGGGTACTTGCAGTGAGTATGAGGCGGTATAGGGTTTAATAGTTTAAATGGGTACTTGCAGTGAGTATGTGGTGGTATAGGGGTAAATAGTTTAGATGGGTATTTGCAGTGAGTATGTGGCGGTATAGGGTTTAATAGTTTAGATGGGTACTTGCAGTGAGTATGTGGCAGTATAGGGTTTAATAGTTTAGATGGGTACTTGCAGTGAGTATGTGGCGGTATAGGGGTAAATAGTTTAAATGGGTACTTGCAGTGAGTATGTGGCGGTATAGGGGTAAATAGTTTAGATGGGTATTTGCGGTGAGTATGTGGCAGTATAGGGTTTAATAGTTTAGATGGGTACTTGAAATGGGTATGTGGCAGTATAGGGTTTAATAGTTTAGATGGGTACTTGCAGTGAGTATGTGGCGGTATAGGGGTAAATAGTTTAAATGGGTACTTGCAGTGAGTATGTGGCGGTATAGGGGTAAATAGTTTAGATGGGTATTTGCAGTGAGTATGTGGCGGTATAGGGTTTAATAGTTTAAATGGGTACTTGCAGTGAGTATGTGGTGGTATAGGGGTAAATAGTTTAGATGGGTACTTGCAGTGAGTATGTGGCGGTATAGGGTTTAATAGTTTAGATGGGTACTTGCAGTGAGTATGTGGCAGTATAGGGTTTAATAGTTTAGATGGGTACTTGCAGTGAGTATGTGGCGGTATAGGGGTAAATAGTTTAGATGGGTACTTGCAATGGGTATGTGGCGGTATAGGGTTTAATAGTTTAGATGGGTACTTGCAGTGAGTATGTGGCGGTATAGGGGTAAATAGTTTAGATGGGTACTTGCAGTGAGTATGTGGCGGTATAGGGGTAAATAGTTTAAA
This sequence comes from Bombina bombina, assembly GCF_027579735.1. NCBI lineage: Eukaryota > Metazoa > Chordata > Amphibia > Anura > Bombinatoridae > Bombina > Bombina bombina. Next base: position 24,742,156 of record NC_069502.1, read on the forward strand.
TGGGTACTTGCAGTGAGTATGTGGCAGTATAGGGTTTAATAGTTTAGATGGGTACTTGCAATGGGTATGTGGCAGTATAGGGTTTAATAGTTTAGATGGGTACTTGCAGTGAGTATGTGGCGGTATAGGGGTAAATAGTTTAGATGGGTACTTGCAGTGAGTATGTGGCGGTATAGGGTTTAATAGTTTAAATGGTTACTTGCAGTGAGTATGTGGTGGTATAGGGGTAAATAGTTTAGATGGGTACTTGCAGTGAGTATGTGGCGGTATAGGGTTTAATAGTTTAGATGGGTACTTGCAGTGAGTATGTGGCAGTATAGGGTTTAATAGTTTAGATGGGTACTTGCAGTGAGTATGTGGCGGTTTAGGGGTAAATAGTTTAGATGGGTACTTGCAGTGAGTATGTGGCGGTATAGGGTTTAATAGTTTAAATGGGTACTTGCAGTGAGTATGTGGCAGTATAGGGTTTAATAGTTTAGATGGGTACTTGCAGTGAGTATGTGGCGGTATAGGGGTAAATAGTTTAGATGGGTACTTGCAGTGAGTATGTGGCAGTATAGGGGTAAATAGTTTAGATGGGTATTTGCGGTGAGTATGTGGCAGTATAGGGTTTAATAGTTTAAATGGGTACTTGCAGTGAGTATGTGGCGGCATAGGGTTAAATAGTTTAGATGGGTACTTGCAGTGAGTATGTGGCAGTATAGGGGTAAATAGTTTAGATGGGTATTTGCGGTGAGTATGTGGCAGTATAGGGTTTAATAGTTTAAATGGGTACTTGCAGTGAGTATGTGGCGGTATAGGGGTAAATAGTTTAGATTGGTACTTGCAGTGAGTATAAGGCGGTATAGGGGTAAATAGTTTAGATGGGTACTTGCAGTGAGTATGTGGCGTATAGGGTTTAATAGTTTAGATGGGTACTTGCAGTGAGTATGTGGCGGTATAGGGTTTAATAGTTTAGATGGGTACTTGCAGTGAGTATGTGGCGGTATAGGGGTAAATAGTTTAGATGGGTACTTGCAGTGAGTATGTGGTGGTATAGGGGTAAATAGTTTAGATGGGTATGTGCGGTGAGTATGTGGCAGTATAGGGTTTAATAGTTTAGATGGGTACTTGCAATGGGTATGTGGCAGTATAGGGTTTAATAGTTTAGATGGGTACTTGCAGTGAGTATGTGGCAGTATAGGGGTAAATAGTTTAAATGGGTACTTGCAGTGAGTATGTGGCGGTATAGGGGTAAATAGTTTAGATGGGTACTTGCAGTGAGTATGTGGCGGTATAGGGTTTAATAGTTTAAATGGGTACTTGCAGTGAGTATGTGGTGGTATAGGCGTAAATAGTTTAGATGGGTACTTGCAGTGAGTATGTGGCGGTATAGGGTTTAATAGTTTAGATGGGTACTTGCAGTGAGTATGTGGCAGTATAGGGTTTAATAGTTTAGATGGGTACTTGCAGTGAGTATGTGGCGGTATAGGGGTAAATAGTTTAGATGGGTACTTGCAATGGGTATGTGGCGGTATAGGGTTTAATAGTTTAGATGGGTACTTGCAGTGAGTATGTGGCGGTATAGGGGTAAATAGTTTAGATGGGTACTTGCAGTGAGTATGTGGCGGTATAGGGGTAAATAGTTTAAATGGGTACTTGCAGTGAGTATGTGGCAGTAAAGGGTTTAATAGTTTAGATGGGTACTTGCAATGGGTATGTGGCAGTATAGGGTTTAATAGTTTAGATGGGTACTTGCAGTGAGTATGTGGCGGTATAGGGGTAAATAGTTTAAATGGGTACTTGCAGTGAGTATGTGGCGGTATAGGGGTAAATAGTTTAGATGGGTACTTGCAGTGAGTATGTGGCGGTATAGGGTTTAATAGTTTAAATGGGTACTTGCAGTGAGTATGTGGTGGTATAGGGGTAAATAGTTTAGATGGGTACTTGCAGTGAGTATGTGGCGGTATAGGGTTTAATAGTTTAGATGGGTACTTGCAGTGAGTATGTGGCAGTATAGGGTTTAATAGTTTAGATGGGTACTTGCAGTGAGTATGTGGCGGTTTAGGGGTAAATAGTTTAGATGGGTACTTGCAGTGAGTATGTGGCGGTATAGGGTTTAATAGTTTAAATGGGTACTTGCAGTGAGTATGTGGCGGTATAGGGTTTAATAGTTTAGATGGGTACTTGCAGTGAGTATGTGGCGGTATACGGGTAAATAGTTTAGATGGGTACTTGCAGTGAGTTTGTGGCAGTATAGGGGTAAATAGTTTAGATGGGTATTTGCGGTGAGTATGTGGCAGTATAGGGTTTAATAGTTTAAATGGGTACTTGCAGTGAGTATGTGGCGGCATAGGGGTAAATAGTTTAGATGGGTACTTGCAGTGAGTATGTGGCAGTATAGGGGTAAATAGTTTAGATGGGTATTTGCGGTGAGTATGTGGCAGTATAGGGTTTAATAGTTTAAATGGGTACTTGCAGTGAGTATGTGGCGGTATAGGGGTAAATAGTTTAGATTGGTACTTGCAGTGAGTATAAGGCGGTATAGGGGTAAATAGTTTAGATGGGTACTTGCAGTGAGTATGTGGCGTATAGGGTTTAATAGTTTAGATGGGTACTTGCAGTGAGTATGTGGCGGTATAGGGTTTAATAGTTTAGATGGGTACTTGCAGTGAGTATGTGGCGGTATAGGGGTAAATAGTTTAGATGGGTACTTGCAGTGAGTATGTGGTGGTATAGGGGTAAATAGTTTAGATGGGTATTTGCGGTGAGTATGTGGCAGTATAGGGTTTAATAGTTTAGATGGGTACTTGCAATGGGTATGTGGCAGTATAGGGTTTAATAGTTTAGATGGGTACTTGCAGTGAGTATGTGGCGGTATAGGGGTAAATAGTTTAAATGGGTACTTGCAGTGAGTATGTGGCGGTATAGGGGTAAATAGTTTAGATGGGTACTTGCAGTGAGTATGAGGCGGTATAGGGTTTAATAGTTTAAATGGGTACTTGCAGTGAGTATGTGGTGGTATAGGGGTAAATAGTTTAGATGGGTATTTGCAGTGAGTATGTGGCGGTATAGGGTTTAATAGTTTAGATGGGTACTTGCAGTGAGTATGTGGCAGTATAGGGTTTAATAGTTTAGATGGGTACTTGCAGTGAGTATGTGGCGGTATAGGGGTAAATAGTTTAAATGGGTACTTGCAGTGAGTATGTGGCGGTATAGGGGTAAATAGTTTAGATGGGTATTTGCGGTGAGTATGTGGCAGTATAGGGTTTAATAGTTTAGATGGGTACTTGAAATGGGTATGTGGCAGTATAGGGTTTAATAGTTTAGATGGGTACTTGCAGTGAGTATGTGGCGGTATAGGGGTAAATAGTTTAAATGGGTACTTGCAGTGAGTATGTGGCGGTATAGGGGTAAATAGTTTAGATGGGTATTTGCAGTGAGTATGTGGCGGTATAGGGTTTAATAGTTTAAATGGGTACTTGCAGTGAGTATGTGGTGGTATAGGGGTAAATAGTTTAGATGGGTACTTGCAGTGAGTATGTGGCGGTATAGGGTTTAATAGTTTAGATGGGTACTTGCAGTGAGTATGTGGCAGTATAGGGTTTAATAGTTTAGATGGGTACTTGCAGTGAGTATGTGGCGGTTTAGGGGTAAATAGTTTAGATGGGTACTTGCAATGGGTATGTGGCGGTATAGGGTTTAATAGTTTAGATGGGTACTTGCAGTGAGTATGTGGCGGTATAGGGGTAAATAGTTTAGATGGGTACTTGCAGTGAGTATGTGGCGGTATAGGGGTAAATAGTTTAAATGGGTACTTGCAGTGAGTATGTGGCAGTAAAGGGTTTAATAGTTTAGATGGGTACTTGCAATGGGTATGTGGCAGTATAGGGTTTAATAGTTTAGATGGGTACTTGCAGTGAGTATGTGGCGGTATAGGGGTAAATAGTTTAAATGGGTACTTGCAGTGAGTATGTGGCGGTATAGGGGTAAATAGTTTAGATGGGTATTTGCGGTGAGTATGTGGCAGTATAGGGTTTAATAGTTTAGATGGGTACTTGAAATGGGTATGTGGCAGTATAGGGTTTAATAGTTTAGATGGGTACTTGCAGTGAGTATGTGGCGGTATAGGGGTAAATAGTTTAAATGGGTACTTGCAGTGAGTATGTGGCGGTATAGGGGTAAATAGTTTAGATGGGTACTTGCAGTGAGTATGTGGCGGTATAGGGTTTAATAGTTTAAATGGGTACTTGCAGTGAGTATGTGGTGGTATAGGGGTAAATAGTTTAGATGGGTACTTGCAGTGAGTATGTGGCGGTATAGGGTTTAATAGTTTAGATGGGTACTTGCAGTGAGTATGTGGCAGTATAGTGTTTAATAGTTTAGATGGGTACTTGCAGTGAGTATGTGGCGGTTTAGGGGTAAATAGTTTAGATGGGTACTTGCAATGGGTATGTGGCGGTATAGGGTTTAATAGTTTAGATGGGTACTTGCAGTGAGTATGTGGCGGTATAGGGGTAAATAGTTTAGATGGGTACTTGCAGTGAGTATGTGGCGGTATAGGGGTAAATAGTTTAAATGGGTACTTGCAGTGAGTATGTGGCAGTAAAGGGTTTAATAGTTTAGATGGGTACTTGCAATGGGTATGTGGCAGTATAGGGTTTAATAGTTTAGATGGGTACTTGCAGTGAGTATGTGGCGGTATAGGGGTAAATAGTTTAAATGGGTACTTGCAGTGAGTATGTGGCGGTATAGGGGTAAATAGTTTAGATGGGTACTTGCAGTGAGTATGTGGCGGTATAGGGTTTAATAGTTTAAATGGGTACTTGCAGTGAGTATGTGGTGGTATAGGGGTAAATAGTTTAGATGGGTACTTGCAGTGAGTATGTGGCGGTATAGGGTTTAATAGTTTAGATGGGTACTTGCAGTGAGTATGTGGCAGTATAGGGTTTAATAGTTTAGATGGGTACTTGCAGTGAGTATGTGGCGGTATAGGGGTAAATAGTTTAGATGGGTACTTGCAGTGAGTATGTGGCGGTATAGGGTTTAATAGTTTAAATGGGTACTTGCAGTGAGTATGTGGCAGTATAGGGTTTAATAGTTTAGATGGGTACTTGCAGTGAGTATGTGGCGGTATAGGGGTAAATAGTTTAGATGGGTACTTGCAGTGAGTATGTGGCAGTATAGGGGTAAATAGTTTAGATGGGTATTTGCGGTGAGTATGTGGCAGTATAGGGTTTAATAGTTTAAATGGGTACTTGCAGTGAGTATGTGGCGGCATAGGGTTAAATAGTTTAGATGGGTACTTGCAGTGAGTATGTGGCAGTATAGGGGTAAATAGTTTAGATGGGTATTTGCGGTGAGTATGTGGCAGTATAGGGTTTAATAGTTTAAATGGGTACTTGCAGTGAGTATGTGGCGGTATAGGGGTAAATAGTTTAGATTGGTACTTGCAGTGAGTATAAGGCGGTATAGGGGTAAATAGTTTAGATGGGTACTTGCAGTGAGTATGTGGCGTATAGGGTTTAATAGTTTAGATGGGTACTTGCAGTGAGTATGTGGCGGTATAGGGTTTAATAGTTTAGATGGGTACTTGCAGTGAGTATGTGGCGGTATAGGGGTAAATAGTTTAGATGGGTACTTGCAGTGAGTATGTGGTGGTATAGGGGTAAATAGTTTAGATGGGTATGTGCGGTGAGTATGTGGCAGTATAGGGTTTAATAGTTTAGATTGGTACTTGCAATGGGTATGTGGCAGTATAGGGTTTAATAGTTTAGATGGGTACTTGCAGTGAGTATGTGGCAGTATAGGGGTAAATAGTTTAAATGGGTACTTGCAGTGAGTATGTGGCGGTATAGGGGTAAATAGTTTAGATGGGTACTTGCAGTGAGTATGTGGCGGTATAGGGTTTAATAGTTTAAATGGGTACTTGCAGTGAGTATGTGGTGGTATAGGCGTAAATAGTTTAGATGGGTACTTGCAGTGAGTATGTGGCGGTATAGGGTTTAATAGTTTAGATGGGTACTTGCAGTGAGTATGTGGCAGTATAGGGTTTAATAGTTTAGATGGGTACTTGCAGTGAGTATGTGGCGGTATAGGGGTAAATAGTTTAGATGGGTACTTGCAATGGGTATGTGGCGGTATAGGGTTTAATAGTTTAGATGGGTACTTGCAGTGAGTATGTGGCGGTATAGGGGTAAATAGTTTAGATGGGTACTTGCAGTGAGTATGTGGCGGTATAGGGGTAAATAGTTTAAATGGGTACATGCAGTGAGTATGTGGCAGTAAAGGGTTTAATAGTTTAGATGGGTACTTGCAATGGGTATGTGGCAGTATAGGGTTTAATAGTTTAGATGGGTACTTGCAGTGAGTATGTGGCGGTATAGGGGTAAATAGTTTAAATGGGTACTTGCAGTGAGTATGTGGCGGTATAGGGGTAAATAGTTTAGATGGGTACTTGCAGTGAGTATGTGGCGGTATAGGGTTTAATAGTTTAAATGGGTACTTGCAGTGAGTATGTGGTGGTATAGGGGTAAATAGTTTAGATGGGTACTTGCAGTGAGTATGTGGCGGTATAGGGTTTAATAGTTTAGATGGGTACTTGCAGTGAGTATGTGGCAGTATAGGGTTTAATAGTTTAGATGGGTACTTGCAGTGAGTATGTGGCGGTTTAGGGGTAAATAGTTTAGATAGGTACTTGCAGTGAGTATGTGGCGGTATAGGGTTTAATAGTTTAAATGGGTACTTGCAGTGAGTATGTGGCGGTATAGGGTTTAATAGTTTAGATGGGTACTTGCAGTGAGTATGTGGCGGTATAGGGGTAAATAGTTTAGATGGGTACTTGCAGTGAGTTTGTGGCAGTATAGGGGTAAATAGTTTAGATGGGTATTTGCGGTGAGTATGTGGCAGTATAGGGTTTAATAGTTTAAATGGGTACTTGCAGTGAGTATGTGGCGGCATAGGGGTAAATAGTTTAGATGGGTACTTGCAGTGAGTATGTGGCAGTATAGGGGTAAATAGTTTAGATGGGTATTTGCGGTGAGTATGTAGCAGTATAGGGTTTAATAGTTTAAATGGGTACTTGCAGTGAGTATGTGGCGGTATAGGGGTAAATAGTTTAGATTGGTACTTGCAGTGAGTATAAGGCGGTATAGGGGTAAATAGTTTAGATGGGTACTTGCAGTGAGTATGTGGCGTATAGGGTTTAATAGTTTAGATGGGTACTTGCAGTGAGTATGTGGCGGTATAGGGTTTAATAGTTTAGATGGGTACTTGCAGTGAGTATGTGGCGGTATAGGGGTAAATAGTTTAGATGGGTACTTGCAGTGAGTATGTGGTGGTATAGGGGTAAATAGTTTAGATGGGTATTTGCGGTGAGTATGTGGCAGTATAGGGTTTAATAGTTTAGATGGGTACTTGCAATGGGTATGTGGCAGTATAGGGTTTAATAGTTTAGATGGGTACTTGCAGTGAGTATGTGGCGGTATAGGGGTAAATAGTTTAGATGGGTACTTGCAGTGAGTATGTGGCGGTATAGGGGTAAATAGTTTAGATGGGTACTTGCAGTGAGTATGTGGCGGTATAGGGTTTAATAGTTTAAATGGGTACTTGCAGTGAGTATGTGGTGGTATAGGGGTAAATAGTTTAGATGGGTATTTGCAGTGAGTATGTGGCGGTATAGGGTTTAATAGTTTAGATGGGTACTTGCAGTGAGTATGTGGCAGTATAGGGTTTAATAGTTTAGATGGGTACTTGCAGTGAGTATGTGGCGGTATAGGGGTAAATAGTTTAAATGGGTACTTGCAGTGAGTATGTGGCGGTATAGGGGTAAATAGTTTAGATGGGTATTTGCGGTGAGTATGTGGCAGTATAGGGTTTAATAGTTTAGATGGGTACTTGAAATGGGTATGTGGCAGTATAGGGTTTAATAGTTTAGATGGGTACTTGCAGTGAGTATGTGGCGGTATAGGGGTAAATAGTTTAGATGGGTACTTGCAGTGAGTATGTGGCGGTATAGGGGTAAATAGTTTAGATGGGTATTTGCAGTGAGTATGTGGCGGTATAGGGTTTAATAGTTTAAATGGGTACTTGCAGTGAGTATGTGGTGGTATAGGGGTAAATAGTTTAGATGGGTACTTGCAGTGAGTATGTGGCGGTATAGGGTTTAATAGTTTAGATGGGTACTTGCAGTGAGTATGTGGCAGTATAGGGTTTAATAGTTTAGATGGGTACTTGCAGTGAGTATGTGGCGGTTTAGGGGTAAATAGTTTAGATGGGTACTTGCAATGGGTATGTGGCGGTATAGGGTTTAATAGTTTAGATGGGTACTTGCAGTGAGTATGTGGCGGTATAGGGGTAAATAGTTTAGATGGGTACTTGCAGTGAGTATGTGGTGGTATAGGGGTAAATAGTTTAAATGGGTACTTGCAGTGAGTATGTGGCAGTAAAGGGTTTAATAGTTTAGATGGGTACTTGCAATGGGTATGTGGCAGTATAGGGTTTAATAGTTTAGATGGGTACTTGCAGTGAGTATGTGGCGGTATAGGGGTAAATAGTTTAAATGGGTACTTGCAGTGAGTATGTGGCGGTATAGGGGTAAATAGTTTAGATGGGTACTTGCAGTGAGTATGTGGCGGTATAGGGTTTAATAGTTTAAATGGGTACTTGCAGTGAGTATGTGGTGGTATAGGGGTAAATAGTTTAGATGGGTACTTGCAGTGAGTATGTGGCGGTATAGGGTTTAATAGTTTAGATGGGTACTTGCAGTGAGTATGTGGCAGTATAGGGTTTAATAGTTTAGATGGGTACTTGCAGTGAGTATGTGGCGGTTTAGGGGTAAATAGTTTAGATGGGTACTTGCAGTGAGTATGTGGCGGTATAGGGTTTAATAGTTTAAATGGGTACTTGCAGTGAGTATGTGGCAGTAAAAGGGTTTAATAGTTTAGATGGGTACTTGCAGTGAGTATGTGGCGGTATAGGGGTAAATAGTTTAGATGGGTACTTGCAGTGAGTTTGTGGCAGTATAGGGGTAAATAGTTTAGATGGGTATTTGCGGTGAGTATGTGGCAGTATAGGGTTTAATAGTTTAAATGGGTACTTGCAGTGAGTATGTGGCGGCATAGGGTTAAATAGTTTAGATGGGTACTTGCAGTGAGTATGTGGCAGTATAGGGGTAAATAGTTTAGATGGGTATTTGCGGTGAGTATGTGGCAGTATAGGGTTTAATAGTTTAAATGGGTACTTGCAGTGAGTATGTGGCGGTATAGGGGTAAATAGTTTAGATTGGTACTTGCAGTGAGTATAAGGCGGTATAGGGGTAAATAGTTTAGATGGGTACTTGCAGTGAGTATGTGGCGTATAGGGTTTAATAGTTTAGATGGGTACTTGCAGTGAGTATGTGGCGGTATAGGGTTTAATAGTTTAGATGGGTACTTGCAGTGAGTATGTGGCGGTATAGGGGTAAATAGTTTAGATGGGTACTTGCAGTGAGTATGTGGTGGTATAGGGGTAAATAGTTTAGATGGGTATGTGCGGTGAGTATGTGGCAGTATAGGGTTTAATAGTTTAGATGGGTACTTGCAATGGGTATGTGGCAGTATAGGGTTTAATAGTTTAGATGGGTACTTGCAGTGAGTATGTGGCAGTATAGGGGTAAATAGTTTAAATGGGTACTTGCAGTGAGTATGTGGCGGTATAGGGGTAAATAGTTTAGATGGGTACTTGCAGTGAGTATGTGGCGGTATAGGGTTTAATAGTTTAAATGGGTACTTGCAGTGAGTATGTGGTGGTATAGGCGTAAATAGTTTAGATGGGTACTTGCAGTGAGTATGTGGCGGTATAGGGTTTAATAGTTTAGATGGGTACTTGCAGTGAGTATGTGGCAGTATAGGGTTTAATAGTTTAGATGGGTACTTGCAGTGAGTATGTGGCGGTTTAGGGGTAAATAGTTTAGATGGGTACTTGCAATGGGTATGTGGCGGTATAGGGTTTAATAGTTTAGATGGGTACTTGCAGTGAGTATGTGGCGGTATAGGGGTAAATAGTTTAGATGGGTACTTGCAGTGAGTATGTGGCGGTATAGGGGTAAATAGTTTAAATGGGTACATGCAGTGAGTATGTGGCAGTAAAGGGTTTAATAGTTTAGATGGGTACTTGCAATGGGTATGTGGCAGTATAGGGTTTAATAGTTTAGATGGGTACTTGCAGTGAGTATGTGGCGGTATAGGGGTAAATAGTTTAAATGGGTACTTGCAGTGAGTATGTGGCGGTATAGGGGTAAATAGTTTAGATGGGTTCTTGCAGTGAGTATGTGGCGGTATAGGGTTTAATAGTTTAAATGGGTACTTGCAGTGAGTATGTGGTGGTATAGGGGTAAATAGTTTAGATGGGTACTTGCAGTGAGTATGTGGCGGTATAGGGTTTAATAGTTTAGATGGGTACTTGCAGTGAGTATGTGGCAGTATAGGGTTTAATAGTTTAGATGGGTACTTGCAGTGAGTATGTGGCGGTTTAGGGGTAAATAGTTTAGATGGGTACTTGCAGTGAGTATGTGGCGGCATAGGGTTTAATAGTTTAAATGGGTACTTGCAGTGAGTATGTGGCAGTATAGGGTTTAATAGTTTAGATGGGTACTTGCAGTGAGTATGTGGCGGTATAGGGGTAAATAGTTTAGATGGGTATTTGCGGTGAGTATGTGGCAGTATAGGGTTTAATAGTTTAGATGGGTACTTGCAGTGAGTATGTGGTGGTATAGCGTTTAATAGTTTAGATGGCTACTTGCAGTGAGTATGTGGTGGTATAGGGGTAAATAGTTTAGATGGCTACTTGCAGTGAGTATGTGGCGGTATAGGTGTAAATAGTTTAGATGGGTACTTGCAGTGAGTATGTGGCGGTATAGGGTTTAATAGTTTAGATGGGTACTTGCAGTGAGTATGTGGCGGTATAGGGTTTAATAGTTTAGATGGGTACTTGCAGTGAGTATGAGGCAGTATAGGGGTAAATAGTTTAGATGGGTACTTGCAGTGAGTATGTGGCGGTATAGGGTTTAATAGTTTAGATGGGTACTTGCAGTGAGTAAGTGGCGGTATAGGGGTAAATAGTTTAGATGGGTACTTGCAGTGAGTATGTGGCTGTATAGGGGTAAATAGTTTAGATGGGTATTTGCAGTGGGTATGTGGCGGTATAGGGTTTAATAGTTTAGATGGGTACTTGCAGTGAGTATGTGGCAGTATAGAGGTAAATAGTTTAGATTGGTACTTGCAGTGAGTATGTGGCGGTATAGGGTTTAATAGTTTAAATGGGTACTTGCAGTGAGTATGTGGTGGTATAGGCGTAAATAGTTTAGATGGGTACTTGCAGTGAGTATGTGGCGGTATAGGGTTTAATAGTTTAGATGGGTACTTGCAGTGAGTATGTGGCAGTATAGGGTTTAATAGTTTAGATGGGTACTTGCAGTGAGTATGTGGCGGTTTAGGGGTAAATAGTTTAGATGGGTACTTGCAATGGGTATGTGGCGGTATAGGGTTTAATAGTTTAGATGGGTACTTGCAGTGAGTATGTGGCGGTATAGGGGTAAATAGTTTAGATGGGTACTTGCAGTGAGTATGTGGCGGTATAGGGGTAAATAGTTTAAATGGGTACATGCAGTGAGTATGTGGCAGTAAAGGGTTTAATAGTTTAGATGGGTACTTGCAATGGGTATGTGGCAGTATAGGGTTTAATAGTTTAGATGGGTACTTGCAGTGAGTATGTGGCGGTATAGGGGTAAATAGTTTAAATGGGTACTTGCAGTGAGTATGTGGCGGTATAGGGGTAAATAGTTTAGATGGGTACTTGCAGTGAGTATGTGGCGGTATAGGGTTTAATAGTTTAAATGGGTACTTGCAGTGAGTATGTGGTGGTATAGGGGTAAATAGTTTAGATGGGTACTTGCAGTGAGTATGTGGCGGTATAGGGTTTAATAGTTTAGATGGGTACTTGCAGTGAGTATGTGGCAGTATAGGGTTTAATAGTTTAGATGGGTACTTGCAGTGAGTATGTGGCGGTTTAGGGGTAAATAGTTTAGATGGGTACTTGCAGTGAGTATGTGGCGGTATAGGGTTTAATAGTTTAGATGGGTACTTGCAGTGAGTATGTGGCAGTATAGGGTTTAATAGTTTAGATGGGTACTTGCAGTGAGTATGTGGCGGTTTAGGGGTAAATAGTTTAGATGGGTACTTGCAGTGAGTATGTGGCAGTATAGGGTTTAATAGTTTAGATGGGTACTTGCAGTGAGTATGTGGCGGTATAGGGGTAAATAGTTTAGATGGGTACTTGCAGTGAGTTTGTGGCAGTATAGGGGTAAATAGTTTAGATGGGTATTTGCGGTGAGTATGTGGCAGTATAGGGTTTAATAGTTTAAATGGGTACTTGCAGTGAGTATGTGGCGGCATAGGGGTAAATAGTTTAGATGGGTACTTGCAGTGAGTATGTGGCAGTATAGGGGTAAATAGTTTAGATGGGTATTTGCGGTGAGTATGTGGCAGTATAGGGTTTAATAGTTTAAATGGGTACTTGCAGTGAGTATGTGGCGGTATAGGGGTAAATAGTTTAGATTGGTACTTGCAGTGAGTATAAGGCGGTATAGGGGTAAATAGTTTAGATGGGTACTTGCAGTGAGTATGTGGCGTATAGGGTTTAATAGTTTAGATGGGTACTTGCAGTGAGTATGTGGCGGTATAGGGTTTAATAGTTTAGATGGGTACTTGCAGTGAGTATGTGGCGGTATAGGGGTAAATAGTTTAGATGGGTACTTGCAGTGAGTATGTGGTGGTATAGGGGTAAATAGTTTAGATGGGTATTTGCGGTGAGTATGTGGCAGTATAGGGTTTAATAGTTTAGATGGGTACTTGCAATGGGTATGTGGCAGTATAGGGTTTAATAGTTTAGATGGGTACTTGCAGTGAGTATGTGGCGGTATAGGGGTAAATAGTTTAAATGGGTACTTGCAGTGAGTATGTGGCGGTATAGGGGTAAATAGTTTAGATGGGTACTTGCAGTGAGTATGAGGCGGTATAGGGTTTAATAGTTTAAATGGGTACTTGCAGTGAGTATGTGGTGGTATAGGGGTAAATAGTTTAGATGGGTATTTGCAGTGAGTATGTGGCGGTATAGGGTTTAATAGTTTAGATGGGTACTTGCAGTGAGTATGTGGCAGTATAGGGTTTAATAGTTTAGATGGGTACTTGCAGTGAGTATGTGGCGGTTTAGGGGTAAATAGTTTAGATGGGTACTTGCAATGGGTATGTGGCGGTATAGGGTTTAATAGTTTAGATGGGTACTTGCAGTGAGTATGTGGCGGTATAGGGGTAAATAGTTTAGATGGGTACTTGCAGTGAGTATGTGGCGGTATAGGGGTAAATAGTTTAAATGGGTACTTGCAGTGAGTATGTGGCAGTAAAGGGTTTAATAGTTTAGATGGGTACTTGCAATGGGTATGTGGCAGTATAGGGTTTAATAGTTTAGATGGGTACTTGCAGTGAGTATGTGGCGGTATAGGGGTAAATAGTTTAAATGGGTACTTGCAGTGAGTATGTGGCGGTATAGGGGTAAATAGTTTAGATGGGTACTTGCAGTGAGTATGTGGCGGTATAGGGTTTAATAGTTTAAATGGGTACTTGCAGTGAGTATGTGGTGGTATAGGGGTAAATAGTTTAGATGGGTACTTGCAGTGAGTATGTGGCGGTATAGGGTTTAATAGTTTAGATGGGTACTTGCAGTGAGTATGTGGCAGTATAGGGTTTAATAGTTTAGATGGGTACTTGCAGTGAGTATGTGGCGGTTTAGGGGTAAATAGTTTAGATGGGAACTTGCAGTGAGTATGTGGCAGTATAGGGTTTAATAGTTTAGATGGGTACTTGCAGTGAGTATGTGGCGGTTTAGGGGTAAATAGTTTAGATGGGTACTTGCAGTGAGTATGTGGCAGTATAGGGGTAAACAGTTTAGATGGGTATTTGTGGTGGGTATGTGGCAGTATAGGGTTTAATAGTTTAAATGGGTACTTGCAGTGAGTATGTGGCAGTATAGGGTTTAATAGTTTAGATAGGTACTTGCAGTGAGTATGTGGCGGTATAGGGGTAAATAGTTTAGATGGGTAATTGCAGTGAGTTTGTGGCAGTATGGGGTAAATAGTTTAGATGGGTATTTGCGGTGAGTATGTGGCAGTATAGGGTTTAATAGTTTAAATGGGTACTTGCAGTGAGTATGTGGCGGCATAGGGGTAAATAGTATAGATGGGTACTTGCAGTGAGTATGTGGCAGTATAGGGGTAAATAGTTTAGATGGGTATTTGCGGTGAGTATGTGGCAGTATAGGGTTTAATAGTTTAAATGGGTACTTGCAGTGAGTATGTGGCGGTATAGGGGTAAATAGTTTAGATTGGTACTTGCAGTGAGTATAAGGCGGTATAGGGGTAAATAGTTTAGATGGGTACTTGCAGTGAGTATGTGGCGTATAGGGTTTAATAGTTTAGATGGGTACTTGCAGTGAGTATGTGGCGGTATAGGGTTTAATAGTTTAGATGGGTACTTGCAGTGAGTATGTGGCGGTATAGGGGTAAATAGTTTAGATGGGTACTTGCAGTGAGTATGTGGTGGTATAGGGTTTAATAGTTTAGATGGGTACTTGCAGTGAGTATGTGGCGGTATAGGGTTTAATAGGTTAGATGGGTACTTGCAGTGATTATGTGGCGGTATAGGGTTTAAAAGTTTAGATGGGTACTTGCAGTGAGTATGTGGCGCTATAGGGTTTAATAGTTTAGATGGGTACTTGCAGCGAGTATGTGGCGGTATAGGGGTAAATAGTTTAGATGGGTACTTGCAGTGAGTATGTGGTGGTATAGGGTTTAATAGTTTAGATGGGTACTTGCAGTGAGTATGTGGTGGTATAGCGTTTAATAGTTTAGATGGCTACTTGCAGTGAGTATGTGGTGGTATAGGGGTAAATAGTTTAGATGGCTACTTGCAGTGAGTATGTGGCGGTATAGGTGTAAATAGTTTAGATGGGTACTTGCAGTGAGTATGTGGCGGTATAGGGTTTAATAGTTTAGATGGGTACTTGCAGTGAGTATGTGGCGGTATAGGGTTTAATAGTTTAGATGGGTACTTGCAGTGAGTATGAGGCAGTATAGGGGTAAATAGTTTAGATGGGTACTTGCAGTGAGTATGTGGCGGTATAGGGTTTAATAGTTTAGATGGGTACTTGCAGTGAGTAAGTGGCGGTATAGGGGTAAATAGTTTAGATGGGTACTTGCAGTGAGTATGTGGCTGTATAGGGGTAAATAGTTTAGATGGGTATTTGCAGTGGGTATGTGGCGGTATAGGGTTTAATAGTTTAGATGGGTACTTGCCGTGAGTATGTGGCAGTATAGAGGTAAATAGTTTAGATTGGTACTTGCAGTGAGTATGTGGCGGTATAGGGGTAAATAGTTTAGATGGGTACTTGCAGTGAGTATGTGGTGGTATAGGGGTAAATAGTTTAGATGGGTATTTGCGGTGGGTAAGTGCCGGTATAGGGTTTAATAATTTAAATGGGTACTTGCAGTGAGTATGTGGCGGTATAGGGGTAAATAGTTTAAATGGGTACTTGCAGTGAGTATGTGGCGGTATAGGGGTAAATAGTATAAATGGGTACTTGCAATTAGTATGTGGTGGTATAGGGTTTAATAGTTTAAATGGGTACTTGCAGTGAGTATGTGGCGGTATAGGGGTAAATAGTTTAGATGGGTACTTGCAGTGAGTATGTGGCGGTATAGGGGTAAATAGTTTAAATGGGTACTTGCAGTGGGTATGTGCCGGTATAGGGGTAAATAGTTTAGATGGGTACTTGCAGTGAGTATGTGGCGGTATAGGGGTAAATAGTTTAGATGGGTACTTGCAGTGAGTATGTGGTAGTATAGCGGTAAATAGTTTAGATTGGTACTTGCAGTGGGTATGTGGCGGTATAGGGGTAAATAGTTTAGATGGGTACTTGCAGTGAGTATGTGGCGGTATAGTGTTTAATAGTTTAAATGGGTACTTGCAGTGAGTATTTGGTGGTATAGGGGTAAATAGTTTAGATGGGTATTTGCGGTGGGTATGTGCCGGTATAGGGGTAAATAGTTTAGATGGGTATTTGCGGTGGATATGTGGCAGTTTAGGGGTAAAAAGTTTAGATGGGTATTTGCCGTGAGTATGTGGCAGTATAGGGTTTAATAGTTTAGATGGGTACTTGCAGTGAGTATGTGGCGGTATAGGGGTAAATAGTTTAGATGGGTATTTGCAGTGGGTATGTTCCGGTATAGGGGTAAATAGTTTAGATGGATATTTGCGGTGGGTATGTGGCAGTATAGGGGTAAATAGTTTAGATAGGTATTTGCGGTGGGTATGTGCCGGTATAGGGGTAAATAGTTTAGATGGGTATTTGCGATGGGTATGTGCCGGTATAGGGGTAAATAGTTTAGATGGGTACTTGCAGTGAGTATGTGGCAGTATAGGGTTTAATAGTTTAAATGGGTACTTGCAGTGAGTATGTGGCAGTATAGGGGTAAATAGTTTAGATGGGTACTTGCAGTGAGTATGTGGCGGTATAGGGGTAAATAGTTTAGATGGGTACTTGCAGTGAGTATGTGGCGGTATAGGGTTTAATAGTTTAGATGGATACTTGCAGTGAGTATGTGGCGGTATAGGGTTTAATAGTTTAGATGGGTACTTGCAGTGAGTATGAGGCAGTATAGGGGTAAATAGTTTAGATGGGTACTTGCAGTGAGTATGTGGCGGTATAGGGTTTAATAGTTTAGATGGGTACTTGCAGTGAGTAAGTGGCGGTATAGGGGTAAATAGTTTAGATGGGTACTTGCAGTGAGTATGTGGCTGTATAGGGGTAAATAGTTTAGATGGGTATTTGCAGTGGGTATGTGGCGGTATAGGGTTTAATAGTTTAGATGGGTACTTGCAGTGAGTATGTGGCAGTATAGAGGTAAATAGTTTAGATTGGTACTTGCAGTGAGTATGTGGCGGTATAGGGGTAAATAGTTTAGATGGGTACTTGCAGTGAGTATGTGGTGGTATAGGGGTAAATAGTTTAGATGGGTATTTGCGGTGGGTAAGTGCCGGTATAGGGTTTAATAATTTAAATGGGTACTTGCAGTGAGTATGTGGCGGTATAGGGGTAAATAGTTTAAATGGGTACTTGCAGTGAGTATGTGGCGGTATAGGGGTAAATAGTATAAATGGGTACTTGCAATTAGTATGTGGTGGTATAGGGTTTAATAGTTTAAATGGGTACTTGCAGTGAGTATGTGGCGGTATAGGGGTAAATAGTTTAGATGGGTACTTGCAGTGAGTATGTGGCGGTATAGGGGTAAATAGTTTAAATGGGTACTTGCAGTGGGTATGTGCCGGTATAGGGGTAAATAGTTTAGATGGGTACTTGCAGTGAGTATGTGGCGGTATAGGGGTAAATAGTTTAGATGGGTACTTGCAGTGAGTATGGGGTGGTATAGCGGTAAATAGTTTAGATTGGTACTTGCAGTGGGTATGTGGCGGTATAGGGGTAAATAGTTTAGATGGGTACTTGCAGTGAGTATGTGGCGGTATAGTGTTTAATAGTTTAAATGGGTACTTGCAGTGAGTATGTGGTGGTATAGGGGTAAATAGTTTAGATGGGTATTTGCGGTGGGTATGTGCCGGTATAGGGGTAAATAGTTTAGATGGGTATTTGCGGTGGGTATGTGGCAGTTTAGGGGTAAATAGTTTAGATGGGTATTTGCGGTGGGTATGTGGCAGTATAGGGTTTAATAGTTTAGATGGGTACTTGCAGTGAGTATGTGGCGGTATAGGGGTAAATAGTTTAGATGGGTATTTGCGGTGGGTATGTTCCGGTATAGGGGTAAATAGTTTAGATGGATATTTGCGGTGGGTATGTGGCAGTATAGGGTTTAATAGTTTAAATGGGTACTTGCAGTGAGTATGTGGCAGTATAGGGGTAAATAGTTTAGATGGGTACTTGCAGTGAGTATGTGGCGGTATAGGGGTAAATAGTTTAGATGGGTATTTGCGGTGGGTATGTGCTGGTATAGGGGTAAATAGTTTAGATGGGTACTTGCAGTGAGTATGTGGCAGTACAGGGTTTAAATGGGTATTTGCAGTGAGTATGTGGCAGTATAGGGGTAAATAGTTTAGATAGTTATTTGCGGTGGGTATGTGCCGGTATAGGGGTAAATAGTTTAGATGGGTACTTGCAGTGAGTATGTGGCAGTATAGGGTTTAATAGTTTAAATGGGTACTTGCAGTCAGTATGTGGCAGTATAGGGTTTAATAGATTAAATGGGTACTTGCAGTGAGTATGTGGCAGTATAGGGGTAAATAGTTTAGATGGGTAATTGCAGTGAGTATGTGGTTGTATAGGGGTAAATAGTTTAGATGGATATTTGCGGTGGGTATGTGGCAGTATAGGGGTAAATAGTTTAGATGGGTAATTGCAGTGAGTATGTGGTGGTATAGGGGTAAATAGTTTAGATGGGTATTTGCGGTGGGTATGTGCCGGTATAAGGATTATTGTGATAAATACTTGTGGTGGGTGTGTGGAGGTTTAGATATGTATTAGTCTAGTGCTAGTTCGCAATCGTGGGGTACTTCGGTTAGGGTCTATGTCCGGAGCTTGGAATATTTTGACAGGCACGCTTGACATAGCAGCAGTAATACTTTTCCGCCTCGTAGCACTTTTGATCATTGGGGCCAGATGGAGAGAGAGCATGTGGAGAGGTAGATCTGAGTACCATCAGCATACAGATGATATTTGAAGCCACAGAAGTTGATAAGTTTACCCAGTGAAGATGTATAAATAGAGCCTAGAGGAACCAGGACAGAACCTTGATTTACTCCAACAGACAGAGGAATTGAAGAGGAGTCGCCGCCAGCAAATGACACAGAATTGTTAAAGAGAAAATAGCGGCCATTATTTTTAACAAAAAGAAGATCATTAGTAAACTTAGTGTGGTGAAGGAACTTTTAGTTAAGTGTTGGGGGCAGAAGCCTGTGGGGGATCAAGTAAGGAGTTGGAGGGCAGAAAGTGGGTTAGGCAGTCATAAACTAGTTTTTTGAAGCAAGTGAAAGCAGTGATGTGGGGCGTAGGTTTGCAGGAGAATTAGAGTTAAGGGAGGGTTTTTGGAGGATGGGGGGGGGGGGGGCATTGCATATTTGAAGGAGGCAGGAAATGAACCGGTAAAAAGGGATCGGTTGAATATGTGAGTAAGAGCTGGAGTGAGGGTGGAAGACAGAGAAGGTATTAGATGTGAAGGGATAGGGTCCTAGAGGGCAGGTAGTGAGACTTGAGAAAGACAATAAGGAACCCACTTCCTTCTCAGTGGCTGGGGAGAATAGGCAGAGTATGGCAGAGGGGGTAAGCAGGGGTGGAGATGAAAAGATTGCAGACTTGTGTCGGCATATGTTGTTTTGGATATTGTTTAAAAAGCAGTCTGCCAGTTCTTGAGCACTAAAGGTAGATAAAGGGGGGGGTGCAAGTGGGTAGAGGAGAGAGTGGAAGTAAAGAAGAGTCATTTAGAGTTTGAGTAGATGTAAGAGAAGTAGGTTTGCTTGGCGATGTGTAAGAATGAATTTATAGTGGATGAAATCAGGTTCAAAGTGAGATTACCTCAAGGCGTGATGGAGGAAATCTCTCTTTACATTAAATGCTGCAGTAATCTCATGCAGACAGGAGACCCCAGGTAAGAAGGTTACATATTGTGCACACAGTATTTATTGCAGAGGATGTTTAATGAGTCTAAGACACACATTCTCATACGTGGCCCTCCAGAGGTTTTCAAACTACATTTCCCATGATGCTCAGCCAGCATATCAGCTGGCTGAGCATCATGGGAAATGTAGTTCCAAAACCTCTGGAGGGCCAAGCTTGAGGATGTGTTGTCTAAGACATATCTTACTTACCCATGATGGGATCAGTGCACTTCTGTTGACACAGAGGGGTGCAGCATTTCAGGGCACCTTTACAGTCGCTGTCACTGTTACACAACGGTTCAGGCAGAGGAGTTGCACATCTTGCCTTTGTTAATGGACAGTTTCCTGGTTTGACTGCAACACAGAAGGGCAGAGGGAAAGTGTGTAAAGACCTTATTTCAGGGTGTGGGACAGAATCACATTGGTACTGTATGTACTACTATATTTTTATTAAAGGGCCAGTAAACACAGTAGGGCAGAGGGAGGGTGTGTGTAAAGACCTTATTTCAGGGTGTGGGACAGAATCACATTGGTACTGTATGTACTACTATATTTTTATTAAAGGGCCAGTAAACACAGAAGGGCAGAGGGAGGGGTGTGTAAAGACCTTATTTCAGGGTGTGGGACAGAATCACATTGGTACTGTATGTACTACTATATTTTTATTAAAGGGCCAGTAAACACAGAAGGGCAGAGGGAGGGGGTGTGTAAATACCTTATTTCAGGGTGTGGGGCAGAATCACATTGGTACTGTATGTACTACTATATTTTATTAAAGGGCCAGTAAATACAGTAGGGCAGAGGGAGGGGGTGTGTAAAGACCTTATTTCAGGGTGTGGGGCAGAATCACATTGGTACTGTATGTACTACTATATTTTTATTAAAGGGCCAGTAAACACAGAAGGGCAGAGGGAGGGGGTGTGTAAAGACCTTATTTCAGGGTGTGGGGCAGAATCACATTGGTACTGTATGTACTACTATATTTTTATTAAAGGGCCAGTAAACACAGAAGGGCAGAGGGAGGGGTGTGTGTAAAGATCTTATTTCAGGGTGTGGGACAGAATCACATTGGTACTGTATGTACTACTATATTTTTATTAAAGGGCCAGTAAACACAGAAGGGCAGAGGGAGGGGTGTGTGTAAAGATCTTATTTCAGGGTGTGGGGCAGAATCACATTGGTACTGTATGTACTACTATATTTTTATTAAAGGGCCAGTAAACACAGTAGGGCAGAGGGAGGGGTGTGTAATGACCTTATTTCAGGGTGTGGGACAGAATCACATTGGTACTGTATGTACTACTATATTTTTATTAAAGGGCCAGTAAATACAACAGGGCAGAGGAGGGGGTGTGTAATGACCTTATTTCAGGGTGTGGGGCAGAATCACATTGGTACTGTATGTACTACTATATTTTATTAAAGGGCCAGTAAATACAGTAGGGCAGAGGGAGGGGGTGTGTAAAGACCTTATTTCTGGGTGTGGGACAGAATCACATTGGTACTGTATGTACTACTATATTTTTATTAAAGGGCCAGTAAATACAACAGGGCAGAGGAGGGGGTGTGTAATGACCTTATTTCAGGGTGTGGGGCAGAATCACATTGGTACTGTATGTACTACTATATTTTTATTAAAGGGCCAGTAAACACTGTAGGGCAGAGGGAGGGGGTGTGTAAAGACCTTATTTCAGGGTGTGGGACAGAATCACATTGGTACTGTATGTACTACTATATTTTATTAAAGGGCCAGTAAATACAACAGGGCAGAGGAGGGGGTGTGTAATGACCTTATTTCAGGGTGTGGGGCAGAATCACATTGGTACTGTATGTACTACTATATTTTTATTAAAGGGCCAGTAAACACAGTAGGGCAGAGGAGGGGGTGTGTAAAGTCCTTATTTCTGGGTGTGGGACAGAATCACATTAGTACTGTATGTACTACTATATTTTTATTAAAGGGCCAGTAAACACAGTAGGGCAGAGGAGGGGGTGTGTAAAGACCTTATTTCTGGGTGTGGGTCAGAATCACATTGGTACTGTATGTACTACTATATTTTTATTAAAGGGCCAGTAAACACAGTAGGGCAGAGGAGGGGGTGTGTAAAGACCTTATTTCAGGGTGTGGGGCAGAATCACATTGGTACTGTATGTACTACTATATTTTTATTAAAGGCCCAGTAAACACAGTAGGGCAGAGGGAGGGGGTGTAAAGACCTTATTTCAGGGTGTGGGGCAGAATCACATTGGTACTGTATGTACTACTATATTTTTATTAAAGGGCCAGTAAACACAGAAGGGCAGAGGATGGTGTGTGTAAAGTCCTTATTTCTGGGTGTGGGACAGAATCACATTGGTACTGTATGTACTACTATATTTTTATTAAAGGGCCAGTAAACACAGTAGGGCAGAGGAGGGGGTGTGTAAAGTCCTTATTTCTGGGTGTGGGACAGAATCACATTGGTACTGTATGTACTACTATATTTTTATTAAAGGGCCAGTAAACACAGTAGGGCAGAGGAGGGGGTGTGTAAAGTCCTTATTTCTGGGTGTGGGACAGAATCACATTGGTACTGTATGTACTGCTATATTTTTATTAAAGGGCCAGTAAACACAGTAGGGCAGAGGAGGGGGTGTGTAAAGACCTTATTTCTGGATGTGGGTCAGAATCACATTGGTACTGTATGTACTATTATATTTTTATTAAAGGGCCAGTAAACACAGTAGGGCAGAGGAGGGGGTGTGTAAAGACCTTATTTCAGGGTCTGGGACAGAATCACAGTGGTACTGTATGTACTACTATATTTTAATTAAAGGGCCAGTAAACACAGTAGGACAGAGGAGGGGGTGTGTAAAGACCTTATTTCAGGGTGTGGGACAGAATCATATTGGTACTGTATGTACTACTATATTTTTATTAAAGGGCCAGTAAACACAGAAGGGCAGAGGGAGGGGTGTGTAATTACCTTATTTCAGGGTGTGGGGCAGAATCACATTGGTACTGTATGTACTACTATATTTTTATTAAAGGGCCAGTAAACACAGAAGAGCAGAGGGAGGGGGGTGTAAAGACCTTATTTCAGGGTGTTGGACAGAATCACATTGGTACTGTATGTACTACTATATTTTTATTAAAGGGCCAGTAAACACAGTAGGGCAGAGGAGGGTGTGTGTAAAGACCTTATTTCTGGGTGTGGGACAGAGTCACATTGGTACTGTATATATTACTATATTTTTATCAAAGGGCCAGTAAACACAGTAGGGCAGAGGGAGGGGGTGTGTAAAGACCTTATTTCAGGGTGTGGGACAGAATCACATTGGTTCTGTATGTACTACTATATTTTTATTAAAGGGCCAGTAAACACAGAAGGGCAGAGGAGGGGTGTGTAAAGACCTTATTTCTGGGTGTGGGACAGAGTCACATTGGTACTGTATGTACTACTATATTTTTATTAAAGGGCCAGTAAACACAGTAGGGCAGAGGAGGGGTGTGTAAAGACCTTATTTCTGGGTGTGGGACAGAATCACATTGGTACTGTATGTACTACTATATTTTTATTAAAGGGCCAGTAAACACAGTAGGGCAGAGGAGGGGGTGTAAAGACCTTATTTGAGGGTGTGGGACAGAATCACATTGGTACTGTATGTGCTACTATATTTTTATTAAAGGGCCAGTAAACACGGTAGATTTGCATAATCAACAAATGCAAGATAAAAATACAAAGCAATAGCACTTAGTCTGAACTTCAATTGAGTAGTAGATTTTTTTTCTGACAATTTTAAAAGTTATGTTCATTTCTACTCCCCCTGTACCTTGTGACAGCCATCAGTCAATCACAAATGCATACACGTACCATGTGACAGCCATCAGCCAATCACAAATGCATACACGTTTATTCTGTGAATTCTTTCACATGCAAGTTTAAATATAAAAAGACTGTGCACATTTTGTTAATGGAAGTAAATTGGAAAGTTGTTTAAAATTCCTGCTCTATCTGAATAATGAAAATTTAATTTTGAATTAAGTGTCCCTTTAACAGAATGCAAGAAAATACTATTTACACCTTTAAAAAAATATTACTAAAATGACTATATTAATAAATGTTGAGGATCAGCTAAATGTATATAAACTGTATTATTTACTTTATAAAGGACTGCATCACAATACAGGTAGCCCTCAGTTTACGCCGGGGTTAGGTTCCAGAAGGAATGGCTGTAAATAGAAACCGTTGTAAATTGAAACCCAGTTTATAATGTAAGTCAATGGGAAGTGAGGGGGTTAGGTTCCAGGCCCCTCTCAAAATTGTCATAAGTAACATCTAATACATTATTTTTAAAAAAAGCTTTGAAATAAAGACTTTAAATGCTAAACAGCATTATAAACCTATTAAAATAATCACACAACACAGAATATATAATTAAACTGAGTTAAATGAACAAAAACATTTGCTAAACAGCATTTTAAACCTAATAAAATAATCACACAATACAGACTTCACTTGCATTTTTCTGCAAACAGTTCTTTCTATGCATTCCAATCTGGACTGATTTATAGACAGGAAGATCTTGTTCCTTTGAAATCTGCTCGATAGCTCAGTTCTGGTTAAACTGATTAATTTCAGCTTGCTTGGCTTTGCTGCAACACAAGTTGACAGCTCCACCTACTGGCTATTTTAATCAATGCACTGCTTCTCAATGCTTTTCAATAGCAGTCACATGACTGGAAAAAAAGGTTGTTATTCTGAAACGGTGCAAATTGAACCGTAGTAAACCGAGGGCCACCTGTAAATCTATTCAATTCATATATCCAACAGTAAAAGCTTTCATTCTATTGGCCAATTTGAATTTGGATTGGAAAATCAGCCAATAGGAATGCAAGGGCACCCCTAAAATAGAATAGTTTTTGTTTTTTTAATAAAAAAAAAATTAAATCATTTAGAGCACCTCCCCTACCGAATGCCCTTCTAAGGGCAATCTTTTTTCAGGATTTTTTTTTTTTTAAAACTTATTTTTTTTTATTTTAGGATAATTTTTTGAATAGGGCTTATTTTTCCCTCTTTTTTTCTGAACAAAAGAGCTATGTTCACTTTAGGTCAATGCCCAACAAAATGCTCTTCTCAAGGCAATTTTTAGTGTAGGTTTTTTAAATTAAGTTTTTTTTGGAGGGGTAATTTAGTTTTAGAATAGGGTTTTGTTCACCAAAAGAGCAGATTGCTTTACCTAGGGCACTGTCCGTCAAAGGACAAGATTACAAGTCATGCAGCAAATCAGTTGTGAAAACTCTGCAGACGTTGAGGTTTTTTCACATTTGGGGTGCGCAGCTATTACAAGTTGATTAATAACTTATTTTTTTGTGCGCGTAAAGCCGCGTAATGCAAACTGCAAAATCGTGTGCGAGTTCACGTATTCCCCATAGAAGTCAATGGAAAAGACAAATAGAAAAAAAACACAGAAGCGCAAAATCCCTAACATGAAAATGCGAATACATCATATAGCGAAAATGTTTTTGGAGTGAAATATGTTCTATTTAATTCTAAATAAATATTTCTCTATATATGGATGATTTTTGGACTGATATATCTATTTATTGCGAGATATGTATATGAATATACCTGGATATATGTATAGATATTTTGAGATCTATATGTGAAAATCTCTTTGAAAATCCATCTGAGATATTGTTTAATGTGCATATATTATAATGTAAAATATTTACATTATCTCCACAGCTAAACATGTCATATTCATATAAATCCATGTTTCTCTATGTATGTCTATGTACAGTTGTGAAATATTGAAAAACGGTAGTCCTGGAGAGTATAATTAAAACGTCTTTATTTCAAACTCAGATTAAAAGCGAATGGCAAACACAAGTAAAAGCACAACAGGTGTGGCACTGTCTGGCTTACGCGTTTCGGCTTGGAGCCGTAGTCATAGCCTATAGTGCTATGTGACACACCTTTTAAATACCCATACCTAAAATCCCATTGGTTAAAAAATAAAACACACCTGTTATTTACCTACTCCATACATAGTGAAACTAATTTCTACAAAACCTCCAAAGCAATTAAGCACTAACAAAAGTGCCAGTATCACGATTCCATATGACAGGGAAATGAGGGTAGTGAAATGGGAAAATACACACAATAAACTCGATAGAACAATACTGAGTAATGGTTCATACATGGGGACAAAATAGTGGTAATGCGGTATACAATCAAAAATCAAAAATCAAAAAAGTGCACCACAGTCAAATGTGCAAGTGATCTATGAATCAGAAAATATAAAGGGTCAGAGGGCAAACGTAAAAGTAAATTACATATTGGAAGATATATTTAAGATGAACCCTCACCCTATGGCATGATTATAGATAAGATAATGTATTAGAATAATGGAAGATGGGATTTCTAATACAATAATACATGATTATCCTAAAAATTGGAGGATAGGGTTAATATGTAAGGTAGGACTATCTAAATAGCACAGATCATTGCACAAGTTGTTAAAATGGTATGTGTGGCATACTGGAGTTGAGAGAGGCACATTGGATTTTTACAATGGGCACTCGTATTCCAAATGGTCTCAAGTATGATATCATGAATCTGTGGTAATTGCTTTGGGCATTTCTTTATACTGGTTCTCTGGGAGCCACAATTATGCATGTCACACATACCATTTTAACAACTTGTGCAATGATCTGTGCTATTTAGGTAGTCCTACCTTACATATTAACCCTATCCTTACAAGATGTGCTACTACCGGAATCTTATAGGCCAATCTCGCTACTAAATTCTGACTACAGTATAAGATACTAACAAAATTGTTAGCGGAACGTCTTAAATTTGTCCTTATAGATCTGATACATGAGGATCAGACCGGATTCATGATGGCAAGATCTTCGGTGGTAAATGTGAGTAGAATCCTGCAGGTTCTTCAGTATTTTTGGAACAAAAAAACTTCTGGGGGGGGGTGAGGCGATGCCGGAGGCTTTCCTGCTGTCTTTAGACACAGAGAAGGCCTTCGATAGGGTGGAGTGGCGTCATCTTCTCCATACCCTCTGTACCTTTTGTCTCATTTATAGGAAATCTGTACTCCTCCCCGGTGGCTAATCTCTGTGTTAATAACCTCTATTCATCAGATGTTGTATTGCAGAGAGGTACGAGGCAGGTTGTCCCCTGTCCCCCCTGCTGTTTAATTTAGCATTAGAGCCGCTAGCGATGAAATTGCGTCAAATATTCCCCGGTATTAATATTGCTGGATGTTCCCAACATCTAGCGCTGTATGCGGATGATATGCTGTTATTCGTGCAGGAGCCAGAGACCCACATACCATCTATTGTGCAAACATTGCTGGACTTTGGATCCTTCTCTGGAGATTCTATGGATACATAGGGGGGCGAACTCGGCCCATGTGTATCCATTCGCAGTAGCGAATCAGGTGATCACCTATTTGGGTATCCAGATTCATGTGAATCCTAACAAATGATATTCACGAATCCTAACAAATGATATTCACTGAATCTCACTCCCTTGTGTGCGAAGTTGTGCAGCCAGATGAGGAGCTGGAAATCTCTCCCCTTGTCTCTAATGGGAAGGGTCAGTCTTCTTAAGATGGTGAACCTGCCTCGCCTGCTATATCCTATGCTGATGTTCTGCTGCTCTCTAAAAACAATGTGAAAGCGATGAACGCGGCTATGCGTTATTTTGTATGGCGGGGAGGTAGACCGCGCATAGCAACTGATAAGTTCTCTGTGAGTTATCTTAATGGTGGCTTATCTTTGCCGGATTTTAAGCTATATAATTGGGCAGCCATGATTCGCTTGGTTCTTGACTGGCAGGTGGGCACGGGTCACTTTTACAGGCAGGATCTAGAACAGGCAACTTTGGGAGGTATAGCTCTGGCATATTTGCCTCATATGACAAAGCAGAATGCGGCTAAATTGTTGGAAGGGAATCTCCTATACCGGGATCCTATTAAGGCGTGGCATCTTGCACACAAATTTTTAGATAAGGCTGGCCTTGGTTCTTTCTTTCTCCCACTTAGTGGTAATCCAGACTTCCCGGCGGGTATGGATACAAAGCCATTTTGTTCATGGGAAGCAATGGGACTAAGGAATGTGGGCTCCCTGGTTGACACATTGATGAAGACCATGAAGTCCTTCGCAACTTTGCGAAGGGACTATAATCTTCAGTAGAATCATTTTTATGTGTATCTGCAGGCACGTCACAATGTGGATAGGTTAGCGAGGGATGGACCGGGGTTTTGGGAGGGCTCACCATTTCGCCTTTCACAGGCTTTATTCAAAATGGGGAGATTCTCTTTGTCAGAGATCTACCAGAGTTTCCTACAGAGACGTTAATACAACCAAATCTTTTAAAGGGGTGGCAAAAGGAGGGACTGCAGGATGTTGTGTGGGAAGAGGCTCGGGGGGGACTGGAGAAGGCTAGAAAAGCCACTTTGTCGGCAAACCTAAGAGAGACGCAAATCAGGTTTTTGCACAAAGCTTATATGACCCCCAGATCCCTAGCCAAGTGGATACCTGATTGGCCTAATAAGTGCTCCAAGTGTTCTGCGGAATCCCCTGGCCTGTTACACTGTATTTGGGAATGTCCCATGATTAAGCAATTCTGGAATAAATTACAGTATTGGATTGGAAAGAAAATGGGTATCCCCATTGAACTTACCCCTAAGGTTATACTTTTTCTGAACTGGGAACAACAGTACAGACAGTTTGACTCAGAACTGACTTTACTTATATTACTGACGAGAAAATGCATAAAAAAATGCATACTTAAACACTGGACGGTTAATAGGACTCCCACAGTGGCTTACTTTAGAAATATGTTGAGAACTCAATTATTTATCAAACAGGTAGACGTCAGAGTGGATGTGGGTAGCAGACTGCATTTATTTTTGCGGAAGTGGCGCAGATTGATTCTCACATTTGAGCTAGAAATTCAAAGACAGGTTCTCTTACCTTTTCGTAACACTGTGATTTTCTTGGAGGACTCCCTGAGAGGTGATTTTGGAGACATATCTTCTCTTACTGACCTCCTCCATTACATCCCTATCCCCTCCCCCCCCCTTTTTTTTTTTCTTCTTCTCTCTCTCTCCCATGTCGGACCGCCGGAATGCATGAGAGTGAGCAAGCCGCACATTGACCACACGATCATGCCATATATAAGTTGTGGTATCTTAGTTTGATAATGTACCTGCAAGGTGCACCTTGTAGGTTAGTTTTGGTTAGATTGGGGGGAAGTTAAAATCTCCCTGGTAAGGATAAAATGAGAGAGGTATGGACATGTGGGTTTTATGAGGCTTTGATGGAAAGTGCGATGTGTACTAGTAATACTCTGTTAAAACTAGATCTATGTATGCAGAACATTGTTGCTGACATACCTTACTGTAAATGTGATGTTGTTTTGTGCTAATGCCTGACCCAAGACTCATGATGTATTGTTGGATTGATTGTCTGTACTCACGTGTCTGTTCTTCTCTTAATAAAAAATAATTAAAAAAAAAAACACTACACTACAATTAAATAAATTCCCTAAATTAAATACAATTAACTAAATTCAAAACAATTAGCTAAATTACAAAAAAAAAACACATTAAATTACAGAAAATAAGGGGGGCGTGGCCAAGAGGCAGCCATGGTGGACGGAAAATACTAACGCTCAGAAGGATGATACCCTAATTCAACAATTATCTATGGAACTCTGTACAATCCACTCAGTACAAGCATGTAATCTGTCTTCTAAAACTTCCCCAATGGAAATATACTCTTTTACTGCTACGCTGCTACCCGGGGGAGTGAGTACAGACTGTTAGATGTTTGACGGAGGCCTAACACGCGCCATCTTCACCCCGACCACTTAGGTAATAATCAGGCTGTAGACCTACTCGACTATTCAGATTTGACACCCATTAGAGAGAACATCAGTGACCCTCACAATGTCTCTAATATCAAGCCGTAACCTAACAGAATGTGGGCAGGAGACTTTAGAGGAAGATCTCACTATGGCGGTAGTACTTCTCAAACGCCTGGGGCAGTTGATGGATCTTAGATACAATCAGCTATTAAGCAACATACATTCACTAAGCACAAGTACATATAACTTCTGCACCCATACTGCACGAGAAGAGACATCAGGAAACGCAACACACTGTTGTTCAAGCAATTACCGGGAGATGTTCTGACACAACGCTGCCCAGCTCTGTAATTACCTCCAGCCATTTCGCAACTGTATTGCCAGAAGAAGTAGTCAGTCTGATGGAGCGGAGGAAGGTTCATTCGTATCTCTCCACTACGCTTACAACACCTGGAACACCGGTACAGCCACTTAAGCCCTGTACCAGGACTACGGATGAAAGCACCGCATGGCTCAGTTAGCTGTCAGCTACCACTAAAACCCCAGGATGCGGTAATGGGGTCTGTTAGACATCAACTTAATGTTCCTCCACAAGCACTACTGTTAAGAGACATACCTACGACCATTACAAAAATAGGCGTTGGGTAATTTTACTCTTCTTTCCTTACAGGAATTCCCAGCGCTTAGACTTAGTCATTTCAGTCTGGACTAACCTTACAGGAATTTAAGATTAAGGCACCTTAATGAGAACAATTATGTTTGATAAGGGTGTCCAACCCACTATGCTTGTCAGTTGCCTGATATATATGTGTTTAATTTAGCGTGAGTTGCGCTCTCCACTGATGTTAGTTACCTTTAGTAAAGCTAATCTACTTTTAGCCTGTGTATTTAGGACGATATATCTATGTACCTACATGTTGCCTAGGCTGGTCCTATGCTAAACCTACAAAACATGGAGTTGAAAAGCCCTATCTTGAATACGCTAAGGGTTACATATGAGACAGAGCAGGGATAGTCTTGTTGAATGGTGACAAGAGGAAAGCTATTAAACATATATTTAGATCACTACCTCTCCTTTTACCTACCAAAACTTAGCTCTGCATGTAGAAATAGTTAACTATCATTCACCCAGAATTGCAAGAAGCGACTGGAGTTTGCAAATTCAGTAACTTTATAATACGGTTTTCTAACCTTGATATATAATATAAAGGGGAAAAGACCCTGGAGAGTTCATGAAGGGACAAATCTTTTTGTAAAATCTCCATATTTACTTACTGTTAGCCCTCCTCATGGCTTTTTTTTCTTTATTCTATATATTTTAATAGTTTGGATTGTAGTTTAGAGTCTCCTTTCCTAAACTGAATAACTAATGACTAACACTATTTTATGACTTGAGTATTTGCACATTATCCTGTCTTTAGGTTTACATGCATCCTAGATATGGTAATATTTCTAAGCTGTCTACATTACCCATCAGAGAGCTGATCTCTCACTCAAATTGCAATAATACAGTATAATTTTATTATATTATAAATAGCTTATAAATAGCTTTTATATTAGTCCCATTCTCAGTATATATGCAGGTGTGAGTTATGTATTTGTGGTCCCTGCTTCTACTACCCACAACTCTCGTCAGCCACACTCCCATCACATTCTTACTACAATCTTTGTAACTATTCTCAGTTTACGAGTTCTTTGGGTGTTTTATTAACCCTTATCATTACTTGTTGATATATTTGTATGTATATCTTATCTGGAACTTCAGACATATGTTATAATTATTCACCTATTTTTTTTAGTAGGGCAGAAAGACGCTTAGGTCAACCCCTAGGCTCATTTAGCGAGCTTCTTAGTCTAATCTTTCATATTTTGATTCTGTGCAAAATACTTTATAAAGATATATCTCCAATAATTTAAATGTATCCACTTACACCGTATATCCTACTCTTTTTTAAGGTTAGTTCTATATCTGCATCCTTGTCATATATTCTGGGTTAAATAGTCTACAATTGACCATTACTGGACTTACATTTGGATGCTATTCTGCTTACTATGAGACACATACTAGTCAGGTTTAATGTATCTCCAATTAACTATTTGTTGCTACTCGACATAGCAGAATATCCTCTTGCTCACTAAGATAGATCTTGCCGAAGTCAAATTTGTCTGGTCTTTCATACTCTGTGGTTACACCTTTATTTACCTGTCTTTTTATATATCAAGATGACCCACACACCTTAAGCTAAACGAAAAACCCAGGAGTGTCCTACTTAATTACTACCTATTATATCTCATACTATGCTATAATTATATCCGCCCACTCTACAAGTATACTCATGTCATCAGGTTCTCAATGCTAACCCCCAATTACCTACTAACTATATCAACAATTAGAACGCCCGCCCTCCCCACCTTTCACCTCCCCTTCCCCAACTTAGAGCGGCTCTTGCCCGCTGATTCCCTCTAACCTTCTATATACTATTCTATACTACATAGCATTATATAGTCACCACAAGAGAATTTATACTATAAGAAATGAGGTCCCTCTTACATAGGCTCAACATTATCTTTTAACTATCCTTCATTGTAAAACTTATTTTCATGACACTCTCCATCAGCTGACTTCACTATAAATCAGTGTGATTTCTCATATATCACTCCATACTACAAATGTTGACAATTTACATGTTATTGGAAGTGCATCTGCTTTGGTTGACCCAAAAGGAACATATTTTTGGAATGTTTAAGCCTTATTATTTTTTGTATATTTTGAAAACCTCAATAAAAAAATATTTAAAAAAAAAAAAATTACAGAAAATGAAAAACAAATTACAAGATCTTTAAACTAATTACACCTAATCTAATAACCCTATAAAAATAAAAAAAGCCCACCCAAAATAAGAAAAAAACCCTAGCCTAAACTAAACCATTAAAAGCCCTTAAAAGAGCCTTTTGCGGGGCATTGCCCCAAATAAATCAGCTCTTTTACCTGTAAAAAGAAAATACAAACAACCCCCCCAACAGTAAAACCCACCACCAACACAACCAACCACCCAAATAAAACCCTAACTAAAAAAACTAAGCTCCCCATTGCCCTGAAAAGGGCATTTGGATGGTCATTGCCCTTAAAAGGGCATTTAGCTCTATTGTGGTCCAAAGCCCTAACCTAAAAATAAAACCAACCCAATGCACCCTTAAAAATTCTTAACACTAACCCCCAAAGATCCACTTACCTGGAGAAGTCTTCATCCAATCGGCAAGATGTCCTCAATGAAGACGGCAGAAGTGGTCCTCCAGACGGGCAGAAGTGGTCCTCCAGACGGGCAGAAGTCTTCATCCAGACGGCATCTTCTATCTTCATCCATCTGGCGCGGAGCGGGTCCATCTACAAGACATCCGGCGCGGAGCATCCTCTTCTAACGACGAGTACCCGACAAATGAAGGTACCTTTAAGTGACGCCATCCGGGGAGTTAGTGTTAGGATTTTTTAAGGGTGTATTGTGTGGGTTTTATTTTTAGGTTAGGACTTTGGGCTGTAATAGAGCTAAATACCCTTTTAAGGGCAATGCCCATCCAAATGCCCTTTTCAGGGCAATGGG
This sequence comes from Bombina bombina, assembly GCF_027579735.1. Classification (NCBI taxonomy): domain Eukaryota; kingdom Metazoa; phylum Chordata; class Amphibia; order Anura; family Bombinatoridae; genus Bombina; species Bombina bombina. The sequence continues at coordinate 24,775,357 of NC_069502.1, forward strand.
GAGCTTAGGTTTTTTTAGTTAGGGTTTTATTTGGGGGGTTGGTTGTGTGGGTGGTGGGTTTTATTGTTGGGGGGGTTGTTTGTATTTTTTTTTACAGGTAAAAGAGCTGATTTCTTTGGGGCAGGTCCTTTTAAGGGCTATTGGTAGTTTAGTTTAGGCTAGGGTTTTTTTTATTTTGGGTAGGCTTTTTTATTTTGATAGGGCTTTTAGATTAGGTGTAATTAATTTAAAGATCCTGTAATTTGTTTTTTATTTTCTGTAATTTAGTGTTGTTGTTTTTTTTGTAATTTAGCTAATTATTTTGAATTTAGTTAATTGAATTTAATTTAGGGAATTTATTTAATTTTAGTGTAGTGTTAGGTGTTAGTGTAACTTAGGTTAGGTTTTATTTTACAGGTAAATTTTTATTTATTTTAGCTAGGTAGTTAGTAAATAGTTAACAATTATTTAGTAACTATTCTACCTAGTTAAAATAAATACAAACTTGCCTGTAAAATAAAAACAAACCCTATGCTAGCTACAATGTAACTATTAGTTATATTGTAGCTAGCTTAGGGTTTATTTTATAGGTAAGTATTTAGTTTTAAATAGGAGCTATTAAGTTATTAAAAGTAGGTTTTATTTATATTTATTTTAATTATATTTAAGTTAGGGGGTGCTAGGGTTAGACTTAGGTTTAGGGGTTAATAAATTTAATATAGTGGCGGTGTTTATTATAGTGGTGGTGTTGTCCGGAGCGTCAGATTAGGGGTTTATAATTTAATTTTAGTGTTTGCGATGCGGGAGGGCCTCGGTTTAGGGGTTAATAGGTAATTTATGGGTGTTAGAGTACTTTTTAGTACTTTAGTTATGAGTTTTATGCTACGGCTTTGTAGTGTAAAACTCATAACTACTGACTTTAAAATTTATTATAAGATAGGGATGAGTTAATATTTAATGTAAAGTTAGCGGGTTGTTAGGTTTAGGGGTTAACAGCTTAATTTAGTTTATGGCGATGTGGGGGGCTGGTGGTTTAGGGGTTAATAGGTTTAGTAAGTGGTAGTGATGTGGAAGGCCAGGGGTTTAGGGGTTAATACATTTATTTAGTTGCGTAGGGGTCCGGGAGTGGCGGTTTAGGGGTTAATAACTTTATTAGAGTTGCGGTGGGCTCCGTGAGCGCAGGGATAGGGGCTGATAAATTTATTTAGTTGCAGCAGGGTCTGAGAGTGGTGGAATAGGGGTTAATAATATTATGTAGGTTGCGGCAATGTCGGGGCGGCAGATTAGGGGTGTTTAGACTCGGGGAACATGTTAGGGTGTTAGGTGTAAACTTTACTGGTTTTCTAGCATAGAAATCAATGGGATATCTGGCAGCATCGAACATAAGCTTTCACTGCTTTCAGACTCTCATTGATTCCAATGAAATCCGCGGCCTCCAGGGTGGTGGATTGAAAACCAGGTACGCTGGGCCGGAATTGCCACGAGCGTACCTGTTAGAAGTTTGATAACTTGCAAAAGTTGTCAGATAGTGCCGAATTTGTATTCGGAACATCTGTAACAACATAAGCATCGATCTGTGTCAGATTGAGACTGGCGGATCGTATGTTACGTCACAGATTTCAACTTTTGCCGGTCTGTAGGCTTTGATAAATGGGTCGAATCAGGCTCGCCACAATTACGCTGCGGAATTCCAGTGTATTTGCGGTTGATGGCTTGATAAATATCCCTCATAGTGTTGGCATAACCTAGACCTCATATGCTGTTGTGTAAATATGTAAGACGGGAAGAGGATATATAGTTACATAAGTAACAACCCTGACTCACTGAGCAGTATAATGTCTGAGGATTAAAGTGAAACCCAGGCTGCTACATTTACTGGTGGAAAAGGTTTTAGCTAATCTTAATAAAATATTTTATACATTGATTTCCTGTTTCTGTAATAAAACTATAGAATTCTAAATAAACTGAACCAGAAGTAATGTAGTTCTGGGTTCTGACATATTTATCAAACAAAAGCTAGAAGCAGAAAGGAAGATGGTTCCTCACCAAATGGGTCAACACACATGACCTGACAGCCATAGTTGCAGCATTTCTGCTTGAGCGGGCATTCTGCATCACTGGCGCACCGTGCTGGGGGGAGAGGTTCTTTGCAGGCTATGAGTGTCATCACCACGGGGCAGGTTCCTGGTTTATCTGGGGGACAACAACAACCAAGTGAGGTTAGAGGAATAACGTAAAACAGATCCAGGTATCCAACAACACAGAAGTGCATACGTTTTATAAAAGTCTAAAAACTATTTTATATATATATATATATATATATATATATATATATATACGCACATAGCAATAACACTTTGCACCAAGTATATTCAAATCCAAAAGCACCACTTTATTAGATAATCACTGTGGTGTTTGTCATTGATGAGGATGACAAACACCATGCTGATGATTTAATAAAGTGGTGCTTTTGGATTTGAATATACCGGGTGCAAGTTTTTATTTGTTGATTGTGTTTTGGAGACCGGTGAGCAAGCAATACAGGGTGTGCAGGGGTTGTGTATATATAACTACCTGGGTGCAGAAGATGTAGAATACAAATAGCAAAGATGTTGCACTCACAGGAATTTAGGTCATCAGTAAGTCAAAAGTTGGATCTTTTCCAGATAAGCCCCGCCAAAAAGTTAAGCCCCGCCACCTGAGTATAATGCTACATACAATTTTAAAGCAGAGCTAAACCATAGCTTTTTAGCACACAGCCCTGTCTGCCTCTGTTCTCCGGGAACACTTCCCCCTGCACTGTTGGTTACCACGGGCACGGTAATAAATTAGCTCATAAAGACACGGAGCTAAAAATGTAACTCTTCACACTCTGCACTGTGAAACCTGATACTGGCTCTGGCTGATATCCTTTCATAAAGCAGTGTCTGAGCCTGTTTAGCTCTGTTGTATGTATGAGGGCTGAGCTAGTTAAAACTGCAGTTTGTAAACTGTGCACATTGTACAGTACAGAACACGGCATGTCAGCTTGTAATATACTTAGCAGCTAGGTAGGGAAAACCCCTAGCTCTTATTAGTGTGTATTACCTACATATTCATGAGCGGAGCTTTAGCTGCAAAATGTGAAATCCATGGTTACTGTGTGCAATGCTTTATTTAAAAAGGACACTGTTGTTTTTGACTACACTGTCCCGATAAGGAGCTGTTTTTATGGCGCGCGGTCTAGACATCAGAAATAGTGGCGGGGCTTAACTTTTTGTGCGTACACTATTTGCATTAGTGGCGGGGCTTATCTGGAAAAGATCCCAAAAGTTTATTGACGTTTCGGGGACTAATCTATCCCCTTCTTTAGAATAAATAAAATGTGCAAAACAACACTCTTATATAGTGTATACAATACAATCCTAACAAAAATCCAAACCTGGTGTGAACACAATAAAATGTGAATGGAACGCACGCCATACGTTCCACAAGACCAGAAGTGACCTCACTTCTGCTTTCGGCAATAACAGAACAACCCATTAAACCAAATATAAGTGTACAAAAATATTGGATTTACAACTGTAACGTATAAACACTGTCCATGTTATAGACATAGTGTGTTTAGGCAGTTTAAAATATAACTGTGGTATAAGGCGAAACCAGGTTCACTGGTTGCCAAGGTAACCTCAAACACTTTTATATGCGGTTGTCAGTTTTCTTGTTTGTAGTGGGAGATCCGTCATTTCCAGTTATGTGCACTTATTATATACAACTTGTGACAAAGGTGATTATATTGTTTCAAATGTCAAACTTATCTAGACACGTAAGAGCCCCAAAAAAACATTACATCTGTGAAACATGGTACTGACTTGAGGACTTGGAGATGTCTAGGTCACCACATTTGTTGTCACGTGTGGAAGACTATCTTTTCATCGTTTCAAGTCACTAATTTCCAGAGAGTTATATCGTGTAATTAAATGCAACATTAAATAACCACTTCAATCAAACATACTAGATATTGAGATTTCAGTCATATTGGTTATACACGTAAAGTTACAGCTTATCTTATTTACAATATATACACGTGTCTAGCACAAATATGTTCAGCAAAATATGTCACCCTTTATGCATACATCAATGACTTGGCCCTTTAGGAACAGGATATCAATAGTGTAATAGATACTATACATCAGGCTTAATTAGGGAACACCGATCACTGAGAGTGACTCATAATAATCTGTGCATGTATATTACTGAGGTGAACACAAGATAGAAAATGACCCTGCATGCATTCAAGTCACCAGTAATGTATGAGGAGAGCGTGCAGGCCAAAAGGTCTGCCGCCAACCCCACCATCACTGTCTATAATTGCACAGAGACACAGAACCCATGGTATGTATCTGGTGTTATCTCCTAGATAATTGCCTTAAAATCAGGTATAGAATTGAGTTCACCAGAGTGTATTGTCCCCAATCTGTATATCCATTTTGCTTCTCACCTCAAAAGAATTTTATCCCGATCACCTCCTCTGTCCAGTTTAGGGACATGATAAATTAGGATAATTCTTATTGAAGATACTGAGTGGGACTTCTCCACACAGTGCCATGCCACTAGTAGGTCTGAGTAGCCTTTGTCCAGAGCCTGTCTAATGGCTAATCTGATTGGCCATTTGTTCTTTCTTAGTGTCATGTGTTTTGCCCACATAATAAAGGGCACAGGGGCAAATAAGGACATAGATTACATGTGTTGTGTTACACAATATTGAAAACCTGATCTTAAAGGTTTTGTTCCTGTGGGGATGGTGAAAGGATTTTGTTGCAATTAAACTGTTGCATGTCACACATCCTAGGCATTTATAGCAACCTTTAATGTTGGTCTTCTGTATAGGTTGATAACATACTTTAGGCTCCGTCTTGACTAAAAGATCTCTAAGGTTGGTGCCCCATCTGTAGCCATCCATAGGTCTAGTGTCCTTAATGCATGGTGATTTAGGGTCTGAAGTTAGGATAGACCGGTGTTTTCTCAGTATGGTTCTAGTTTTGGTGGTGTTTGGTGCGAAAATTGTGACCATGATCAATTTCTTATTATTGCCCTCATTTTCTCTGTTTTTTTGGATTAGGTCAGTTTGACAATGATGTTGTACCTCTTCCATTATGGTATCTACCACCTTTGGTTTATTACCCCTTTGTAGAAAACTGTTTCTGACTTCTTGTAACTGGGAGACCCCCACATCTAACTGAGTTATTTCTAAGATCCCTGATCATCTGTGACTTTACAATCCCCTTAGTAAGTGAAGGTGGATGGCAACTTTCTGCTTTCAACCAAGAGTTACGGTCAGTCGGCTTAGTTTATAGTGTGCTACCTAGTGAGTTATTTGAAATAAAGACAGATAGATCCAGAAAATGTATGTTTTGTTCCACGTTGTGATCCTTTGTTGTAACGATTCTCGGCCACCTCTCCATATTAAGAGGATGTCATTGATGTATCTTTGGTAGAAGATAATTGATTGTTTGTTAATGCCCCATAGATATTATTTTTTTTTTTAAAAAAGACATCAATGTGTTAGAGCCCATGGCCGTTCCTAATATCTGTACATAGTATCTTTCTTAAAATTTGAAATAGTTGTTTTTTAGAAAGATTTAAATTAAAGATAAAAGGTATTCCACCTACTGTATATTTTTATAACTCATTCAGACGAAACTTTACATGAATTCTGTTTTTGTATTTGCTAGACGGCTTATGAGTCAGATTATAAACCCTTTGATTATCTTAAAACTGCTGTTTCTTAATCTCAGAGGCGGCAGTAATTACCTCGAACTGAAGGCCAACTGCTTCTCTCTTGCCAAGAGCAGGGGCAGGATTGTGTAGTGTAGAAAAAAAGCATTGTGTATTGTAGAAAATACAACAAAATGAAGAGCTTACTACTTATTACAAAGGTAATATATACTGGCCCCTTATCTTGTAAAGGTAAAATAACCCAGAGACAAATTCTGTTCCAGTGTAGAATAAGCGCACACTATCTACACACAGAGACTGGCAGGCACAGAAATACATGCCGACCTAAAGAAACAGAGTGTGCCAACAATGTGCCCAGGGAGTAATAGAAGATGAGATACACTTATTGCAGCAGTGCCCTAAATACAACGACGTAAGGGAAATTCATTTCCAGAAACAGCTGAGATAAACAATTTTAACTTCATTGCTGAGCAGAGAAAATAAAAAGTAAAAAAAACAGCACAACGGTCATCTGACTACACTGGAACTTGCTACAAACGGAGAGAGACCCCATGTAACTGTAATCTCCTCTTATTACAGAGGCTGCAATACCCCACTGTTTCACAGAATCCCTTTTCCCTAAATAACAAACAGCTAGATTACTAGTGGAGCGCTATCGAGATTGCAAAGTTTTGTGCTCTCAAATCCATATTTCAAGTGGTGCAGTATTTAAATCACTGCAAATTAGTTTGCCCTATTTTTTAAAAACCCTATTCTTAAAAATCCTAAACTTAAAAAAAGTTCTACCCTAAAAATAGGAGAAGGACATTTAGTAGGGCATTGCCCTAATGCTCTAAAGTGATTACAGCTCTTTTTAAAATTAAAAACAAATATTACAAAAAAGGGCATCAGTAATTTCAGCTCTTTTGCACCCTAAGTACCCCTGAGAAAGGTCAGAAATCGTATTAGAGCTAGAGGGGAGGATTAGAAGGAGCTCAGTCTTGGACATGTTAATCTTTAGGTGGTGAGAGGCCATCCAGGAAGAAATGCCTGATAAGCAGTCGCTGAGATGAGAAAGGAAAGAGTCGGTTGAGCAGTGCTGGCGAGTGGCTATGTCTCTTCCTTAGAGATGTCAGTGTGACGTCACCATCTGCATCACCAACATCGCCGCTCATCAGCATTTTGCTGTTGCTTGGGCCCTATTTGAAGCGAGCATATACGGCGCAGACACTGTGCTTACTGAAACAAAATATAGTTTAACATTTAAGCACACTCCAAAAATTGCCGGCGTGACATAGGTTGTACTATGCTAACTACCTCAGGCAATGTATTCTTGACAGCTGATAGTGGGCAAGACAAACATGGCCGCTACCCACCTCGCAACCCGCATTTCGCTGATTCAAACATATTGCACTGGTGTCGGCATGTCTGAATCAAAGTGCAGCTTACTCCCACTAGCACTCCCCACTAACTCTCCCTATGTAACATCTAACCTACATTGCCCCTGCACCACCTCCCACCTACCAGCTACATCAGAGCTAACCCTGCACCACCCAGCTAACTCCCCCTGACTGCCTACATATACGTCCTGCCTAACCTACACACCCCTGGGACGCCCTGCTAAGTCCCTAATACCGCCTACACTGACGTTATGTCTAACCTACGCTCCCCTGGAACACTCATCTAACTCCCCCTGACTGCCTACATATATGTCATGCCTAACCTATGCACTCCTGGAACGCCCAGCTAAGTCCCCCTGATAACCTACACATATGTCACACCTAACCTACACATCCCGGGCGTGACCAGCTAAATCCCCTTTATAACCTACACATATGTCACACCTAACCGACACACCCCTGGCGTGACCAGCTAAGTCCCCCTTATAACCTACACATATGTCACACCTAACCTACACACCCCAGGCGTGACCAGCTAAGTCCCCCTTATAACCTACACATATGTCACACCTAACCTACACACCCCTGGCGTGACCAGCTAAGTCCCCCTGATAACCTACACATGTGTCACACCTAACCTAAACACCCCTGGCGTGACCAGCTAAGTCCCTAATACCGCCTACACTGACGTTATGTCTAACCTACGCTCCCCTGGAACACTCATCTAACTCCCCCTGACTGCCTACATATATGTCATGCCTAACCTACGCACTCCTGGAACGCCCAGCTAAGTCCCCCTGATAACCTACACATATGTCACACCTAACCTACACATCCCGGGCGTGACCAGCTAAATCCCCCTTATAACCTACACATATGTCACGCCTAACCTACACACCCCTGGCGTGACCAGCTAAGTCCCCCTTATAACCTACACATATATCACACCTAACCTACACACCCCGGGCGTGACCAGCTAAGTCCCCCTTATAACCTACACATATGTCACACCTAACCTACACACCCCTGGCGTGACCAGCTAAATCCCCCTGATAACCTACACATGTGTCACACCTAACCTACACACCCCTGGCGTGACCAGCTAAGTCCCCCTGATAACCTACACATATGTCACACCTAACCTAGCTGGTTCCAGGGGGTTAGCTGGAACCTACACTGCAGGAACTATGTATTTATTTTTAAAAAATGCTTAAAAAAAACATAATTTATGTAAGAACTTACCTGATAAATTCATTTCTTTCATATTAGCAAGAGTCCATGAGCTAGTGACGTATGGGATATACATTCCTACCAGGAGGGGCAAAGTTTCCCAAACCTTAAAATGCCTATAAATACACCCCTCACCACACCCACAATTCAGTTTAACGAATAGCCAAGAAGTGGGGTGATAAGAAAGGAGCGAAAGCATCAAAAATAAGGAATTGGAATAATTGTGCTTTATACAAAAAATCATAACCACCACAAAAAGGGTGGGCCTCATTGACTCTTGCTAATATGAAAAAAATGAATTTATCAGGTAAGTTCTTACATAAATTATGTTTTCTTTCATGTAATTAGCAAGAGTCCATGAGCTAGTGACGTATGGGATAGAGTCACTAGAGAGGGAGGGATAAAATAAAGACAGCCAATTCCGCTGAAAAAATAATCCACAACCCAAATCAAAAAGTTTTAATCTTATAATAAAAAAAACTGAAATTATAAGCAGAAGAATCGAACTGAAACAGCTGCCTGAAATACTATTCTACCAAAAACTGCTTCTGAAGAAGAGAAAACATCAAAATGGTAGAATTTAGTAAAAATATGCAAAGAAGACCAAGTTGTTGCTTTGCAAATCTGATCAACAAAAGCTTAATTCTTAAAAGCCCAGGAAGTAGAAACTGACCTAGTAGAATGAGCCGTAATCCTCTGAGGCGGGGATTAACCCGACTCCAAATAAGCATGATGAATCAAAAGCTTTCACCAAGATGTCAAAGAAATGGCAGAAGCCTTCTGACCTTTCCTAAAACCAGAAAAGATAACAAATAGACTAGAAGTCTTTCTGAAATCTGAGTAGCTTCAACATAATATTTCAAAACTCTTACCACATCCAAAGAATGTAAGAATCTTACCAAAGAATTCTTAGGATTAGGACACAAGGAAGGGACAATAATTCCTCTACTAATGTAGTTAGAATTCACAACTTTAGGTAAAAATTGAAATGAGGATAGCAAAACCACCTTATCCTGATGAAAAATCAGAAAAAGGAGACTCACAAAAAAGAGCAGATAATTCAAAAACTGTTCTAGCTGAAGAGATGTCTAAAAGGAACAATACTTTCCATGAAAGTAATTTTAATGTCCAAAGAAAGCATATGCTCAAACGGAAGAGCCTGTAAAGCCCTCAGAACCAAATTAAGACTCCAAGGAGGAGAAATTGGCCTAATGACAGGCTTGATACGAACCAAAGCCTGAACAAAACAATGAATAAACAGAAAAATTAGCAAATTTTTCTGTGAAAACAGCACAGAAAAAGCAGAGATTTGTCCTTTCAAGGAACTTGCAGACAAAAACCGTTATCCAAACCATCCTGAAGAAACTATAAAATCCTAGGAATTCTAAAAGAATGCCAAGAGAATTTATAAGAAGAGCATCATGAGATGTAAATCTTCCAAACTCGATAATAAATCTTACTAGACACAGATTTACGAGCCTGCAACATAGTATTAATTACTGAGTCAGAGAAACTTCTATGACTAAGTACTAAGCATTACATTTTCATACCATCAAATTAATAATTTGAATTCCTGATGGAAAAACTAATGTTAAGATCTAAGGTCTGACCTTAATGGAAGTGACCAAGATTGGCAACTGGACATCCGAACAAGAACCATATACCAAAACCTGTGCGGCCATGCTGGAGCCACCAGCAACAAAGAAAGATTGTTCTCTGATGATTTTGAAAATCACTCTAAAAAGAAGAACCAGAAGCGAAAAAATATAGGCAGATTGATAACTCCAAGGAAGTGTCAATGCATACACTGCTTCCGCCGGAGGATCCCCGGAACTGAATAGGCCCCTGGGAAGTTCCTTGTTTAGATGAGATGCCATCAGATCTATTTCTGGAAGCCCTCACATCTGAACAATTTGAAAAAAACATATCTGGGTAAAGAGACCATTCTCCCGGATGTAAAGCTTGATTGACAGAGATAATCCGCTTTCCAATTGTCTATACCTGGGGAAAAAAACACAGAAATTAGATAGGAGCTGGATTTAGCCCAAGCAAATATCCAAGATACTTCTGTCACAACCTAAGGACTGATAGTCCCACCCTGATGATTGACATACACCACAGTTGTGACATTGTCTGTCTGAAAAACAATAAATGTCTCTTTCTTCAAAAAGAAGCCAAAAACTGAAGAACTCTGAGAAATGCACGGAATTCCAAAATATCAAATGGTAATCTTGCCTCCTGAGATTTCCAAACCCCTTGTGCTGACAGAGATCCTCAACCTAAAAGACTCGCATCTGTAGAGATCATGGTCCAGGTTGAAAGAACCGAAGAGACCCGTAGAACTGAAATATGGTGATCTTAACCACCAAATCAAAGATAGTTAAACATTAGGATTCAAAGATATAAAAAGTGATATCCTAGAAACCCTGCACCATTAATTCAGCATAAAAAACTGGAAAGGTTTCCTATTAAAATGAGCAAAGGGAATCGAATCCAATGCTGCAGCCATGAGACCTAAAAATTCCATGCATATATAGCAACTGAAGGAAATAATAGAGACTGAAGGTTCCGACAAACGGAACCCAATAAAATTGTCACTTGTCTGTTAGAGACAAAGACATTGACACAATCTATCTGGAAACCTAAAAATGGTGACCCTTGTGTGAGGAATCAATGAGCTTTTTTGATAAAAAAAGATCCTCTAACCATGTCTTGAAGAAACAACAAAGTTGAATCGTTTGAGATTCCGCAGAATGAAAAGACTGAGCCAGTACCATGAAATCGTCCAAATAAGGAAACACTGAGAACCTTGAAAAGATTCTTAGAGCTGTCGCTAGACCAGAAGGAAAAGCAACAAATTGGTAATGCTTGTAAAAAAAAGAGAATCTCAGAAAAAGAAAATAATCTGAATGTAATCAGAAAATGAAGATATGCATCTATTGTATCTATTGTAAACAAATAATGCCATCACTGACCAAAAAAGCAGAATAGACCATATAAATACCATTCTAAAAGATGAAAACACTTATATGACAAATCAAAAAGATTTTCTATCTTTGGGACAATGAATAGTTTTGAATAAAACCCCCAAAAATGGAACTGGTATAAATACCCCAGAAAAACTCCAGATCTGAGCAGCGCCTTGAACCCCAACGGGTTACCAGCCGCGCTTCACAAGTACCCAAAACATACAGGTCTGAAACACACTTCAGGAAAGTGTGAGCCTTACTGGAATAGCTGGAATATGATAGAGAAAAAAAGACTTCTCACAGACGGTTTTACTCTGAATCCTATTCTGTACCCAAAATCTAAGAAGTTTGGACCAAATTGAACCAAACAATTTCAAAAAAGTCTTAACCTGCCCCTTACCAGCTAAACTGGAATAAGAACCGCACCTACATGCAAATTTGGGGAGCTGACTTTGAACTGTTAAATGGCTTAATTGAATGAAGAAAAACTTCCAATTATAAACATGTTACTTGGGGAAGAATATAGGATTCCGTTCCTTAGTAAGAACAAAAATCACTGACCAAAAAGACACTAATATAAGCTTAAAATTTAGTCTTAGAACTCAATCTTGAAGCCCAGAGTAACAATTAAAGAATTGAATCCAATTATGAACCAAATAATTGATTACCTTGGAAAAGAAATATGGAATTTAGAAATCAAATTAGCATTCCAAGATTGAAATCACAAAGTTCTTCTAGCTAAAATAGCTAAAGACATAGATTAAACCTCATTTGCGAAAATATCAAAAAATGACGACACAAATGAAATTATTAGCATGTTGACTTAACAATGCTAAACAAATCATAATCCGATACTTGATCTTAAAGTATCCAACCAGAAGAATGAAGCAATTGCAACATCAGCCAAACAAATTACAGGTCTACGAAAAGTACCTGAAAATAACTTTCCTTAAATAAGATACAACCATCTGAAGGAAAAAAATAAATACTATTTCATATAGAATAATAATAGTATGTTAAGCAGGAGTAGAGATAGCCCCATTAACTTGGGGAATCTTTCCTCAAAAACTGAAAACAAACTGCCGGCAAAGAATACAATTTAAAAACCTTAAAGAAGGAATAAAATAAATTCTCAGCCTATTCCATTCCCTAGAATCAGGAACTGGAAAAAAACTTCTGAAGAAACCACAGAAGGTTAATAAGCAGAATTTAAATGTTAGCTAGTCTTTAAATCAAAAGAACTAGTTACTTAAGTATCCAAAATAATCAACACCTTTTCAACAAAGAACAAATGTACTCTATTAAAAAATAAAAAAGTAGTTTTGTTAGTGTCAATATCTGATGAAAAAAATTCTGAATGAGAAAAAAACACCATCAGAGAAGGATAATTCAGTATGTTGTTGGTCATTTGAAACTTCATCAACTAAATAAGAAGTTTGAAAAAGACCTAAAATTTTTTTATTAGAAGGCGGGATGTGAGACAAAGCCTTTAAAATAGAATCTGAAAAATATTCTTATAAATTTTCTAAGTATATCTTGCACATAAGATGTAAAAAGAATAGCAATATATAAAGCATAATACTAATGGACTCTGCATGTAAAAGTTTATCATGATAACTTATTACAAACCATAGCTAAAGATAATCATTCATAAAATTAAAATAAATGAACTTAGCTTTGGTAGGACTGATCTCAGTCAACAGGAATCCCTTAGCATTTTCTGATACAGGAACAGTGTTTGAAAATATCTTGCAATATGTAAAAGAAAAAAAACAACATATAAAGCAAAATTATCAAATTCCTTAAATGACAGTTTCAGGAATGGGAAAAAATGCAAAATAAACAAGCCTCTAGCAACCAGAAGCAACAAAAAAGTGAGACTTAAATAATGTGAAAAATAGTGGAACAAGTAAGACGCCCACATTTTTTTGCGCCAAGTATGACGCCCAAATTTTTGGCGCCAAGTACGACGCCCACTTTTTTTGGCGCCAAGTATAATGCCACATCCTATGGCGCCGAAAACGACGCCCACATTTTTTGCCGCAAAAAACGCCTGTAACACACATGCGCCAAAAAATGATGCAACCACGAACAAACTTCCAGCGTCAACTATGGCGCCGGAAATGACAAAATTTTGCACCAAAAATGACGCAATAAATTGAAGCATTTTCTGCCCCCGCGAGCCTAACAGCCCACAGGGAAAAAAGTCAATTGAAAATTTTTAAGGTAAGAAAAATATATATATTCATATGCATTATCCCATAATAATGAAACTGACAGTCTGAAATAAGGAATACTGATTATCCTGAATCATGGGAAACTTTGCCCCTCCTGGTAGGAATGTATATCCCATACGTCACTAGCTCATGGACTCTTGCTAATTACATGAAAGAAAAAAAGGCTTTTATTTTCATACTGGCAGACTTTCACCCAGTACTTAAGATGGCGGTGAAAATTGTGGGATGGGGTAAGGAATAGAGCTGTTTGTGAGGGGTCAGGGAGGGATGTGTCAGGTAGGAGACTGATCTCTACACTAAAGCTAAAATTAACCCTACAAGCTACCTAATTAACCCCTTCACTGCTGGGCATAATACAAGTGTGATGCGCAGCGACATTTAGCTGCCTTCTCATTATGAAAAAGCAACGCCAAAGCCATATATGTCTGCTATTTCTGAACGAAGAGCATCTCAAAGAAGCATTTACAACCATTTGTGCCATAATTACACAAGCTAATTTTTAATAATTTCAGTGAGAAACCCAAAGTTAGTGAAAAAGTTAACAATTTTTTTTATTTGATCATATTTGGCTGTGAAATGGTGGCATGAAATATACCAAGATGTGCCTAGATCAATTCTTTGGGTTATCTACTGCAGTACACTAAAGTTAAAATTAACACTACAAGCTCCCTACAAGCTACCTAATTAACCCCTTCACTGATGGGCATAATACAAGTGTGGTGCGCAGCGGCATTTAGCAGCCTTCTAATTACCAAAAAGCAATGCCAAAGCCATATATGCCTGCTATTTGTGAACAAAGGGGATAACAGAGAAGCATTTACAACCATTTATGCCATAATTGCACAAGCTGTTTGTAAATAATTTCACTGAGAAATCTAAAGTTTGTGAAAAGTTAGCGATTTTTTTTATTTGATTGCATTTGGCGGTGAAATGGTGGCATGAAATTTAACAAAATGGACCTAGATCAATACTTGGGATTGTCAACTAAAAAAAATATATACCTGTAAAGCGATAATCAGGGATTCCTGACAGATATCAGTGTTCCAATGTAAAGAAAAGGCCCGTATGAAAGTATTAAAGAAGGGCACCTGTGACCCCACTTCCCTAGGAGTGGAACATTCCAAGGTGGGTGGGGCTGAAGAAGGTAGATAAGCCCCGGGTCAGGAAGTGAGGTCACAGGTGTCCTTACAGGAGCAGCACGGTAGGAGGTGTGTGTGTGGTGCACCGTCTTACCTGGAGATGGATGCATTACTGGAGCAGTTGCTGTCGGCGGTGAGGCGGAATGGAGAGGCATGGGTCTGGCAACAGTTGACGGCGGCTGGTGAGGCGGACACGGCAGTTACGGTGGAGAGGTTGAGCACAGGAGTCAGTACGAGGAGGTCCGGTCGAGAGAGGAGTCACCCAGGAGGTCCGGAGGAGCAGAGGGCGAGGTTGGAAGGCAGCAGAGGTCGCAGAACGGGAGCAGTGTCCAAGGCGCGGCCTAGAACGGCGCCGGCGTCTGACGTCACGGAGGTACGTCAGTGCGTCGAGCCGGGCGCAACCAGAGGACGCGGGAGAATGGCGAAGACCAGGAGGAGCGTCACTGAGACAGGTAAGGCAGCTGGGCTATCGAAGAGATGGGGCATCCATGCTGAGCTATTGCAGAAGGATCAAGAGGATGAGGGAGGCCGGAGATAAGGCCAGGGAGGGGGAGGTAACTGTCAGGAGGCAGGAGCCAAAACGGGTAATGGCCCTGAAGTGATGGTGGACAGAGGGTGGTAAGAAAAAAAAAATAGGGGCTAGCGGAGGGGTTAGTTTTCGGGCGGCCAGGAATAAGGCCGGGGGGAAGGAAAAAAGGACTGGGATAATGGCGGGAGAAAAAGGGGGAGGGCCGGAAAGATGGCCTTAGGCGGCGGGAGAGCCCGCGTCTGGTTAGTGTTAACGGCAGGAAGGGGAATGCTTAGGATGGCACCCCACTGTAGATAAAGTGGTGGTTGGCCCAATAAGATAAAGAAAAAGGGTTTGCGGAGTAGCGGAAGGGGTAGTGTGGGCAGGGGAGTCCGCGGATAGGGCCTGCACCTATTATTATGAATTTGACTTGTCCAATGTTTAGTATCTAGACTGTGCACCATGATTTCGTGTAATATGATTGTTTTCTGGAAAAATGAAAAGGGCAAAGAGACAAAATTTCCATTTAGCTAATATGCATTTAATTCTGCCGGCTACCTATAACCATATTACTCTATGCACAGCAGGATTTGTAACCCCCCATCTCGCAAAACTACCATGGGAAGTATAATTCCTGTTTTAAAGGAAGAATTGATCTAACTTTTCTCTGGGCAGTTCCTTGCATGTTTGCGGCAGGGGCTGAAAGTATAAACATTTCTACCTGATATTCGATATTTCTTGTTCTTCATTTTCTAGTGCAGAGATTATATTAATAACTTAATAACATAATTTGGTCCATGTTTTGTCAGAGAATTAAGTATTGTCGAGGTGGGATAGGGGCATGGGTGGAGAGACTGATATATAAAACAAAAAAAATAAATAAAATATAAGGAAGAGGGGATATAGGCTATGGGGGGGGGGGGTTCCCCAATTGTTATGGGCTGTTTTAATACTTTTAATATGTTTCAGGATTGGTTAGGGAAGAACGGAGGGTCGAGGAGGCTATAAACGCCAGTGGAAGGGAGACCCCAGCACAACAGGAGCGGTATACGGAGCCGCCGCTTGAGCTCAATGCCAGCGGCGACTTTGGCGAGGAAGAGGAGTATTCCCTAGAAGGAACATCAGCAGGACCAAGGACGGCGGGTCAGGTAGGAGATCTGTCTGCCTTTGCACAGATCTTGCAGTTATTGTCTCCTCAAAAGAGTGGAGGGGGCAGGTGGCAGGGACTCACAGGGGGGGGGGGTCAGTGGTTAGGGGGAACTCTGAGGGGAGGGATGTTATTGCTATGTCCCCATTAGAGGCAACAGGTGAAAGCGGCAGAACGGAGAGGAGGGACACCCTTCCGGACAGGACAGTGATCGCGGGTGGACGCAGGAGGTCCAGGTCACCGCTGAGGAGGACGTGGGGAGGAGGACCACCAGCATCTCCCACATGGGCGCGGGTGGGTAGGAGCCGTGACCGGAGCAGGCACGGCAGAGAGAGATCACCTGCCAAGAGGGAAGCTGTACGGAGGAGGCTGGACGCTAGCAGAGGACGAGAGGAAGGGGATAGAGACAGAAGCCACAGGGAGGAGGCGAGGCCAGTATGAGCGGATGGACCAGAGACAGTGCAGCAGCCAGCAGGTGAGATGGCTGGTGGGGCACCCGGCGTGAATGAGGCAGTGACTGGAGAGAGGGAGGCGATGGTCGCGGGTTTGAAGAGTTTGTTAGCGACATTAGAGAGACCGGGGGGAGGGCTTCGGTAGCAGCAGCATGGGTGTCCCCCGGGCCTAGTACGGCCATGGGTGGGCCGCAGGCAAGTGCGGGGAGCGGGGCAGAGGTCCCAGTGGCAAGCGGGGCCGAGGTGGTAAGGGTACCAGAAGGGGCCCTTAGGAGACCATGTCTTTGTTCAGTAGGTCCGTTTGGGATTCACTTGACCAATGAGCTGAGGGAAAAGATTGGGAAGCGGGAATTTGTAGAGATTTTCTCTTTATTGCCCCTAGAGCATGTCTTGGAGGTTAAGGAGGACGAGAAGGAGAAGGGTAAGAAGGAGGTGGAGGAACGTAGGAAGCGATGGCGTAAATTGCCAAAGACTTTTTGCAACTGGTCGCGGGCCTTTTGCATTTTGGCCAGTGTCATATGTGAGAAGGCACCAGATCAGGGTTCTTCGCTGTTTTGTTATTATGATGAAATTGCGGGTGCATACAGAACATACGGGGGCATGGCGTGGTGGAGATACGTTGAGGGTTTTCGACAGTGGATGGCTGTGCGTCCGGAAATGAGTTGGAATATTAGGGATATGGGGATATGGCTCGAGATGATGACCCCCTTGCGGGGGAACTATTCCTTTCAGAGCTTCGGGCAGGGGGCTGGGAGCAGAAGTACTGGAGGATCGGCAACAGCAATCCGGAAAGGATTGTGTTTCTAGTTCAATGAGGGGCAGTGCAGATTTGGGGCATCTTGCAAATACAAGCACGAGTGTTCTGGTTGCCGAGGGATCCATTCCTTTGCTAAATGCCTCAGAAAGGGTAAGCAATGGACCAGGCCAGGGGACATGGGTGCAGCGGGCACGGACGCCGGTGAGGGTCGAAAGGATGGTGCCATGGTTAGAGGCATACGCCCATGAACGGGGGCACGCGGGGAATGCTGAACTGATCCTAACGGGGTTCAGTTTGGGCTTTATGATCCCGCTCAGAGAACAGTATGTGGGGGGGGTCATGGGTAATTTGAAGTCAGCCAGGGAGCACCCGGAGGTGTTGAGAGAGAAAGTTTGGAAAGAGGTTAAGTTGGGTAGAATGGTGGGTTCTTTTAAGGATCCGCCATTACCCAATTTAAGGGTATCACCGCTGGGGGTGGTAACTAAAAAGGTTTGGGGGCAATACCGGATGATCCACCACTTGTCTTACCCAAAGGGTTTGTCAGTCAATGATGACATTGATCCGGAGTTAGTCTCGGTGAAGTATGCATCTTTCGACAAGGCAGTGGAGCTGGTGAGGGCAGCAGGGAGGGGAGCATTGATGGCGAAGGCTGATGTTGAATTGGCCTTTCGCCTTCTCCCAGTTCATCCGAGATGTCATCACTTGTTGGGGTGTGTGATGGAAGGATCCTTTTTTGTGAACCTATGTCTCCCGATAGGTTGTTCCATCTCATGTTCATACTTTGAGAGGTTCAGTTCCTTTGTGGAGTTGGTGGTGAAACAGACGGCGGGCATTTCATCAGTAGTGCACTACTTAGATGAGTTTTTGTTTGTTGGTCCAGCTGGCTCGACGGTGTATGAATGGTTAGTCCAGGTATTTGGACGGGTGACTAGGGACTTTGGAATCCCGGTGGTGGCAGAAAAATCGGAGGGCCCGAGAACGTCGTTAAGTTTTCTGGGAATCCAAATGGATTCAGTCAGGATGGAATGCAGGATGCCAGAGGACAAAGTGATAGACCTTAGGATGGTCATTGGCAAGATGGTAGGGAGCAAGAAGGCTACCCTCAAGGAAATTCAATCATTGTTAGGGAAGCTAAACTTTGCTGGCAGGATCATGCCCATTGGCCGTATATTTTGCTGACGGTTGTCACTGTTGACAGTGGGGGTTTCGAACCCTAGACACCACATCAAGCTGTCGAAGGAGGTGAAGGAGGACTTAAAGGTGTGGCAAATATTCTTGGAGGAATTTAATGGGAAGATCATAATGCAAGAAAAAGGCTGGTCGGATGACCAGCTGTGTCTGTACACGGACGCCGCAAGGGCCCATGGTTTTGGAGCATACTTGAAAGGCCAGTGGTGTGTGGGAAAGTGGCCCGGAGTGTGGGCCGAGTGGGGTTTGACCAAGAACTTAACTTTCTTGGAGTAGTTCCCTCTGGTTGTGGCACTGCGGATTTGGCCTGAGCGATTGAGCAATAAAAGGGTGTGTTTCCATTCAGACAACCAGGGCGTGGTGTGGGCAATCAACCGCCTGATGGTGAATTCGCCGGTGGTGATAAGGCTCCTGAGAGTGTTTGTTTTGGAGTGTTTGAGGTGTAACATCTCTTTCAGGGCGGTACATGTCCCAGGCGGTTGAATGTTATCGCTGATGCTTTGTCACTATTTCAGTGGGACAGGTTCCGAGAGGTGGCCCCGGAGGCGGAGCAGGAAGGTGCCGTATGCCCCGAGGACTTGTGACAACTGGGTTGCCAGGAGTGTTGAGCTTGGTAAGCGGAGCGCTAGCACCTAATACATGGAGGGCTTACGCCCGAGTGTGAAAGGTGTGGGAACAGAGGCTGGTGGATGTGCAGCTGTATGAGAATAGGAGGAGCTGCTTAATGTTTTGGCTGGACTGGTTAGGCTCATGGGAAAGGGAAGGGCTGTCGCCTTCTGAGGTGCGTAAGAGAATGGCGGCGATGGCATTTCTTTTTCAGTTAATGGGAAAAGAGGATCTGACAAAAGTTTTTGTGGCCCGGATGGCGGTCCGGGGTATGTGCAGGGGAGGGTCGCGTATTGACCGGCGTAGACCGGTTACATTTGCAATTCTGCAAGGGCTCGTGGCGAACTTAAGTAGGGTATGTTTTTCAAGGTATGAGGAGTTGTTGTTTAAAACAGCGTTTGTGTTGGCCTTTTTTGGGGCGTTTCGGGTGTCTGAATTGGTAGGCAAGAACCAACGGGACAGGAGTGGCATGGGGAAGCAGGATGTTGCGTTAGAGGACGGGGTGGTAGAGTTGTGGGTGAGGAGGTCTAAGACGGACCAAGAGGGTAGGGGAGCCGCGGTTGTATTAAGGGAGATTGGTGGCGAGTGTTGCCCAGTAGGAACGGTAAGATAATACTTGGGTGTGGCCAGGCACAGAGTAGGCCCGTTGCTAGTACATGAGGATGGGTTGTCGTTGTCACGGTTTCAGTTTATAGCTATCATGAGAAAGGCATTGGGGATAATGGGAATGGGGGGCACTGAGTTCGGGTCACATTCATTTAGGATCGGAGCAGCGACTGAGGCGGTGAACTTGGGGTTAGAAGCGGCGGTTATTAGGAGGCTCGGAAGATGGAGATCTGAGAGATTCAGGGGGTACGTGAGGCCGGGTTTGGTGTTGTGAGGGGAGTTTCTGACATCTTTTGATTTATTTGGCAGATTCAAGAAGGTGTTGGATTGTAGGACACTCCTATGTTTTCTGGGCAAGGAAGGCGGCAGCGGTGAAACCAGACGGGATCCAACTGGGTTTTAGGAGGGACCGTTTAATAATGAAATGGTTTGGAATGCGGGGAATGAAATGGGAGCAGGTAGTGGGTACGGTGGTTGAATATGCCAGGCTTTTCTACCCTCCGAATGTGTTAGTTTTACACGCAGGTGGAAATGATCTAGGGTTTATGCAGCAGAAGGAATTAATCGGGGACATTAAGAGGGGTTTGGATAGGCTAGTACAGTTGTTTCCGGGGGTTGAGTTTTGGTTTGGTCGGAGATTGAGAGTAGGGTAACATGGAATGCGGCGTGGGACATAAAAAAGTTGGAGGCTTCCAGACGGAAGGTTAATAGGACAATCACTGGGTATGTAAGGAAGTTGGGGGTTGGGGTTGGCTTATGCCATGTAGAATTCAAAGGAGATTCAGGTAGGTGCTTTTACCTGAAGGACGGAGTGCACCTTAATAAAGTAGGGTTGCATCTGTTTAATTTCACACTGCGGGAGGGGATTGAAAAGGCATTAGCTTTAAGTGGTGGTACTCGCTAGGGAGCGAGTTGTGGCGGAGGTGCTTGCTATGTCCTATTGAGGCTTACGCCTAATAGAGTATGGCTGGTATTTATTGAGGTGTAAGAAAGGAAGTGAGGGTACGCCCCGCCCTGGAAGGGGTGGGGGCTTACAGTAAAGTAAGAGCAAGCACTGAGGTGTGGTAAAATAATGTTGTAAAAGTTAAGTTAAATAATGTTAATTTATTTGGTTTGTTAATAAATAAGCTGCGGCCTTTTCTCTCCCAATACGGTGTTGTGTATTTATTGGTTAAGAAACGAGTAATTGGAAATGTGGGGTCAAGAAAAGGCCTGTATGAAAGAATTAAAGAAGGGCACCTGTGACCCCACTTGCCTAGGAGTGGAACATTCTAAGGTGGGTGGGGCTGAAGAAGGTAGATAAGCCCCGGGTCAGGAAGTGAGGTCACAGGTGTCCTTACAGGAGCAGCACGGTAGGAGGTGTGTCCCGCCCTCCCTCCCTAGATATTTAAGTCGGTGGATTGTCGCAGCAATGGCGGAGGTGCTTTCTATGTCCTATTGAGGCTTTCTATGTCCTATTGAGGATGGTATTTATTGAGGTGTAAGAAAGGAAGTGAGGCTTATAGTAAAGTAAGAGCAAGCACTGAGGTGTGGTAAAATGATGTTGTAAAAGTTAAGTTAAACAATGTTAATTTATTTGGTTTGTTAATAAATAAGCTGCGGCCTTTTCTCTCCCAATACGGTGTTGTGTATTTTTTGGTTAAGAAACGAGTAATTGGAAATGTGGGGTCACTAGCGCTAATATTGAAAAAAAAAAAAATGAAATAGCAAAGTGCTACTTGTATTTCATGCCCTATAACTTGCAATAAAAGCAAAGAACCTGTAAACATTGGGTATTTCTAAACTCAGGACAAAATTTATAAACTATTTAGCATGGGTGTTTTTTGGTGGTTGTAGAATTGTAACAGATTTTGGGGGTCAAAGTTAGAAAAAGTGTGTTTTTTTCAATTTTTTCATCATATTTCATAAAACAAAATTTATAGTAAATTTTAAGATATGATGAAAATAACGGTATCTTTAAAGTCAATTTTATGGGGAGAAAAACGGTACATAATATGTGTGGGTAAAGTAAATGAGTAAGAGGAATATTACAGCTAAACACAAACACCCGGGAAATGTAAAAATAGCCCTGGTACTTAAAGGGACAGTCAACACCAGAATTTTTGTTGTTTAAAAAGAAAGATAATCCCTTTATTACCCATTCCCGAGTTTTGCATAACCAACAGAGTTATAATAATACACTTTTTTAATCACTTTTATAATAATAACCTTCTATCTAAGCTTCTGCTGACTGCCCCCCTATTTCAGTTCTTTTGACAGACTTGCATTTTAGCCAATCAGTGCTCACTCCTAGGTCACTTCACGTGCATTAGCTCAATGTTATCTATATGAAATACATGAACTAATGCCCTCTAGTGCTCAAAATGCATTCAGATTAGAGGCAATTTTCAGGGTCTAAGAAATTAGCATATGAACCTCCTAGGTTTAGCGTTCAACTAAGAATACCAAGAGAACAAAGCCAAATTGGTGATAAAAGTAAATTGGGAAGTTGTTTAAAAATGACATGCCCTATTTAAATCATGAAAGTTTTTCTTGGACTTGACTGTCCCTTTAAGGGAAAGAAATTGAAAAATGTCCTTGTCCTTAAGGGGTTAAAGAATATGATTTTTTATTTTATTTGAATTTTTAGGATAGGTTTGGTAGTTAGACTATTATTTTGGGGGGTGGCAGGTTATTTAAATTGTATAGGGGTTGGTGTAATTTATTAAAATGTAAAAGAGCTGCCTTAACTTTAGGACAATGCCCTGCAAAAGGCCCTTTTAAGGGCAATTGTAATTGTAACTTAGACGTGTTTTATTCTGTAACTTAGTTTTTTATTTTATGTAACAGACGTGTTTTATTCTGTAACTTAGATTTTTTATTTTATGTAACAGACGTGTTTTATTCTGTAACTTAGATTTTTTATTTTATGTAATTTAGATGTGTTTTATTCTGTAACTTAGATTTTTTATTTTATGTAATTTAGATGTGTTTTATTCTGTAACTTAGATTTTTTTATTTTATGTAACTTAGACGTGTCTTATTCTGTAACTTAGATTTTTTTATTTTATGTAACAGACGTGTTTTATTCTGTAACTTAGATTTTTTATTTTATGTAACAGACGTGTCTTATTCTGTAACTTAGATTTTTTTATTTTATGTAACAGACGTGTTTTATTCTGTAACTTAGATTTTTTTATTTTATGTAACAGACGTGTCTTATTCTGTAACTTAGATTTTTTATTTTATGTAACAGACGTGTTTTATTCTGTAACTTAGATTTTTTATTTTATGTAACTTAGACGTGTTTTATTCTGTAACTTAGATTTTTTATTTTATGTAACAGACGTGTCTTATTCTGTAACTTAGATTTTTTATTTTATGTAACTTAGACGTGTTTTATTCTGTAACTTAGATTTTTTATTTTACGTAACAGACGTGTTTTATTCTGTAACTTAGATTTTTTATTTTATGTAACAGACGTGTTTTATTCTGTAACTTAGATTATTTATTTTACGTAACAGACGTGTCTTATTCTGTAACTTAGATTTTTTATTTTATGTAATTTAGACGTGTTTTATTCTGTAACTTAGATTTTTTATTTTATGTAACAGACGTGTTTTATTCTGTAACTTAGATTTTTTATTTTATGTAATTTAGACGTGTTTTATTCTGTAACTTAGATATTTTATTTTATGTAACTTAGACGTGTTTTATTCTGTAACTTAGATTTTGTATTTTATGTAACTTAGACGTGTTTTATTCTGTAACTTAGATTTTGTATTTTATGTAACTTAGACGTGTTTTATTCTGTAACTTAGATTTATTTATTTTATGTAACAGACGTGTCTTATTCTGTAACTTAGATTTTTTATTTTATGTAACAGACGTGTTTTATTCTGTAACTTCGATTTTTTTATTTTATGTAACAGACGTGTTTTATTCTGTAACTTAGATTTTTTATTTTATGTAACAGACGTGTTTTATTCTGTAACTTAGATTTTTTTATTTTATGTAACAGACGTGTCTTATTCTGTAACTTAGATTTTTTATTTTATGTAACAGACGCGTTTTATTCTGTAATTTAGATTTTTTTATTTTATGTAACAGACGTGTCTTATTCTGTAACTTAGATTTTTTATTTTATGTAACTTAGACGTGTTTTATTCTGTAACTTAGATTTTGTATTTTATGTAACTTAGACGTGTTTTATTCTGTAACTTAGATTTTGTATTTTATGTAACTTAGACGTGTTTTATTCTGTAACTTAGATTTATTTATTTTATGTAACAGACGTGTCTTATTCTGTAACTTAGATTTTGTATTTTATGTAACTTAGACGTGTCTTATTCTGTAACTTAGATTTTTTTATTTTATGTAACAGACGTGTTTTATTCTGTAACTTAGATTTTTTATTTTATGTAACAGACATGTTTTATTCTGTAACTTAGATTTTTTTATTTTATGTAACAGACGTGTCTTATTCTGTAACTTAGATTTTTTTATTTTATGTAACAGACGTGTTTTATTCTGTAACTTAGATTTTTTATTTTATGTAACAGACGTATTTTATTCTGTAACTTATATTTTTTTATTTGATGTAACAAACGTGTCTTATTCTGTAACTTATATTTTTTTATTTTATGTAACAGACGTGTTTTATTCTGTAACTTAGATTTTTTTATTTTATGTAACAGACGTGTTTTATTCTGTAACTTAGATTTTTTTATTTTATGTAACAGACGTGTCTTATTCTGTAACTTAGATTTTTTATTTTATGTAACTTAGACGTGTTTTATTCTGTAACAGATTTTTTATTTTATGTAACTTAGACGTGTTTTATTCTGTAACTTAGATTTTTTATTTTATGTAACAGACGCGTTTTATTCTGTAACAGATTTTTTATTTTCAAGTAACTTAAAAATTTAGTTTAGAGGGGGTTTAGCTTAGCGGGGTGTTAGGTGTTAGGTAGAGTAGAGTCAATTTGTGTTGGGGGTTGTGGCAGTTTAGGGGTTAACAGTGTAGGGTAATTGTGGTCAGCTAGTGGTGGTTTAGGGGTTAATAGGGTAGAGTACCTGCGGTGAGCTAGTGGTAATATTGGGGTTAATAGTTTAGATGGGTATTAGCAGTGGGTTTGTGCCAGTGTAATGATTAACATGATTTAGATGGGTACATGCAGTGAGTATGTGGCAGTATAGTGTTTAATAATTTAGATGGGTACTTGCAGTGAGTATGTGGTGGTATAGGGGTAAATAGTTTAGATGGGTACTTGCAGTGAGTATGTGGCAGTATAGGGTTTAATAGTTTAGATGGGTACTTGCAGTGAGTATGTGGCAGTATAGGGGTAAATAGTATAGATGGGTACTTGCAGTGAGTATGTGGCGGTATAGGGGTAAATAGTTTAGATGGATACTTGCAGTGAGTATGTGGCAGTATAGGGTTTAATAGTTTAGATGGGTACTTGCAGTGAGTATGTGGTGGTATAGGGGTAAATAGTTTAAATGGTTACTTGCAGTGAGTATGTGGCGGTATAGGGGTAAGTAGTTTAGATGGGTACTTGCAGTGAGTATGTGGCGGTATAGGGTTTAATAGTTTAAATGGGTACTTGCAGTGAGTATGTGGCGGTATAGGGGTAAATAGTTTAGATGGGTACTTGCAGTGAGTATGTGGCGGTATATGGTTAAATAGTTTAGATGGGTACTTGCAGTGAGTATGTGGCAGTATAGGGTTTAATAGTTTAGATAGGTACTTGCAGTGAGTATGTGGCGGTATAGGGGTAAATAGTTTAGATGGGTACTTGCAGTGAGTATGTGGCGGTATAGGATTTAATAGTTTAAATGGGTACTTGCAGTGAGTATGTGGCAGTATAGGGTTTAACAGTTTAGATGGGTACTTAGAGTGAGTATGTGGCGGTATAGGGGTAAATAGTTTAGATGGGTACTTGCAGTGAGTATGTGGCGGTATAGGGGTAAATAATTTGGATGGGTATTTGCAGTGAGAATGTGGTAGTATAGGGTTTAATAGTTAAAATGGGTACTTGCAGTGAGTATGTGGCAGTATAGGGGTAAACAGTTTAGATGGGTATTTGCGGTGAGTATGTGGCAGTATAGGGTTTAATAGTTTAAATGGGTACTTGCAGTGAGTATGTGGCGGTATAGAGGTAAATAGTTTAGATGGGTACTTGCAGTGAGTATGTGGCGGTATAGGGGTAAATAGTTTAGATGGGTACTTGCAGTGAGTATGTGGCGGTATAGGGTTTAATAGTTTAGATGGGTACTTGCAGTGAGTATGTGGCGGTATAGGGTTTAATAGTTTAGATGGGTACTTGCACTGAGTATGTGGCGGTATAGGGTTTAATAGTTTAGATGGGTACTTGCAGTGAGTATGTGGCGGTATAGGGGTAAATAGTTTAGATGGGTACTTGCAGTGAGTATGTGGCGGTATAGGGTTTAATATTTTAGATGGGTACTTGCAGTGAGTATGTGGTGTATAGGGGTAAATAGTTTAGATGGGTAATTGCAGTGAGTATGTGGCGGTATAGGGTTTAATAGTTTAGATGGGTACTTGCAGTGACTATGTTGCGGTATAGGGTTTAATAGTTTAGATGGGTATTTGCAGTGAGTATGTGGCGGTATAGGGTTTAATAGTTTAGATGGGTACTTGCAGTGAGTATGTGGCGGTATAGGGGTAAATAGTTTAAATGGGTACTTGCAGTGAGTATGTGGTGGTATAGGGTTTAATAGTTTAGATGGGTACTTGCAGTGAGTATGTAGTGGTATAGGGTTTAATAGTTTAGATGGGTACTTGTAGTGAGAATGTGGCAGTATAGCAATTAATAGTTTAGATGGGTACTTGCAGTGAGTATGTGGCGGTATAGGGGTAAATAGTTTAGATGGGTACTTGCAGTGAGTATGTGGCAGTATAGGGTTTATTGTTTAGATGGGTACTTGCAGTGAGTATGTGGCGGTATAGGGTTTAATAGTTTAGATGGGTACTTGCAGTGAGTATGTGGCGGTATAGGGTTTAATAGTTTAGATGGGTACTTGCAGTGAGTATGTGGCCGGTATAGGGGTAAATAGTTTAGATGGGTACTTGCAGTGAGTATGTGGCGGTATAGGGGTAAATAATTTAGATGGGTATTTGCGGTGAGAATGTGGCAGTATAGGGTTTAATAGTTTAAATTGGTACCTGCAGTGAGTATGTGGCAGTATAGAGGTAAATAGTTTAGATGGGTACTTGCAGTGAGTATGTGGCGGTATAGGGGTAAATAGTTTTGATGGGTACTTGCAGTGAGTATGTGGCGGTATAGGGTTTAATAGTTTAGATGGGTACTTGCAGTGAGTATGTGGAGGTATAGGGTTTAATAGTTTAGATGGGTACTTGCACTGAGTATGTGGCGGTATAGGGTTTAATAGTTTAGATGGGTACTTGCAGAGAGTATGTGGCGGTATAGGGGTAAATAGTTTAGATGGGTACTTGCAGTGAGTATGTGGCGGTATAGGGGTAAGTAGTTTAGATGGGTACTTGCAGTGAGTATGTGGCGGTATAGGGTTTAATAGTTTAAATGGGTACTTGCAGTGAGTATGTGGCGGTATAGGGGTAAATAGTTTAGATGGGTACTTGCAGTGAGTATGTGGCGGTATATGGTTAAATAGTTTAGATGGGTACTTGCAGTGAGTATGTGGCAGTATAGGGTTTAATAGTTTAGATAGGTACTTGCAGTGAGTATGTGGCGGTATAGGGGTAAATAGTTTAGATGGGTACTTGCAGTGAGTATGTGGCGGTATAGGATTTAATAGTTTAAATGGGTACTTGCAGTGAGTATGTGGCAGTATAGGGTTTAACAGTTTAGATGGGTACTTAGAGTGAGTATGTGGCGGTATAGGGGTAAATAGTTTAGATGGGTACTTGCAGTGAGTATGTGGCGGTATAGGGGTAAATAATTTGGATGGGTATTTGCAGTGAGAATGTGGTAGTATAGGGTTTAATAGTTAAAATGGGTACTTGCATTGAGTATGTGGCAGTATAGGGGTAAACAGTTTAGATGGGTATTTGCGGTGAGTATGTGGCAGTATAGGGTTTAATAGTTTAAATGGGTACTTGCAGTGAGTATGTGGCGGTATAGAGGTAAATAGTTTAGATGGGTACTTGCAGTGAGTATGTGGCGGTATAGGGGTAAATAGTTTAGATGGGTACTTGCAGTGAGTATGTGGCGGTATAGGGTTTAATAGTTTAGATGGGTACTTGCAGTGAGTATGTGGCGGTATAGGGTTTAATAGTTTAGATGGGTACTTGCAGTGAGTATGTGGCGGTATAGGGTTTAATAGTTTAGATGGGTACTTGCAGTGAGTATGTGGCGGTATAGGGGTAAATAGTTTAGATGGGTACTTGCAGTGAGTATGTGGCGGTATAGGGTTTAATATTTTAGATGGGTACTTGCAGTGAGTATGTGGTGTATAGGGGTAAATAGTTTAGATGGGTAATTGCAGTGAGTATGTGGCGGTATAGGGTTTAATAGTTTAGATGGGTACTTGCAGTGACTATGTTGCGGTATAGGGTTTAATAGTTTAGATGGGTATTTGCAGTGAGTATGTGGCGGTATAGGGTTTAATAGTTTAGATGGGTACTTGCAGTGAGTATGTGGCGGTATAGGGGTAAATAGTTTAAATGGGTACTTGCAGTGAGTATGTGGTGGTATAGGGTTTAATAGTTTAGATGGGTACTTGCAGTGAGTATGTAGTGGTATAGGGTTTAATAGTTTAGATGGGTACTTGTAGTGAGAATGTGGCAGTATAGCAATTAATAGTTTAGATGGGTACTTGCAGTGAGTATGTGGCGGTATAGGGTTTAATAGTTTAGATGGGTACTTGCAGTGAGTATGTGGCGGTATAGGGTTTAATAGTTTAGATGGGTACTTGCAGTGAGTATGTGGCCGGTATAGGGGTAAATAGTTTAGATGGGTACTTGCAGTGAGTATGTGGCGGTATAGGGGTAAATAATTTAGATGAGTATTTGCGGTGAGAATGTGGCAGTATAGGGTTTAATAGTTTAAATTGGTACCTGCAGTGAGTATGTGGCAGTATAGAGGTAAATAGTTTAGATGGGTACTTGCAGTGAGTATGTGGCGGTATAGGGGTAAATAGTTTTGATGGGTACTTGCAGTGAGTATGTGGCGGTATAGGGTTTAATAGTTTAGATGGGTACTTGCAGTGAGTATGTGGAGGTATAGGGTTTAATAGTTTAGATGGGTACTTGCACTGAGTATGTGGCGGTATAGGGTTTAATAGTTTAGATGGGTACTTGCAGAGAGTATGTGGCGGTATAGGGGTAAATAGTTTAGATGGGTACTTGCAGTGAGTATGTGGCGGTATAGGGTTTAATAGTTTAGATGGGTACTTGCAGTGAGTATGTGGCGGTATAGGGGTAAATAGTTTAGATGGGTACTTGCAGTGAGTATGTGGCGGTATCGGGTTTAATAGTTTAGATGGGTACTTTCAGTGAGTATGTGGTGGTATATGGTTTAATAGTTTAGATGGGTAATTGCAGTGAGTATGTGGCGGTATAGTGTTTATAGTTTAAATGGGTACTTGCAGTGAGTATGTGGCGGTATAGGGGTAAATAGTTTAGATGGGTACTTGCAGTGAGTATGTGGTGGTATAGGGTTTAATAGTTTAGATGGGTACTTGCAGTGAGTATGTGGCAGTATAGCAATTAATAGTTTAGATGGGTACTTGCAGTGAGTATGTGGCGGTATAGGGGTAAATAGTTTAGATGGGTACTTGCAGTGAGTATGTGGCAGTATAGGGTTTATTATTTAGATGGGTACTTGCAGTGAATATGTGGCGGTATTGGGTTTAATAGTTTAGATGGGTACTTGCAGTGAGTATGTGGCGGTATAGGGTTTACTAGTTTAGATGGGTACTTGCAGTGAGTATGTGGCGGTATAGGGGTAAATAGTTTAGATGGGTACTTGCAGTGAGTATGTGGTGGTATAGGGGTAAATAGTTTAGATGGGTACTTGCAGTGAGTATGTGGTGGTATAGGGTTTAATAGTTCTGATGGGTACTTGCAGTGAGTATGTGGCGGTATTGGGTTTAATAGTTTAGATGGGTACTTGCAGTGAGTATGTGGCGGTATAGGGTTTAATAGTTTAGATGGATACTTGCAATGGGTATGTGGCGGTATAGGGTTTAATAGTTCTGATGGGTACTTGCAGTGAGTATGTGGCAGTATAGGGGTAAATAGTTTAGATGGGTACTTGCAGTGAATATGTGG
Source organism: Bombina bombina (assembly GCF_027579735.1). NCBI lineage: Eukaryota > Metazoa > Chordata > Amphibia > Anura > Bombinatoridae > Bombina > Bombina bombina. Next base: position 24,805,526 of record NC_069502.1, read on the forward strand.
CGGTATAGGGGTAAATAGTTTAGATGGGTATTTGCGGTGGGTATGTGCCGGTATAGGGTTTAATAATTTAAATGGGTACTTGCAATGAGTATGTGGTGGTATCGGGGTAAATTGCTTAAATGGGTACTTGCAGTGGGTATGTGGCGGTATAGGGGTAAATAATTTAGATGGGTACTTGCAGTGAGTATGTGGCGGTATAGGGGTAAATAGTTTAGATGGGTATTTGTGGTGGGTATGTGCCAGTATAGGGGTAAATAGTTTAGATGGGTATTTGCGGTGGGTATGTGGCAGTTTAGGGGCAAATAATTTAGATGGGTATTTGTGGTGGGTATGTGGCAGTATAGGGGTAAATAGTTTAGATGGGTATTTGCTGTGGGTATGTGCCGGTATAGGGGTAAATAGTTTAGATGGGTATTTGCAGTGGGTATGTGGCAGTATATGGGTAAATAATTTAGATGGGTATTTGCGGTGGGTATGTGGCAGTATAGGGTTTAATAGTTTAGATGGGTACTTGCAGTGAGAATGTGGCAGTATAGGGGTAAATAGTTTAGATGGGTATTTGCGGTGGATATGTGCCGGTATAGGGGTAAATAGTTTAGATGGGTACTTGCAGTGAGTATGTGGCGGTATAGGGTTTAATAGTTTAGATGGGTACTTGCAGTGAGTATGTGGTGGTATAGGGGTAAATAGTTTAGATGGGTACTTGCAGTGAATATGTGGCGGTATAGGGGTAAATAGTTTAAATGGGTACTTGCAGTGAGTATTTGGCGGTATAGGGGTAAATAGTTTAAATGGGTTCTTGCAGTGGGTATGTGGCGGTATAGGGTTTAATAGTTTAAATGGGTACTTGCAGTGAGTATTTGGCGGTATAGGGGTAAATAGTTTAAATGGGTACTTGCAATGGGTATGTGGCGGTATAGGGTTTAATAGTTTAAATGGGTACTTGCAGTGAGTATGTGGCGGCATAGGGGTAAATAGTTTAGATGGGTACTTGCAGTGAGTATGTGGCGGTATAAGGTTAAATAGTTTAAATGGGTACTTGCAGTTGGTATGTGGCGGTATAGGGGTAAATAGTTTAGATGGGTACTTGCAGTGAGTATGTGGCAGTATAGGGGTAAACAGTTTAGATGGGTATTAGCGGTGAGTATGTGGCAGTATAGGGTTTAATAGTTTAAATGGGTACTTGCAGTGAGTATGTGGCGGTATAGAGGTAAATAGTTTAGATGGGTACTTGCAGTGAGTATGTGGCGGTATAGGGGTAAATAGTTTAGATGGGTACTTGCAGTGAGTATGTGGCGGTATAGGGTTTAATAGTTTAGATGGGTACTTGCAGTGAGTATGTGGCGGTATAGGGTTTAATAGTTTAGATGGGTACTTGCACTGAGTATGTGGCGGTATAGGGTTTAATAGTTTAGATGGGTACTTGCAGTGAGTATGTGGCGGTATAGGGGTAAATAGTTTAGATGGGTAATTGCAGTGAGTATGTGGCGGTATAGGGTTTAATATTTTAGATGGGTACTTGCAGTGAGTATGTGGTGTATAGGGGTAAATAGTTTAGATGGGTAATTGCAGTGAGTATGTGGCGGTATAGGGTTTAATAGTTTAGATGGGTACTTGCAGTGAGTATGTGGCGGTATAGGGGTAAATAGTTTAGATGGGTACTTGCAGTGAGTATGTGGCGGTATAGGGTTTACTAGTTTAGATGGGTACTTGCAGTGAGTATGTGGCGGTATAGGGGTAAATAGTTTAGATGGGTACTTGCAGTGAGTATGTGGTGGTATAGGGGTAAATAGTTTAGATGGGTACTTGCAGTGAGTATGTGGTGGTATAGGGTTTAATAGTTCTGATGGGTACTTGCAGTGAGTATGTGGCGGTATTGGGTTTAATAGTTTAGATGGGTACTTGCAGTGAGTATGTGGCGGTATAGGGTTTAATAGTTTAGATGGATACTTGCAATGGGTATGTGGCGGTATAGGGTTTAATAGTTTAGATGGGTACTTGCAGTGAGTATGTGGCAGTATAGGGGTAAATAGTTTAGATGGGTACTTGCAGTGAATATGTGGCGGTATAGGGGTAAATAGTTTAGATGGGTATTTGCGGTGGGTATGTGCCGGTATAGGGTTTAATAATTTAAATGGGTACTTGCAATGAGTATGTGGTGGTATCGGGGTAAATCGTTTAAATGGGTACTTGCAGTGGGTATGTGGCGGTATAGGGGTAAATAATTTAGATGGGTACTTGCAGTGAGTATGTGGCGGTATAGGGGTAAATAGTTTAGATGGGTATTTGTGGTGGGTATGTGCCAGTATAGGGGTAAATAGTTTAGATGGGTATTTGCGGTGGGTATGTGGCAGTTTAGGGGCAAATAATTTAGATGGGTATTTGTGGTGGGTATGTGGCAGTATAGGGGTAAATAGTTTAGATGGGTATTTGCTGTGGGTATGTGCCGGTATAGGGGTAAATAGTTTAGATGGGTATTTGCAGTGGGTATGTGGCAGTATATGGGTAAATAATTTAGATGGGTATTTGCGGTGGGTATGTGGCAGTATAGGGTTTAATAGTTTAGATGGGTACTTGCAGTGAGTATGTGGCAGTATAGGGGTAAATAGTTTAGATGGGTATTTGCGGTGGATATGTGCCGGTATAGGGGTAAATAGTTTAGATGGGTACTTGCAGTGAGTATGTGGCGGTATAGGGTTTAATAGTTTAGATGGGTACTTGCAGTGAGTATGTGGTGGTATAGGGGTAAATAGTTTAGATGGGTACTTGCAGTGAATATGTGGCGGTATAGGGGTAAATAGTTTAAATGGGTACTTGCAGTGAGTATTTGGCGGTATAGGGGTAAATAGTTTAAATGGGTTCTTGCAGTGGGTATGTGGCGGTATAGGGTTTAATAGTTTAAATGGGTACTTGCAGTGAGTATTTGGCGGTATAGGGGTAAATAGTTTAAATGGGTACTTGCAATGGGTATGTGGCGGTATAGGGTTTAATAGTTTAAATGGGTACTTGCAGTAAGTATGTGGCGGCATAGGGGTAAATAGTTTAGATGGGTACTTGCAGTGAGTATGTGGCGGTATAAGGTTAAATAGTTTAAATGGGTACTTGCAGTTGGTATGTGGCGGTATAGGGGTAAATAGTTTAGATGGGTACTTGCAGTGAGTATGAGGCGGTATAGGGGTGAATTGTTTAGATGGGTACTTGCAGTGAGTATGTGGTGGTATAGGGGTAAATAGTTTAGATGGGTATTTGCAGTGGGTATGTGCCGGTATAGGGGTAAATAGTTTAGATGGGTATTTTTCGGTGGGTATGTGGCAGTATAGGGTTTAATAGTTTAGATGGGTACTTGCAGTGAGTATGTGGCGGTATAGGGGTAAATAATTTAGATGGATATTTGCGGTGGGTATGTGCAGGTATAGGGGTAAATAGGTTAGATGGGTATTTGCGGTGGTATGTGGTAGTTTAGGGGTAAATAGTTTAGATGGGTATTTGCGGTGGGTATGTGGCAGTATAGGGGTAAATAGTTTAGATGGGTATTTGCGGTGGGTATGTGCCGGTATAGGGGTAAATAGTTTAGATGGGTATTTGCGGTAAATATGTGGCAGTATAGGGGTAAATAGTTTAGATGGATATTTGCGGTGGGTATGTGGCAGTATAGGGTTTAATAGTTTAGATGGGTACTTGCAGTGAGTATGTGGCGGTATAGGGGTAAATAGTTTAGATGGGTATTTGCGGTGGGTATGTGCCGGTATAAGAATTATTGTGATAAATACTTGTGGTGGGTATGTGGAGGTTTAGATATGTATTAGTCTAGTGCTAGTTCGCAATCGTGGGGTACTTCGGTTTAGGGTCTATGTCCGGAGCTTGGAATATTTTGACAGGCACGCTCGACATAGCAGCAGTAATACTTTTCCGCCTCGTAGCACTTTTGATCATTGGGGCCAGATGGAGAAAGAGAGCACATGGAGAGGTAGATCTGAGTACCATCAGCATACGGATGATATTTGAAGCCACAGAAGTTGATAAGTTTACCCAGTGAAGATGTATAAATAGAGCCTAGAGGAACCAGGACAGAACCTTGATTTACTCCAACAGACAGAGGAATTGAAGAGGAGTCGCCGCCAGCAAATGACACAGAATTGTTAAAGAGAAAATAGCGGCCATTATTTTTAACAAAAAGAAGATCATTAGTAAACTTAGTGTGGTGAAGGAACTTTTAGTTAAGTGTTGGGGGCAGAAGCCTGTGGGGGATCAAGTAAGGAGTTGGAGGGCAGAAAGTGGGTTAGGCAGTCATAAACTAGTTTTTTGAAGCAAGTGAAAGCAGTGATGTGGGGCGTAGGTTTGCAGGAGAATTAGAGTTAAGGGAGGGTTTTTGGAGGATGGGGGGGGGGGGGGGGACCATTGCATATTTGAAGGAGGCAGGAAATGAACCGGTAAAAAGGGATTGGTTGAATATGTGAGTAAGAGCTGGAGTGAGGGTGGAAGACAGAGAAGGTATTAGATGTGAAGGGATAGGGTCCTAGAGGGCAGGTAGTGAGACTTGAGAAAGACAATAAGGAACCCACTTCCTTCTCAGTGGCTGGGGAGAATAGGCAGAGTATGGCAGAGGGGGCAAGCAGGGGTGGAGATGAAAAGATTGCAGACTTGTGTCGGCATATGTTGTTTTGGATATTGTTTAAAAAGCAGTCTGCCAGGTCTTGAGCACTAAAGGTAAATAAAGGGGGGGTGCAAGTGGGTAGAGGAGAGAGTGGAAGTAAAGAAGAGTCATTTAGAGTTTGAGTAGATGTAAGAGAAGTAGGTTTGCTTGGCGATGTGTAAGAATGAATTTATAGTGGATGAAATCAGGTTCAAAGTGAAATTACCTCAAGGCGTGATGGAGGAAATCTCTCTTTACATTAAATGCTGCAGTAATCTCATGCAGACAGGAGACCCCAGGTAAGAAGGTTACATATTGTGCACACAGTATTTATTGCAGAGGATGTTTAATGAGTCTAAGACACACATTCTCAAACTTGGCCCTCCAGAGGTTTTCAAACTACATTGCCCATGATGCTCAGCCAGCATATCAGCTGGCTGAGCATCATGGGAAATGTAGTTCAAAAACCTCAAGCCAAGATTGAGGATGTGTGGTCTAAGACATATCTTACTTACCCATGATGGGATCAGTGCACTTCTGTTGACACAGAGGGGTGCAGCATTTCAGGGCACCTTTACAGTCGCTGTCACTGTTACACAATGGTTCAGGCAGAGGAGTTGCACATCTTGCCTTTGTTAATGGACAGTTTCCTGGTTTGACTGCAACACAGAAGGGCAAAGGGAGGGTGTAAAGACCTTATTTCAGGGTGTGGGACAGAATCACATTGGTACTGTATGTACTACTATATTTTTAGTAAAGGGCCATTAAACACAGTAGGGCAGAGGGAGGGTGTGTGTAAAGATCTTATTTCAGGGTGTGGGACAGAATCACATTGGTACTGTATGTACTACTATATTTTTAGTAAAGGGCCAGTAAACACAGTAGGGCAGAGGGAGGGGTGTGTAAAGAGCTTATTTCAGGGTGTGGGGCAGAATCACATTGGTACTGTATGTACTACTATATTTTTATTAAAGGGCCAGTAAACACTATAGGGCAGAGGGAGGGGTGTGTAAAGAGCTTATTTCAGGGTGTGGGACAGAATCACATTTGTACTGTATGTACTACTATATTTTTATTAAAGGGCCAGTAAACACTATAGGGCAGAGGGAGGGGTGTGTAAAGACCTTATTTCAGGGTGTGGGACAGAATCACATTGGTACTGTATGTACTACTATATTTTTATTAAAGGGCCAGTAAACACAGTAGGGCAGAGGGCGGGGGTGTAAAGACCTTATTTCAGGGTGTGGGACAGAATTACATTGGTACTGTATGTGCTACTATATTTTTATTAAAGGGCCAGTAAACACAGAAGAGCAGAGGGAGGGGGTGTGTAAAGACCTTATTTCAGGGTGTGGGACAGTATCACATTGGTACTGTATGTACTACTATATTTTTATTAAAGGGCCAGTAAACACAGAAGGGCAGAGGGGGGGGGGGGGGGGTGTAAAGACCTTATTTCAGGGTGTAGGATAGAATCACATTGGTACTGTATGTACTAATATATTTTTATTAAAGGGCCAGTAAACACAGTAGGGCAGAGGGAGGGGGTGTGTAAAGACCTTATTTCAGGGTGTGGGACAGAATCACATTAGTACTGTATGTACTACTATATTTTTATTAAAGGGCCAGTAAACACAGTAGGGCAGAGGGAGGGGGTGTATTGACCTTATTTCAGGGTGTCGGACAGAATCACATTGGTACTGTATGTACTACTATATTTTTATTAAAGGACCAGTAAACACAGTAGGGCAGAGGAGGGGGTGTAATGACCTTATTTCAGGGTGTGGGACAGAATCACATTGGTACTGTATGTACTACTATATTTTTATTAAAGGACCAGTAAACACAGTAGGGCAGAGGGAGGGGGGTGTAAAGACCTTATTTCAGGGTGCGGGACAGAATCACATTGGTACTGTATGTACTACTATATTTTTATTAAAGGGCCAGTAAACACAGAAGGGCATAGTGAGGGAGGGGGTGTGTAAAGACCTTATTTCAGGGTGTGGGACAGAATCCCATTGGTACTGTATGTACTACTATATTTTTATTAAAGGGCCAGTAAACACAGTAGGGCAGAGGGAGGGGGTGTGTAAAGACCTTATTTCAGGGTGCGGGACAGAATCACATTGGTACTGTATGTACTACTATATTTTTATTAAAGGACCAGTAAACACAGTAGGGCAGAGGAGGGGGTGTAATGACCTTATTTCAGGGTGTGGGACAGAATCACATTGGTACTGTATGTACTACTATATTTTTATTAAAGGACCAGTAAACACAGTAGGGCAGAGGAGGGGATGTGTAAAGACCTTATTTCAGGGTGTGGGGCAGAATCACATTGGTACTGTATGTACTTCTATATTTTTATTAAAGGGCCAGTAAACACTATAGGGCAGAGGGGGGGGGGTGTAAAGACCTTATTTCAGGGTGTGGGACAGAATCACATTGGTACTGTATGTACTACTATATTTTTATTAAAGGGCCAGTAAACACAGAAGGGTAGAGGGAGGGGGTGTAAAGACCTTATTTCAGGGTGTGGGACAGAATCACATTGGTACTATATGTACTACTATATTTTTATTAAAGGGCCAGTAAACACAGAAGGACAGAGGGAGGGGGTGTGTAAAGACATTATTTCAGGGTGTGGGACAGAATCACATTGGTACTGTGTGTGCTACTATATTTTTATTAAAGGGCCAGTAAACACAGAAGGGCAGAGGGAGGGGTGTGTAAAGACCTTATTTCAGGGTGTGGGACAGAATCACATTGGTACTGTATGTACTACTATATTTTTATTAAAGGGCCAGTAAACACAGTAGGGCAGAGGGAGGGGGTGTGTAAAGACCTTATTTCAGGGTGTGGGACAGAATCACATTGGTACTGTATGTACTACTATATTTTTATTAAAGGACCAGTAAACATAGTAGGGCAGAGGAGGGGGTGTGTAAAGACCTTATTTCAGGGTGTGGGACAGAATCACATTGGTACTGTATGTGCTACTATATTTTTATTAAAGGGCCAGTAAACACAGTAGGGCAGAGGGAGGGGGTGTGTAAAGACCTTATTTCAGGGTGTGGGACAGAATCACATTGGTACTGTATGTACTACTATATTTTTATTAAAGGACTAGTAAACACAGTAGGACAGAGGGAGGGGGTGTGTAAAGACCTTATTTCAGGGTGTGGGACAGAATCACATTGGTACTGTATGTACTACTATATTTTTATTAAAGGGCCAGTAAACACAGAAGGGCAGAGGGAGGGGTGTGTAAAGACCTTATTTCAGGGTGTGGGGCAGAATCACAATGGTACTGTATGTACTACTATATTTTTATTAAAGGACCAGTAAACACAGTAGGGCAGAGGGAGGTGGTGTGTAATGACCTTATTTCAGGGTGTGGGGCAGAATCACAATGGTACTGTATGTACTACTATATTTTTAGTAAAGGGCCAGTAAACACAGTAGGGCAGAGGAAGGGGTGTGTAAAGACCTTATTTCAGGGTGTGGGACAGAATCACATTGGTACTGTATGTACTACTATATTATTATTAAAGGACCAGTAAACACAGAAGGGCAGAGGAGGGGGTGTGTAAAGACCTTATTTCAGGGTGTGGGACATAATCACATTGGTACTGTATGTACTACTATATTTTTATTAAAGGGCCAGTAAACACAGTAGGGCAGAGGGAGGGGGTGTGTAAAGACCTTATTTCAGGGTGTGGGACAGAATCACATTGGTACTGTATGTACTACTATATTTTTATTAAAGGGCCAGTAAACACTATAGGGCAGAGGGGGGGGGGGGGTGTAAAGACCTTATTTCAGGGTGTGGGACCGAATCACATTGGTACTGTATGTACTACTATATTTTTATTAAAGGACCAGTAAACACTATAGGGCAGAGGGGGGGGGGGTGTAAAGACCTTATTTCAGGGTGTGCGACAGAATCACATTGGTACTGTATGTACTACTATATTTTTATTAAAGGACCAGTAAACACTATAGGGCAGAGGGGGGGTGTAAAGACCTTATTTCAGGGTGTGGGACAGAATCACATTGGTACTGAATGTACTACTATATTTTTATTAAAGGGCCAGTAAACACAGAAGGACAGAGGGAGGGGGTGTGTAAAGACCTTATTTCAGGGTGTGGGACAGAATCACATTGGTACTGTATGTACTACTATATTTTTATTAAAGGACCAGTAAACACTATAGGGCAGAGGGGGGGGGGGTGTAAAGACCTTATTTCAGGGTGTGCGACAGAATCACATTGGTACTGTATGTACTACTATATTTTTATTAAAGGACCAGTAAACACTATAGGGCAGAGGGGGGGTGTAAAGACCTTATTTCAGGGTGTGCGACAGAATCACATTGGTACTGTATGTACTACTATATTTTTATTAAAGGACCAGTAAACACAGTAGGGCAGAGGGAGGTGGTGTGTAATGACCTTATTTCAGGGTGTGGGGCAGAATCACAATGGTACTGTATGTACTACTATATTTTTAGTAAAGGGCCAGTAAACACAGTAGGGCAGAGGAAGGGGTGTGTAAAGACCTTATTTCAGGGTGTGGGACAGAATCACATTGGTACTGTATGTACTACTATATTATTATTAAAGGACCAGTAAACACAGAAGGGCAGAGGAGGGGGTGTGTAAAGACCTTATTTCAGGGTGTGGGACATAATCACATTGGTACTGTATGTACTACTATATTTTTATTAAAGGGCCAGTAAACACAGTAGGGCAGAGGGAGGGGGTGTGTAAAGACCTTATTTCAGGGTGTGGGACAGAATCACATTGGTACTGTATGTACTACTATATTTTTATTAAAGGGCCAGTAAACACTATAGGGCAGAGGGGGGGGGGTGTAAAGACCTTATTTCAGGGTGTGGGACAGAATCACATTGGTACTGTATGTACTACTATATTTTTATTAAAGGACCAGTAAACACTATAGGGCAGAGGGGGGGGGTGTAAAGACCTTATTTCAGGGTGTGCGACAGAATCACATTGGTACTGTATGTACTACTATATTTTTATTAAAGGACCAGTAAACACTATAGGGCAGAGGGGGGGTGTAAAGACCTTATTTCAGGGTGTGGGACAGAATCACATTGGTACTGAATGTACTACTATATTTTTATTAAAGGGCCAGTAAACACAGAAGGACAGAGGGAGGGGGTGTGTAAAGACCTTATTTCAGGGTGTGGGACAGAATCACATTGGTACTGTGTGTACTACTATATTTTTATTAAAGGGCCAGTAAACACAGAAGGGCAGAGGGAGGGGGTGTAATGACCTTATTTCAGGGTGTGGGACAGAATCACATTGGTACTGTATGTACTACTATATTTTTATTAAAGGGCCAGTAAACACAGTAGGGCAGAGGGAGGGGGTGTGTAAAGACCTTATTTCAGGGTGTGGGACAGAATAACATTGGTACTGTATGTACTACTATATTTATATTAAAGGGCCAGTAAACACAGTAGGGCAGAGGAAGGGGTGTGTAAAGACCTTATTTCAGGGTGTGGGACAGAATCACATTGGTACTGTATGTACTACTATATTATTATTAAAGGACCAGTAAACACAGAAGGGCAGAGGAGGGGGTGTGTAAAGACCTTATTTCAGGGTGTGGGACATAATCACATTGGTACTGTATGTACTACTATATTTTTATTAAAGGGCCAGTAAACACAGTAGGGCAGAGGGAGGGGGTGTGTAAAGACCTTATTTCAGGGTGTGGGACAGAATCACATTGGTACTGTATGTACTACTATATTTTTATTAAAGGGCCAGTAAACACTATAGGGCAGAGGGGGGGGGGTGTAAAGACCTTATTTCAGGGTGTGGGACAGAATCACATTGGTACTGTATGTACTACTATATTTTTATTAAAGGACCAGTAAACACTATAGGGCAGAGGGGGGGGGGGGGGTGTAAAGACCTTATTTCAGGGTGTGCGACAGAATCACATTGGTACTGTATGTACTACTATATTTTTATTAAAGGACCAGTAAACACTATAGGGCAGAGGGGGGGTGTAAAGACCTTATTTCAGGGTGTGGGACAGAATCACATTGGTACTGAATGTACTACTATATTTTTATTAAAGGGCCAGTAAACACAGAAGGACAGAGGGAGGGGGTGTGTAAAGACCTTATTTCAGGGTGTGGGACAGAATCACATTGGTACTGTGTGTACTACTATATTTTTATTAAAGGGCCAGTAAACACAGAAGGGCAGAGGGAGGGGGTGTAATGACCTTATTTCAGGGTGTGGGACAGAATCACATTGGTACTGTATGTACTACTATATTTTTATTAAAGGGCCAGTAAACACAGTAGGGCAGAGGGAGGGGGTGTGTAAAGACCTTATTTCAGGGTGTGGGACAGAATAACATTGGTACTGTATGTACTACTATATTTATATTAAAGGGCCAGTAAGCACAGTAGGGCAGAGGGAGGGGGTGTAAAGACCTTATTTCAGGGTGTGGGACAGAATCACATTGATACTGTATGTACTACTATATTTTTATTAAAGGGCCAGTAAACACAGTAGGGCAGAGGAGGGGGTGTGTAATGACCTTATTTCAGGGTGTGGGGCAGAATCACATTGGTACTGTATGTACTACTATATTTATATTAAAGGGCCAGTAAACACAGTAGGGCAGAGGGAGGGGGGTGTAAAGACCTTATTTCAGGGTGTGGGACAGAATCACATTGGTACTGTGTGTACTATTATATTTTTATTAAAGGGCCAGTAAACACAGTAGGGCAGAGGAGGGGGTGTGTAAAGACCTTATTTCAGGGTGTGGGACAGAATCACATTGGTACTGTATGTACTACTATATTTTTATTAAAGGGCCAGTAAACACAGAAGGGCAGAGGAAGGGGTGTGTAAAGACCTTATTTCAGGGTGTGGGACAGAATCACATTGGTACTGTATGTACTACTATATTTTTATTAAAGGGCCAGTAAACACTATAGGGCAGAGGAGGGGGTGTAAAGACCTTATTTCAGGGTGTGGGACAGAATCACATTGGTACTGTATGTACTACTATATTTTTATTAAAGGGCCAGTAAACACATTAGGGCAGAGGAGGGGGTGTAAAGACGTTATTTCAGGGTGTGGGACAGAATCACATTGGTACTGTATGTACTACTATATTTTTATTAAAGGGCAAGTAAACACTATAGGGCAGAGGAGGGGGTGTGTAAAGACGTTATTTAAGGGTGTGGGACAGAATCACATTGGTACTGTATGTACTACTATATTTTTATTAAAGGGCCAGTAAACACATTAGGGCAGAGGAGGGGGTGTGTAAAGACGTTATTTCAGGGTGTGGGACAGAATCACATTGGTACTGTATGTACTACTATATTTTTATTAAAGGGCCAGTAAACACATTAGGGCAGAGGAGGGGGGGTGTAAAGACGTTATTTCAGGGTGTGGGACAGAATCACATTGGTACTGTATGTACTACTATATTTTTATTAAAGGGCCAGTAAACACAGAAGGGCAGAGAGAGGGGGTGTGTAAAGACTTTATTTCAGGGTGTGGGACAGAATCACATTGGTACTGTATGTACTACTATATTTTTATTAAAGGGCCAGTAAATACAACAGGGCAGAGGGAGGGGGGGTGTAAAGACCTTATTTCAGGGTGTGGGACAGAATCACATTGGTACTGTATGTGCTACTATATTTTTATTAAAGGGCCAGTAAATACAACAGGGCAGAGGGAGGGGGTGTGTAAAGACCTTATTTCAGGGTGTGGGACAGAATCACATTGGTACTGTATGTACTACTATATTTTTATTAAAGGGCCAGTAAACACATTAGGGCAGAGGAGGGGGTGTGTAAAGACGTTATTTCAGGGTGTGGGACAGAATCACATTGGTACTGTATGTACTACTATATTTTTATTAAAGGGCCAGTAAACACAGAAGGGCAGAGAGAGGGGGTGTGTAAAGACTTTATTTCAGGGTGTGGGACAGAATCACATTGGTACTGTATGTACTACTATATTTTTATTAAAGGGCCAGTAAATACAACAGGGCAGAGGGAGGGGGGGTGTAAAGACCTTATTTCAGGGTGTGGGACAGAATCACATTGGTACTGTATGTGCTACTATATTTTTATTAAAGGGCCAGTAAATACAACAGGGCAGAGGGAGGGGGTGTGTAAAGACCTTATTTCAGGGTGTGGGACAGAATCACATTGGTACTGTATGTACTACTATATTTTTATTAAAGGGCCAGTAAACACATTAGGGCAGAGGAGGGGGTGTGTAAAGACGTTATTTCAGGGTGTGGGACAGAATCACATTGGTACTGTATGTACTACTATATTTTTATTAAAGGGCCAGTAAACACAGAAGGGCAGTGGAGGGAGGGGTGTGTAAAGACCTTATTTCAGGGTGTGGGACAGAATCACATTGGTACTGTATGTACTACTATATTTTTATTAAAGGGCCAGTAAACACAGAAGGGCAGAGGGAGGGGATGTGTAAAGATCTTATTTCAGGGTGTGGGACAGAATCACATTGGTACTGTATGTACTACTATATTTTTATTAAAGGGCCAGTAAACACATTAGGGCAGAGTGAGGGGGTGTGTAAAGACCTTATTTCAGGGTGTGGGACAGAATCACATTGGTACTCTATGTACTACTATATTTTTATTAAAGGACCAGTAAACACAATAGGGCAGAGCGAGGGTGTGTGTAAAGACCTTATTTCAGGGTGTGGGACAGAATCACATTGGTACTGTATGTAATACTATATTTTTATTAAAGGGCCAGTAAACACAGAAGGGCAGAGGGAGGGGCGGTGTAAAGACCTTATTTCAGGGTGTGGGACAGAATCTTCATTGGTACTGTGTGTACTACTATATTTTTATTAAAGGGCCAGTAAACACAGAAGGGCAGAGGGAGGGGGGGGGTGTAAAGACCTTATTTCAGGGTGTGGGACAGAATCACATTGGTACTGTATGTACTACTATATTTTTATTAAAGGACCAGTAAACACAATAGGGCAGAGTGAGGGGGTGTATAAAGACCTTATTTCAGGGTGTGGGACAGAATCACATTGGTACTGTATGTAATACTATATTTTTATTAAAGGGCCAGTAAACACAGAAGGGCAGAGGGAGGGGGGGTGTAAAGACCTTATTTCAGGGTGTGGGACAGAATCTTCATTGGTACTGTGTGTACTACTATTTTTTTATTAAAGGGCCAGTAAACACAGAAGGGCAGAGGGAGGGGGGGGTGTAAAGACCTTATTTCAGGGTGTGGGACAGAATCACATTGGTACTGTGTGTACTACTATATTTTTATTAAAGGGCCAGTAAACACTATAGTGCAGAGGCAGGGGGTGTGTAAAGACCTTATTTCAGGGTGTGTTGCAGAATCACATTGGTACTATATGTACTACTATATTTTTATTAAAGGGCCAGTAAACACAAAAGGGCAGAGGGAGGGAGGGGGATGTAAAGACCTTATTTCAGGGTGTGGGACAGAATCACATTGGTACTGAGTGTACTACTATATTTTTATTAAAGGGCCAGTAAACACAGAAGGGCAGAGGGAGGGGGTGTGTAAAGACCTTATTTCAGGGTGTGGGACAGAATCACATTGGTACTGTATGTACTACTATATTTTTATTAAAGGGCCAGTAAAAACAGTAGGGCAGAGGGAGGGGGTGTAAAGACCTTATTTCAGGGTGTGGGACAGAATCACATTGGTACTGTATGTACTACTATATTTTTATTAAAGGGCTAGTAAAATACAGAAGGGCAGATTGAGGGGGTGTAAAGACCTTATTTCAGGGTGTGGGACAGAATCACATTGGTACTGTATGTACTACTATATTTTTATTAAAGGGCCAGTAAACACAGAAGGGCAGAGGGAGGGGGTGTGTAAAGACCTTATTTCAGGGTGTGGGACAGAATCACATTGGTACTGTATGTGCTACTATATTTTTATTAAAGGGCCAGTAAACACAGAAGGGCAGAGGAGGGGTGTGTAAAGACCTTATTTCAGGGTGTGGGACAGAATCACATTGGTACTGTATGTACTACTATATTTTTATTAAAGGACCAGTAAACACAGAAGGGCAGAGGGACGGGGTGTGTAAAGACCTTATTTCAGGGTGTGGGGCAGAATCACATTGGTACTGTGTGTACTACTATATTTTTATTAAAGGGCCAGTAAACGCAGAAGGGCAGAGGGAGGGGGTGTGTAAATACCTTATTTCAGGGTGTGGGACAGAATCACATTGGTACTGTATGTACTACTATATTTTTATTAAAGGACCAGTAAACACAGTAGATTTGCATAATCAACAAATGCAAGATAACAATACAAAGCAATAGCACTTAGTCTGAACTTCAAATGAGTAGTAGATTTTTTTTTTTTTAAATTATAAAAGTTATGTTCATTTCTACTCCCCCTATACCTTGTGACAGCCATCAGTCAATCACAAATGCATACACGTACCATGTGACAGCCATCAGCCAATCACAAATGCATACACGTACCATGTGACAGCCATCAGCCAATCACAAATGCATACACGTACCATGTCACAGCAATCAGCCAATCACAAATGCATACACGTACCATGTGACAGCCATCAGCCAATCACAAATGCACACACGTACCGTGTCACAGCAATCAGCCAATCACAAATGCATACACGTACCATGTGACAGCCATCAGCCAATCACAAATGCATACACGTTTATTCTGTGAATTCTTGCACATGCTCAGTAGGATCTGGTGATTCAAAAAGTTTAAATATAAAAAGACTGTGCACATTTTGTTAATGGAAGTAAATTGGAAAGTTGTTTAAAATTCCTGCTCTATCTGAATAATGAAAGTTTAATTTTGAATTGAGTGTCCCTTTAACAGAATGCAAGAAAATACTATTTACACCCTTAAAAAATATTACTAAAATGACTATATTAATAAATGTTGAGGATCAGCTACATGTATATAAACTGTATGAAACTGTTGTAAATTGAAACCCAGTTTATAATGTAAGTCAATGGGAAGTGAGGGGGTTAGGTTCCAGGCCCCTCTCAAAATTGTCATAAGTAACACCTAATACATTATTTTTAAAAAAAGCTTTGAAATAAAGACTTTAAATGCTAAACAGCATTATAAACCTATTAAAATAATCACACAACACAGAATATATAATTAAACTAAGTTAAATGAACAAAAACATTTGCTAAACAGCATTTTAAACCTAATAAAATAATCACACAACACAGACTTCACTTGCATTTTTCTGCAAACAGTTCTTTCTATGCATTCCAATCTGGACTGATTTATAGACAGGAAGATCTTGTTCCTTTGAAATCTGCTCGATAGCTCAGGTCTGGTTAAACTGATTAATTTCAGCTTGCTTGGCTTTGCTGCAACACAAGTGGACAGCTCCACCTACTGGCTATTTTAATCAATGCACTGCTTCTCAATGCTTTTTAATAGCAGTCACATGACTGGAAAAAAAGGTTGTTATTCTGAAACGGTGCAAATTGAACCGTTGTAAACCGAGGGCCACCTGTAAATCTATTCAATTCATATATCCAACAGTAAAAGCTTTCATTCTATTGGCCGATTTGAATTTGGATTGGAAAATCAGCCAATAGGAATGCAAGGGCACCCCTAAAATAGAATAGTTTTTGTTTTTTTAATAAAAAAAACTGAAATCATTTTAGAGCACCTCCCCTACTGAATGCCCTTCTAAGGGCAATCTTTTTTCAGGATTTTTTTTTTTTAAAACTTATTTTTTTTTATTTTAGGATAATTTTTTGAATAGGGCTTATTTTTCCCTCTTTTTTTCTGAACAAAAGAGCTATGTTCACTTTAGGTCAATGCCCAACAAAATGCTCTTCTCAAGGCAATTTTTAGTGTAGGTTTTTTAAATTGTTTTTTTTGGAGGGGTAATTTAGTTTTAGAATAGGGTTTTGTTCACCAAAAGAGCAGATTGCTTTACCTAGGGCACTGTCCGTCAAAGGACAAGATTACAAGTCATGCAGCAAATCAGTTGTGAAAACTCTGCAGACGTTGAGGTTTTTTCACATTTGGGGTGCGCAGCTATTACAAGTTGATTAATAACTTATTTTTTTGTGCGCGTAAAGCCGCGTAATGCAAACTGCAAAATCGTGTGCGAGTTCACGTATTCCCCATAGAAGTCAATGGAAAAGACAAATAGAAAAAAAACACAGAAGCGCAAAATCCCTAACGGATTCTCCTTGAAAAATGTACATGAAAATGCGAATACATCATATAGCGAAAATGTTTTTGGAGTGAAATATGTTCTATTTAATTCTAAATAAATATTTCTCTATATATGGATGATTTTTGGACTGATATATCTATTTATTGCGAGATATGTATATGAATATACCTGAATATATGTATAGATATTTTGAGATCTATATGTGAAAATCTCTTTGAAAATCTGTCTGAGATATTGTTTAATGTGCATATATTATAATGTAAAATATTTACATTATCTCCACAGTTAAACATGTCATATTCATATAAATCCATGTTTCTCTATGTATGTCTATGTACAGTTGTGCTCATAAGTTTACATACCCTGGCAGAATTTATGATTTCTTGGCCATTTTTCAGAGAATATGAAGGATAACACAAACACTTTTCTTTCACTCATGGTTAGTGTTTGGCTGAAGCCATTTATTATCAATCAACTGTGTTTACTCTTTTTAAATCATAATAACAACAGAAACTACCCAAATGACCCTGTTAAAAAGTTTACATACCCTGGTGATTTTGGCCAGATAACATGCACACAAGTTGACACAAAGGGGTTTGAATGGCTATTAAAGGTAACCATCCTCACCTGTGTTCTGTTTTCTTGTAATTAGTGTGTGTGTATAAAAGGTTAACGAGTTTCTGGACTCCTAACAGACCTTTGCATCTTTCATCCAGTGCTGCACTGACGATTCTGGATTCTGAGTCATGGGGAAAGCAAAAGAATTGCCAAAGGATCTGCGGGAAAAGGTAGTTGAACTGTATAAAAGAGGAAAGGGATATTAAAAGATATCCAAGGAATTGAGAATGCAAATCAGCAGTGTTCAAACTCTAGAAAAGAAGTGGAAAATGAGGGGTTCTGTTGAAACCAAACCACGGTCAGGTAGACCAACTAAAATGTCAGCCACAACTGCGGTATAGTGGGTTTGTCTTTGTTCGGGATGCAAAGACAAACCCACAAATAACTTCAGGTGAAATACAGGACATGTGGTGTGGCTGTTTCAAGATGCACAATAAGGAGGCACTTGAAGAAAGATGGGCTGCATGGTCGAGTCGCCAGAAGAAAGCCATTACTACGCAATTGCCACAAAGTATCCCACTTACAATACGCCAAACAGCACAGAGACAAGCTTCAAACCTTCTGGCACAAAGTCATTTGGAGTGATGAGACCAAAATTGAGCTTTTTGGCCACAACTATAAATGCTACATTTGGAGAGGAGTCAGCAAGGCCTATGATAAAAGGTACACCATTCCTACTGTGAAACACGGAGGTGGATCGCTGAGGTTTTGGGGATGTGTGAGCTACAAAGGCACAGGAAATTTGGTCAGAATTGATGGTAAGATGAATGCAGTATGTTATCAAACAGCACACCTCATTTTCCACTTCTTAATAAGAGTTTGAACACTGCTGATTTGCATGCTCAATTCCTTGGATATCTTTTTATATCCCTTTCCTGTTTTATACAGTTCAACTACCTTATTCCCACAGATCCTTTGACAATTCTTTTTCTTTCCCCATGACTCAAAATCCAGAAACGTCAGTGCAGCACTGGATGAAAGATGCAAGGGTCTGTTAAGAGTCCAGAAACTCATTAACACTAATTACAAGAAAACAGATCACAGGTGAGTAAACACAGTTGATTGATAATAAATGGCTTCAGCCATGAGTGAATGAAAAGTTTTTGTTTTATCATTCATATTCTCTGAAAAATGGCCAAGAAATCATAAATTTTGCCAGGGTATGTAAACTTATGAGCCCAACGGTATGTCAATGTAAAATCCCTGCGTCTGCTTTTTTTTCTAACACCAGAGATCTCTTATCTTTGAGCCCTTTTTATTAGACAGTGTTAACATGAGTTTAACTGTACTTTGTAATGTATTTTTGAAGCGTTAACTATAGCTCTTCGAATGTGAAAATGATTGCTGCTTAAAGGCGAATGCGCACACGCAATCGCAAATTTTCAAGACTTGCGCAATGGAAATTGATTGCAAAAAGACCACATTGTGTGGCCTATTTTTGTCAAGGGGACTTTAATAGTTTTAGCATAGGTCTTGTTCTGTTTTGTTTTTGTCATTTTTTTTTTTTTAATTTCTGAAACGGTAGGTTTTTATTTTCTGTAATGACAGTTTTTTATTTTCTGTAATGGTGGTTTTTTTATTTTCTGTAATGGTAGTTATTTATTTTCTGTATTGGAAGGTTTTTATTTTCTGCAATGGAAAGTTTATTTTCTGTAATGGTAGTTATTTATTTTCTGTATTGGAAGGTTTTTATTTTCTGCAATGGAAAGTTTATTTTCTGTAATGGTAGTTATTTATTTTCTGTATTGGTAGGTTTTTATTTTCTGTAATGGTAGTTATTTTATTTTCTGTAATGTTAGTTTTTTATTTTCTGTAATGTTAGTTATTTATTTTCTATAATGGTAAGTTTTTATTTTCTGTAATGTTAGATATTTATTTTCTATAATGGTAAGTTTTTATTTTCTGTAATGTTAGATATTTATTTTCTGTAATGGTAGTTTTTTATTTTCTGTAATGGTAAGTTTTTATTTTCTGTAATGGTAGTTATTTATTTTCTGTATTGGTAGGTTTTTATTTTCTGTAATGTTAGTTTTATTATTTTCTGTAATGTTAGTTTTTTTATTTTCTGTAATGTTAGTTATTTA
The DNA here is from genome assembly GCF_027579735.1 of Bombina bombina. Classification (NCBI taxonomy): domain Eukaryota; kingdom Metazoa; phylum Chordata; class Amphibia; order Anura; family Bombinatoridae; genus Bombina; species Bombina bombina. The sequence continues at coordinate 24,825,119 of NC_069502.1, forward strand.
TTTTCTGTAATGGTAAGTTTTTATTTTCTGTAATGTTAGATATTTATTTTCTGTAATGTTAGTTATTTATTTTCTGTAGTGTTAGTTATTTATTTTCTGTAATGGTAAGTTTTTATTTTCTATAATGTTAGATATTTATTTTCTGTAATGGAAAGTTTATTTTCTGTAATGGTAGTTATTTATTTTCTGTATTGGTAGGTTTTTATTTTTTGTAATGGTAGTTATTTTATTTTCTGCAATGTTAGTTTTTTATTTTCTGTAATGTTAGTTTTATTATTTTCTGTAATGTTAGTTTTTTTATTTTCTGTAATGTTAGTTATTTATTTTCTGTAATGGTAAGTTTTTATTTTCTGTAATGTTAGATATTTATTTTCTGTAATGTTAGTTATTTATTTTCTGTAATGGTAAGTTTTTATTTTCTGTAATGTTAGTTATTTATTTTCTGTAATGGTAAGTTTTTATTTTCTATAATGTTAGATATTTATTTTCTGTAATGGAAAGTTTATTTTCTGTAATGGTAGTTATTTATTTTCTGTATTGGTAGGTTTTTATTTTTTGTAATGGTAGTTATTTTATTTTCTGCAATGTTAGTTTTTTATTTTCTGTAATGTTAGTTTTATTATTTTCTGTAATGTTAGTTTTTTTATTTTCTGTAATGTTAGTTATTTATTTTCTGTAATGGTAAGTTTTTATTTTCTGTAATGTTAGATATTTATTTTCTGTAATGTTAGTTATTTATTTTCTGCAATGTTAGTTATTTATTTTCTGTAATGGTAAGTTTTTATTTTCTGTAATGGTAGTTTTTTATTTTCTGTAATGGTAAGTTTTTATTTTCTGTAATGGTAGTTTTTTATTTTCTGTAATGGTAAGTTTTTATTTTCTGTAATGGTAGTTATTTATTTTCTGTAATGGTAGTTTTTTATTTTCTGTAATGTTAGTTATTTATTTTCTGTAATTGTAGTTATTTATTTTCTGTAATGGTAGTTTTTTATTTTCTGTAATGGTAGTTATTTATTTTCTGTAATGTTAGTTTTTTATTTTCTGTAATGTTAGTTTTTTATTTTCTGTAATGCTAGTTATTTATTTTCTATAATGGTAAGTTTTTATTTTCTGTAATGTTAGATATTTATTTTCTGTAATGTTAGTTTTTTTATTTTCTGTAATGTTAGTTGTTTTTTATTTTCTGTAATGTTAGTTTTTTATTTTCTGTAATGGTAGTTATTTATTTTCTGTAATGGTAGTTTTTTTTCTGTAATGGAAAGTTTATTTTCTGTAATGGTAGTTATTTATTTTCTGTAATGGTACATTTATTTTCTGCAATGGTAGTTATTTATTTTCTGTAATGGTAGTTATTTATTTTCTGTAATGGAAGATAACTTATTTATTTTCTGTAATGGTAAGTTTATTTTCTGTAATAGTAGTTATTTATTTTCTGTAATGGTAGTTAACTTATTTATTTTCTGTAATGGTAAGTTGATTTTCTGTAATGGTAGTTATTTATTTTCTGTAATAGTAGTTAACTTATTTATTTTCTGTAATGGTAAGTTTATTTTCTTTAATGGTAAGTCTATTTTCTGCAATGGTAGTTATTTATTTTCTGTAATGGTAGTTATTTATTTTCTGTAATGGTAGTTATTTATTTTCTGTAATGGTAGTTAACTTATTTATTTTCTTTAATGGTAAGTCTATTTTCTGCAATGGTAGTATTTTAATTTCTGTAATTTTAGTTACAGTAAGTTAGTTCATAAATGCTAAACTATCACCCCCTATGCCGTCACATACCCACCGCCAATTCTAAACTATTAACACCTATACCGCCACATACCCACCGCAAGTACTAAACTATTAACCCCTATACCACCAAATACCCTCTGCAAATATTAAACTACTGTATTAACCCCTATACTGCCACATACCCACCGCAAGTACTACATTATTAACCTGTACTAAACCACATACCCACAGCAAGTACAAAACTATCAACCCCTATACCACCAAATACCCACCACAAGTACTAAACTATTAATCCCTATGCCCCCACATACCGACTGCAAGTACTAAACTATTAACCCCTATTCCGCCACATACCGACTGCAAGTACTAAACTATTAACCCCAATACCATCACATACCCATTGCAAATTCAAAACTATTAACTCCTGTACCAACACATACACACTACAAGTACTATCCTATTAACCCCCTATACCGCTACATAACCACCAAAAGTACTAAACTATTAACCCCATACACATCAAAAATACTAAACTTTTAAGATTCAAAGAAGTAGAAGGAGCACATCCGTTTGTCTTAAAAAGTAACTTTTCTATGTGAAAACCGATAAAATCCATCAACAGTAGAAACAGCAAAAGTAGGGAAGGATGGTAGGTCAATCCCTAGACCCACTGACGTGTTTCGGCTGGACAGCCATAATCGTAGTTTGGTCTGTTAGCCATTCTGGCTCTTTTTAAATAATGCTTCTGCATTTGATTGGTTAAAAGCATAACCTGGGGGGGGGGATGTCCGAACAGTGATCCTGAACGGTCGCATCTTCTTGAGCTCTGATAGAGACACTTAAAATCTGCCGATTGTCGGAGTAATCTTACAGCAGAACACATCAAACTGTACAATAATCCACTGTTTTCATCTGTGGGAAGCTTAATTTAACCGTTTGTGCTGTATTATTGACATCAGAGTCCAGAATCGGACGACAGAGGCCTAGAGCGGCAGCTCACAATAGGCAGCGCTTCCCCCTCGGATTACCAAGGTATTTTGCCATAGCTGGCTGCAACGCAGTACTCTACAAAATATACCTCCTCACCCTGCGAACAAATCATAATGTAATGAATAATGGCTTCTACTGGAGAACACAGCCTACAGGATCGTCATGATCAGCAACTCGCAAAAAACAGAATTTATGCTTACCTGATAAATTACTTTCTCCAACGGTGTGTCCGGTCCACGGCGTCATCCTTACTTGTGGGAATATCTCTTCCCCAACAGGAAATGGCAAAGAGTCCCAGCAAAAGCTGTCCATATAGTCCCTCCTAGGCTCCGCCCACCCCAGTCATTCGACCGACGGACAGGAGGAAAAAACAGGAGAAACTATAGGGTGCCGTGGTGACTGTAGTTAGAGAAAATAATTCATCAAACCTGATTAAAAAACCAGGGCGGGCCATGGACCGGACACACCATTGGAGAAAGTAATTTATCAGGTAAGCATAAATTCTGTTTTCTCCAACATTGGTGTGTCCGGTCCACGGCATCATCCTTACTTGTGGGAACCAATACCAAAGCTTTAGGACACGGATGAAGGGAGGGAGCAAATCAGGTTACCTAAACAGAAGGCACCACAGCTTGCAAAACCTTTCTCCCAAAAATAGCCTCCGAAGAAGCAAAAGTATCAAATTTGTAAAATTTGGCAAAAGTGTGCAGTGAAGACCAAGTCACTGCCTTACATATCTGATCAACAGAAGCCTCGTTCTTGAAGGCCCATGTGGAAGCCACAGCCCTAGTAGAGTGAGCTGTGATTCTTTCAGGAGGCTGCCGTCCGGCAGTCTCGTAAGCCAATCGGATGATGCTTTTAAGCCAAAAGGAAAGAGAGGTAGAAGTCGCTTTTTGACCTCTCCTTTTACCAGAATAGACGACAAACAGAGAAGATGTTTGTCTGAACTCTTTTGTAGCTCCTAAATAGAATTTTAGAGCACGGACTACATCTAAATTGTGTAACAAACGTTCCTTCTTTGAAACTAAACACCACATACTCTTAACCATCTCCGTGGAGATGTTACCTGTGCAACGGCAAAGAGAATGACTGGGGTGGGCGGAGCCTAGGAGGGACTATATGGACAGATTTTGCTGGGACTCTTTGCCATTTCCTGTTGGGGAAGAGATATTCCCACAAGTAAGGATGACGCCGTGGACCGGACACACCAATGTTGGAGAAATAGAAGGCCTGATGCATCGCATGATGAAAAGAGCCCCTTATGATAATCTAATAGGCTTCTTTACTTGCAAACGCACAACGTCGGATGTAACCAACAGACCGACAGAACTAAGCTTTTCTAAGGATGGCAACACTTCCCCATGCACAGTTGGTTTACCTACTCAGCAAAAGAGATCTCGCTCCACAAATCCTGCTCACGGCCATATACTGGATCCACAAGCTGAGTCTGGATCAATAGCCATACAATTGCATTCAGGGAGCCTAAGAACTGCCGAAGCTGTTGTGAAGAAAACGACTGATCACAACATAATGAAAACTCCTGAACATCTCGTATTGAATGTAAGGGGCTTTGCTGAGCTGAACTTAAGGCAAGACTCATATGTGTCCCTTGTGGCCTCACGGACCCAGCTGTCAGACTTGCTAGAGGGCACATCGGCACAAAAAGATAAACCAGACACGATGAGCAAGCTAGTCAACATCGCAATATCTGGCAATTCCATAGCCTCCCAGACCTATAACGTGTCTGTTATCCATGAGATGACCCAGAGTATAAAACCTGTGTACTGTCATTCCAAACCGGCTTATGCTCAGACATCTGCAGCTGGACTATGATGATTATTCATGTAGCCAGACCAGAGGAACTTTCAACTGCCTGATGAGAAACAAGGGTGCTCCATGGTATCATAACATATTGCCTTATTCAGCATGCTCTAACAAGCAGGCCATAGCTGAGATGTACTCTTACAGCTGCCATTATAGTGGACCTGAAAAAGGTTTGAATCACGCTGATATGATAGTATAGTCTGCAACAACATTGCTAGAAGCATATCCTCTAATAGCTGAAGTGGATTTTACTGTTTACATGTTTATTTGTACATATGTTCATTTTTAGATGGTCTTCTCCCTTTATCAGACACCTAATGCTACTTAATCCCACACCCCATATGCCAATCTTACATTATATCAAATACCTCATATTTGATTACTTCATAATCACAAAACATAGAAACCAATGACATGATTTTTCTACATATAGGAGATTTCCAAAGCCTACCTATACTATTGGAGCGATAAATACTAGTCTCCTTCATAAACCCTTAACTATAAATATTAATAAGCCCTAATACTATGGTAGCCTCTAGAGTCCAACAATATACAGCGGCTAAGCACCTAACACTTTTAACTTTCTCTGATGGCAAATCACATCCCATCTCCTAAGAACTTAACCGCTTGTTAAACATGTACCATATCCAGGCGTTAACCAACTGGGTAATGGTGTTCTCCTGCACTAAATCTCCTTAATAAATTAATAAGATAACTCTCATGAACCTATTTACTCCCATAGCTATTTTTTTTTTACTATTGACCATTAGGGGACTCAGTTATTAAGACACATGATATGGGAAACGTTCAAGCACATCTTAGCACACCTAACTCCCCCTTTTTAATTTTAACTTTAGTAGGTACAGACTATGAACACCGAATTCTTCTGTTTTATTGCCATGTTTAACGAAACATTTATGGAGGTCCAATTTTCATACTTGTGTTACTTCTAATAATATTGTACTGTACTATTGTATATCTCACTATCGTGTCCAGTTATGGCCTCTGGCATCCTTCTTCCCTAACCCTATCATCACAAAACATTTATCTTCTAAGATGCAATTTTTCATGTTTAGTTTATTTTATTCTTTATCAACCCCTGGATACAAATCAACACTGTTTCACGGGCCCAAAAGTGACCCACCTTGTTAAGGAACAGGGGAAGAAAAATGAGGACTGTAATATCTTTATGTGCAACTTGGATAATCAGTTATGATGTTAACGTATGATATAATGACTGTACTATGTATTGATTGTGAAAACACTGTTATGTCCTCAATAAAAAGATTAAAAAAAAAAAAGAAAAAGAAACAAAGTTAAATTACCAAAAGCAAAAAAAAAACACAAAAAAAACATAACCTGGGATTTAACCCTATCGGCCTTCCACATATGTTATCTTTCTTATTCATGCAGTAAATACAAAAGAGAGAAATAAGTATATAATGAGTACTATATTGTATACCTCTTAAACTGTGTTTATATATTACGTGATTCTAACTGAATTATATTATGAAACCCACGGAACAGTATGTGATCTAAAGCAGGTTACAGTGCTAATATGTTAACTTCATACATGACTTTATATAGATTATCATAAGCAAATTAAAGAATAATAAAGACAGCTTTCATATTGTGAAATATATATATATAAAAACATATATATTTACAAATGTATATGTGTGCATATATATGCACACACACATATATATAGATGGCCAGTTTTCTCATATTAACTCTGCTATATGTAATACAATATGTTAAAGACACAGTCATAACCGACACCATAAATTCAGTAAATGTGTGATCGTTACTTTGACATTTTCACTCATATATATGACAGAGAATAACATGAGGAAAATCTTCCCTATTCAATGTATGAATGATATAAAACATATATAGTGCTAAATACATTGATCGATATGTATGTACAGATGCTTAAATTCACATGAGGAGTGAATATAAGGTTAACTAATATGCGGTGTAAAATACAAAATATAACACATATCATGAACATATACAGAAGTGTGGTCTGGGTACACAGAACCGAACTAGAGTGCCTATTGCCAGAAATTTATGACGTCATAAGACAATGGGGCACTTTGGTCTTCAGTCTGTGTTTCCAGAACACCTCCCTCTTTCCTAGTAATAATTCCCTTTCTCCACCTCTACTTTTCATAGAGAAATGATTGACTCTCTTTATTGTGCATGGTTTTAAAGTGTTGTACTAAGGGGGTAGTCAATTTCCCTACTTTTATGCTTGATAGGTGTTCACAAATTCTGTGTCTGACCTCTCTGGTAGTGAGGCCTGCGTATTGTACCTCACAGTCCTTACATGTTAGTAGGTATATAGAATAAGTAGACCTACAGTTAGAACACATTTGATGTCTGAAAATTTCACCTGTTGAGCAACTTGTGAAGCCTTCCTATGTAGAAAATCACAGGCCTTACATTGAAAATTGCAACACCTAAAAACACCTCTATGTTGTAGCTATGAACTTGCTTTTTCTACTTGTGGTTTCAGTTGTGTAGGTGCACACAACCTATTGACATCCCCTTTCTAAAGTCATAGCTACATTTATTGGGAGTAATGTCTGCAAATGCATCATCTGACTCTAGTATAGAGAGGTTTTTCTTAACGATATTACAAATCTGGTCAAATTGATTACTGTACTGTGTTACAAATGTTACACCATTGAATTCCTTCTTTCCCTTTGTACTTTTTTGAGAATTTTTCAAAAATTCAGATCTGTTTTTATCATCAATTTCAGACCTTGTTCTCTCTATGTCTCTCGAGCTTTAGCCCCTTTCTAACAGTCTATCAGTCAAATTTTGCATGTCTGCTGTAGCTGTCATTGTCAGTGCAGAATCTTTTTAATCTTATAAACTGCCCTCTTAGAACAGAGTTAAACACTCCTTTCGAGTGACAGCTACGGGAATGCGAAAGAGTATTGCCTGTTATGGGTTTTCTGTAGAATGTGAATTTGATGCCTGCTTCATTGGTATTGAGACCATCCACAAATCTCTCTGCCTCCATTTGCCCCCAATCCCAGATAACAATTAAATTGTCTATATCTACAATAGTAAAAAATATTTTGGGGGTAATTACCTCCATAGATGTGGGACAGCTCCCACCAGCCCATGAACAAGTTTGCGTAGGAGGGGGCAAATTTTGCCCCCATTGCTGTCCCACATCTCTGGAAGTAATATTCACCTTCTAAGACAAAAAAATTGTGGGTCAATAATAATTTGGCTACACGAATCATATATTTACAGAGATTGTCATCATAATATTTCCATCTCTTTAAAAAGAAATCCAATGCTTCCAGATATTTCTAGTGTTGGATGGATGAATATAAAGCTGTCACATCCACTGTCAACCAATTATAATCTTTATTCTAGGTAATAGACTCCATCTCCAGTAGTAATTGCTTTGCATCTCTCAAGTAACTATGACGTCACCGGTTCTCCAGTCACATGGGAGGTAGTGGAGTGGTGGCTACGGGCTGGGGTAAGAAGACCAATCATCATTGGTATTAATTCAACGTTTGAACATCTCTCACAGTGGTTGGATTAGATTCTCCAACCACTGTGAGAGATGTTCAAACGTTGAATTAATACCAATGATGAATGGTCTTCTTACCCCAGCCCGTAGCCACCACTCCACTACCTCCCATGTGACTGGAGAACCGGTGACGTCATCCGCCAGAGGAAAGTAGCCGAGGAGAGCAAACGAATAGAAAGTCGGCATTGTTGGGCATCTGCATATTTGGCAGTAACCTCTCCAGTAATCCAAAATACAGCAGTGAGCACTTAGGAAAGAGGAGAAGGGAGCCAGGACAGTGCTGAAGGACTGTAAGTATTTATGCCCCCATTTGAGGCTTACCAGAGCGTATACAACTTGTGGCTACGGATGAAACATTGTGTATAGAATACAGCAGGTGCCAACTTAATGCTTTGAATTGATACTTAGCTATTAACTCCATTAATGCCACATACCCACCACAAGTACTAAACTTTTAACCCCCTATACCGCCACATAACCACCAAAAGTACTAAACTATTAACCCCTATACTGCCACATACATATCGCAAGTACTAAACTATTAACCCCAATACCGCCACATACCCACTGCAAGTACTAAACTATTAACCCCCTATACCACCACATACCCACCGCAAGTATTAAACTATTAACCCCAATACCGCCACTGTAAATAAAATACCACTAATGCAGAAAAAGTCTCCTGTATTTTTGAGAGGGATAGATGGTAGAGAAATTACCACTGGTCCTGTAGAATTTCAAACAGTTCCCCTACTTGTTAACCCAGGAACATACTCTCTCATATCTAAAATTGTCTCTTCTCTTACAGTGGGAACAACAGCGGGCTAGCACTTCCGCGATAATTGATTCTGGTGCAACAGCCTCATACATTGACAAAGAATTTACCAATTACCACTGTAAATAAAATACCACTAATGCAGAAAAAGTCTCCTGTATTTTTGAAAGGGATAGATGGTAGAGAAATTACCACTGGTCCTGTAGAATTTCAAACAGTTCCCCTACTTGTTAGTACCACTGACCATCATAGAGAGTTCATAAGCTTCAATGTGATCTGTTCACCTGTCTCCCCTGTTGTTCTAGGTATTCAATGGCTAAAACACACAACCCTCATATAAACTGGTCTAACCTCTCACTTACATTTCAGTCCACTTATTGTACTGACACCTGTTTTCCAGCTACTGTCTTACAAACTACTGTAGTATCTACCGATAATCTAATACCTGAAGTATACAAAGACGTCACTGATGTATTTAGTAAGACAGAATCTGAAAACTTACCCCCTCACAGAAAATACGATTGCCCCATTGACATCATATCTGGTTCTGAAATTCCCTGTGGGCACATCTTCCCTTTGTCTAACCCTGAACTTATACACCTAAAAACATATATTGAAGATAACCTAAAGAAGGGATTTATACACCCCTCTACCTCTCCTGCTGGAGCCGGAATATTTTTTGTAAAAAACAAAGATGGCTCACTCAGACCCATTGTCGATTATAGAAAATGGAATCAGATTACTATAAAAAACCGCTACCCCTTGCCTCTTATTCCCGAACTAATAGAGAGATTAGAAGGGGCAAAGTTTTTCACCAAATTGGACTTAAGGGGTGCTTACAACCTAATCCGTATAATATCTGGGGATGAATGGTTGACGGGGTTTCGAACTCGCTACGGCCTGTTCGAATACGTTGTCATGCCATTTGGGTTATGTAATGCCCCTGCTACTTTTCAGCATCTCATTAATGATCTGTTCAGAGACATCTTAGATGTATACATTGTCATCTACTTGGATGATATATTCATTTACTCCAAGTCTTTACACGAACACATCTCCCATGTAAAACAAGTTCTCACTAGACTCAGGAGCAATCATTTGTATGCAAAAGCCGAAAAGTGTATATTTAATTCACAGTCTATCTCATTCCTTGGTTACGAAAAATTCAGGAATTCGTATGGAGGACAACAAAGTCAACACAATACGGCAGTGGCCTACCCCTAAAACTAAACATCAGGTACAAAGTTTCATGGGGTTTGCAAACTTCTATCGTAAGTTTATTAGGAACTGCTCCAAGTTAGCTATTCCTCTCACAACGCTAACTAAGTCCAACATAACTTTCAAATGGACATCTGAATCCCAAAAAGCATTTGATTTTCTCAAAGAAAAATTCACTACTGCACCTATTCTCCGGTTCCCGGACCCAAAACTCCAATATGTCCTTGAAGTTGATGCATCTAACTTTGCAATAGGTGCAATTCTTTCTCAGAGGGAAGATATTAAAAAACCTTTACACCCTGTTGCCTTCTATTCATGCACCTTAAATACTGCTGAACAAAACTACCCCATTGGGGATAAAGAGTTACTTGCAATAAAACTATCATTAGAGCATTGGCGTCACCTATTGGAAGGTACTTCCATCCCTACATTAATCTACACCGACCACAGAAACCTGCTGGTTAAACCTGACGGAGGCTATTACCATAACTCAAAACTGTACATCCCACCATCCTTAAGACCCGCTCTACTTCGCTCTGTACACAAATCTTTACTTGCTGGACATCCAGCAAAAAATATATATATAAAAAAAGTAACCAACGAGGGTTGATACAAGCATAACTTCAAATTTAAAATCAAACGATTAGACAGACATCCTCACAGAAAGGACGCGTTTCGGGTTGCCCCATATTCACACATAACTGTGAGGGATATCCTGTTAGTTCTTATGTTGTTAGAGGCACATTCTACACCTGTTTAATGATTACTCTCTTACTGGTTGGACAGACTTTTTAACCCTATGGGTACTTAATTGTTTTTGCTGTTCGGTTGATTGCAATACCTGATGCGTCTATACATACATGGGTGATCTAGATAGAAATCACATAGAGCTATGTTATATACATAACTTGTAATACAGTTTAATTTACCTATATTTAGGTGTTCTGACTAGAAGTGACATAGAGCTATACTGCATACATATATAATTTGCAATACAGACTGTGTTAGAAACAGTGATAACGTTTTGAAATCTATGTTTATGATAACTCTATTCCTATTTCTACTTTTTAAACATTTTAATGCAATAAAGGTTATACCTGTACGTAGATATTAATGACACACTTCCACTTTTGCTTTTAGTTCATATTTATAACACATGTATGTGTTGCATTTTTAAAATTTATAATGATATATTAAATTTTAAATGTTGTCTTTGCTCTTTAAAGCCACATTATTTCTAATGAGTTCCTTTTACATGAATTATATAGGGAGATGGAGCTAGTTAGTCATTCTGACCAATTCTGACGATTCTGGATTCTGAGTCATGGGGAAGCAAAAGAATTGTCAAAGGATCTGTGGGAAAAGGTAGTTGAACTGTATAAAACAGGAAAGGGATATAAAAAGATATCCAAGGAATCGAGAATGCAAATCAGCAGTGTTCAAACTCTATTAAAGAAGTAGAAAATGAGGGGTTCTGTTGAAACCAAACCACCGTCAGGTAGACCAACTAAAATTTCAGCCACAACTGCCAGGAAAGTTGTTCGGGATGCAAAGACAAACCCACAAATAACTTCAGGTGAAATACAGGACATGTGGTGTGGCTGTTTCAAGATGCATAATAAGGAGGCACTTGAAGAAAGATGGGCTGCATGGTCGAGTCGCCAGAAGAAAGCCATTACTACGCAAATGCCACAAAGTATCCCACTTACAATACGCCAAACAGCACAAGAGACAAGCCTCAAACTTTCTGGCACAAAGTCATTTGGAGTGATGAGACCAAAATTGAGCTTTTTGGCCACAACCATAAACACTACATTTGGAGAGGAGTCAACAAGGCCTATGATAAAAGGTACTCCAGTCCTACTGTGAAACACACAGGTGGATCGCTGATGTTTTGGGGATGTGTGAGCTACAAAGGAACAGGAAATTTGGTCAGAATTGATGGCAAGATGAATGCAGTATGTTATCAAACAGAACCCCTCATTTTTCATTACTTGATTAGAGTTTGAACACTGCTGATTTACATTCTGAATTCCTTGGATATCTTTTTATATCCCTTTCCTGTTTTATACAGTTCAACTACTTTATTCCCACAGATCCTTTGACAACTCTTTTTCTTTCCCCATGACTCAGAATCCAAAAAACGTCAGTGCAGCACTGGATGAAAGATGCAAGGGTCTGTCAGGAGTCCAGAATTTAATACACACAATTACAAGCAAACAGATCACAGGTGAGGATGGTTGTCTTTAATAGCCATTCAAACCCCTTTGTGTCAACTTGTGTGCATGTTATCAGGCCAAAATCACCAGGGGATGTAAACTTTTGATCAGGGTCATTTGGGTAGTTTCTGTTCTCATTATGATTTAAAAAGAGTAAACACAGTTGATTGTAATGATTGATAACAAATGGCTTCAGCCAAACACTAACCATGAGTGAAAGAAAAGTTTTTGTGTTATCATTCATATTCTCTAAAAAATGGCTAAGAAATCATAAATTCTGCCTGGGTATGTAAACTTATGAGCACAACTGTATAGTGATGATTGGCTGATCATATAATGTGAGATGATGAATGTATACGTAAATGTTAATAGTGATAATACTATTGTAGCTAATACATATTAGCAAATAAAATGATAGATTATGTATTAATTAAATATATGTGAAATGTATTGGATTATAAACTTTTATATACAGGTGGTGGTAGTGAGGGATACGTTTCTTGGGTTGATCTCGAATACTTAAAGCCAGATTGGCTGATAGAAAAGTATAATGTGTGATTTATTAATAATGATACACAGATTATGTGAAAATAATAAAATATATATTAGCAGTTATAAGCTAATATAAGTGATGGGTGTGTTTCTATTTTAAAATGAGAGAGTTTAGAGGGTAAATCTAACTTTGGTGGATGTATGTGACAGAGATAAATAAAGTATAGGAAGTGATAACAAATAAATATAAATGATCAAATGATAATTATAACTAATGGCCCTTGGAGAGTTAATTATGATAAAATAAAAAGTGTAGAAGTGTGGTGAGAAATACGTCTTAAGTACTAAATCTATCTCAGAGTCAAGCTAATGTTCGATAAGCATGTAGCAAAAATAACCAATCTATGCATTTAAAATAAAGGTTGTGTAGCTCTTTGTGAGCAATACAATAATATGATAAGGGTTATAAAAAAAGGAATAATAAAAATAATAAATGGCACTAACACAAATATGCACAACTAAACTCCGGTGTACAATGTATAAACAAAAGGTAAACCAATACAATAGGACAATTTTAACCCAAATCAATGAAAAGCTGCTGAATCTATAACTTCATTAAAACCTGTGGGAGATAGGGACTGGGATTTAAATATCCAAAAAGTTTCCCTTTGTCTTTGTTTGTTAAACCTACTGTATAGGTGGGAAGGTGAGATGTATTCAATGGGAGTAATATAAAAATTCACCACAGTGTGTCGGCACATAATGTCTAGGCACACTGTGCAGGAGTGACTTCTTTTTGTTGCATTTACAGGATAATACATATACTACAAAGGATGTCTTACAGGTTATACGGCCCTTGATCTTATGCACTTCCCCTGTACTGCTAGCAGTCGCAGTCGTTGACTTGTGCTTAATCTATTTGCACATTGAACATCTTGGATGTCCACATCTGTAAATACCTGAAGAAGTGTTATTGAGTGTCGATTTTCTTACCCCAGATTTTCTAGACACTACTACATTGCTAGGGGCAAGCATTTGCTTAAAGGGACAGTATACTATAAAATTGGTTTTCCCTTAATGTGTTTCCAATAACTTTTTTTACCCGCTGCAGAGTATAAAATGTATGAAATTTGCTTTTTTAAGGCTTATTTTTGTATATGAATTAGCCGATTTTGTGTTTTAAAGCCACAACCTAATAAAATGGGTTGAGCTTGTAGGTATAATCAGATCTCACATTGTATAAATATACTGGCTTCTTTATCTTATATCTGTCCATAAACCAATCACCAATACTTGTAGAGAACAATAGAGAATTAAAATTTTATTACCTTAGCTCTTCTATAACCCCCTGGGAGTGTAATTTCTTCTACTGGCTGTGTGAATACAGCTGGGCCTTGTGGCCAAAAACTTTCAGGATGGGTGGGGACATCACAAGCTAAATAAATTAATTCAAATGCCAATATAAGGTTAATGGAAATACTTGTAAACAATGTAATACACTCCAGCAGGTAAAGTGCAGCGTTGGGAACAAATTAAAGGGGAGAACATTTTTGAGTAAACTGTCCCTTTAAAGGTAGGGGCTCTCCTGAAAGTCAACAAAGGTTGAGAATCTAAGATTTGTTTAAGATAGGTTTAACAAACTAAAGGGAAACTTTTTGGATATTTAAATCCCAGTCCCTATCTCCCACAGGTTTTAATGAAGTTATAGATTCAGCAGCTTTTCACTGATTTGGGTTAAAATTGTCCTATTGTATTGGTTTACCTTTTGTTTATACATTGTACACCGGAGTTTAGTTGTGCATATTTGTGTTAGTGCCATTTATTATTTTTATTATTCCTTTTTTATAACCCTTATCATATTATTGTATTGCTCGCAAAGAGCTACACAACCTTTCTTTTAAATGCATAGATTGGTTATTTTTGCTACATGCTTATTTAACATTAGCTTGACTCTGAGATAGTTTTAGTACTTAAGACGTATTTCTCACCACACTTCTACACTTTTTATTTTATCATAATTAACTCTCCAAGGGCCATTAGTTATAATTATCATTTGATCATTTATATTTATTTGTTATCACTTCCTATACTTTATTTATCTCTGTCACATACATCCACCAAAGTTAGATTTACCCTCTAACCTCTCTCGTTATTATGGATTAGACTTAACGATACACTTTATGAGACACTACACATTTTAAAATAGCAACACACCCATCACTTATATTAGCTTATAACTGCTAATATATATTTATTATTTTCACATAATCTGTGTATCGTTATTAATAAATCACACATTATACTTTTCTATCAGCCAATCTGGCTTTAAGTATTCGAGATCGACCCAAGAAACTTATCCCTCACTACCACCACCTTTATATAAAGGTTTATAATCCAATACATTTCACATATATTTAATTCATACATAATCTATCATTTTATTTGCTAATATGTATTAGCTACAACAGTATTATCACTATTAACATTTACGTATACATTCATCATCTCACATTATATGATCAGCTAATCATCACTATATCCTCACACACCCCTTCACTCGATTGGCTCCATCAACCCAACCCCTGCTCCACACGTCATATCAGAATTTATTCGATACACCGAGCTCTATTGTGATTGGGGTTTATGACACAAACCTATTAACTGCCCTTTCATGGGACAGTGTCACTTTGACCACACCTTTAGCCTTTGACGTATGTCTAGTAAGCACACTCACATGTGCGTGGTAAACAGAATTGTTTCCCAATCACAGCCGTTTATCCAGGGCCGGTGCAAGGATTTTTGTGTACACAGGTGAAGATGCATTTGGACGTACCCCCCCCCTCCCCACCACAAAAAAAAAACTATACAATACCACCAACCTCCCTGGACCCCTCCACCTGACATGAGCCCCCCCCCCCATTCCTAGGCTAGAAATGACCGCTCTGGCCTATATATGTCTTATATATAATATACATACATATATATTTGTGTCTTTTATAAATATATATATATATACAAACAGAAGCAGGGAACCAGCACTCTTTGTTTATCATCCAGCTGCCGGGGTGCACTTACAAACAATCAAATATCAGCACAATCAAGAAGGCACTCTCCGTTTAATTCAATCGTTTAATGGTAAACGTTTTCGGGGTCTCCCCCGTCCTCAGACCACTTACAGACATTCAATACCACACATCTTAAATACCTACTTACCCTCACCGTGACAGACCGCCATCAGACTCCCAGCTTCCGTGTAGCGCAACTGCGCATGCGCGCCCGGAACTACGGAGAGCCGACGGGGACCAACTACCAAAAACCAAAGGCAAAAGTGAAAATTAACATCACGCAAAATAATGCAGCAGTATAGAAAACTAACTAGAGATGGTACTGTGATGCATATTAATATTTCTACCCTATACCAGGCATACTGTACTTTGCACAAATCGTACCTGCCCCCCATTCCTTTTCCCAAACTTTACACATACAGTGTTTTACATATACTGATATCTTATACTCTAATCCCTGCACAACTTTATGTGAGAACATACTTTCATATTTACATAAAGGGGATATTTTCATATTTACATAGAGGGGCTACCTGTGTTTACTGACATTACTCTTCATGTGTTAAACTCATGCCCCCAACTGGACTTAAGTACATAGTCAAACCACTATCACAGAACCTCTTTCACAGACTCAAAGACATTGAATCCAAGGAAATGTTACTTTACCACAGAGCACCCCACACCATATCATCTCCAAAATTTGATGGGCATCCTCAATAACACGGATGCTTAACTATAAGTGGGGAACCCAGCTGTAAAGATCATCCCCTGTATTGAAATTTCACTGCATATACTCAATGCAGCCATGGACGTACATAGTCAAATTAGCTTTAGCTCTCATATTACTATGAAGGAGGCAGTGGGCATACATCCACTACAAGCTTTACAAGAAACATTGGTAGTCCAATTGGACATTCAGTCCCTTTGGGGACATAGTCTCCAGATTAAAAATCCACTGAGACTCCCGTTGTAGTAGACGCCTGCCCCTGTCACCCCCCCTAGAATTGCGTGGAACGTGGTCTATGATGATATATCAAGGTCAGATACAGCATGACCACTGGTACTGAAGTGGCGAGCCACCGGTTGATCTGAATCACCATCCTTAATTGCCAGCCGAATCGCTGACCGGTGGTTCGCCATCCTCGTCCTTAGATCATCCTGGGTCTTACCCACGTAAAATTTACCACACGGACAGTGTAGTAAATATACAATGTACGTGGTTGTACAAGTCACCCTATGCAGGATTTGGTATTTTTTATTGGACCATGGATGTTGGAATGTGCTACTCTGGGTTAACCCACCACAGGTAGTGCAACCACTGCAGCGGAAGCAACCTTTTCTCGTGGTTTTTAACCATGTACTAGGCATATCAGTTATATGCCTAGTACATGGTTAAAAACCACGAGAAAAGGTTGCTTCCGCTGCAGTGGTTGCACTACCTGTGGTGGGTTAACCCAGAGTAGCACATTCCAACATCCATGGTCCAATAAAAAATACCAAATCCTGCATAGGGTGACTTGTACAACCACGTACATTGTATATTTACTACACTGTCCGTGTGGTAAATTTTACGTGGGTAAGACCCAGGATGATCTCAGGACGAGGATGGCGAACCACCGGTCAGCGATTCGGCTGGCAATTAAGGATGGTGATTCAGATCAACCGGTGGCTCGCCACTTCAGTACCAGTGGTCATGCTGTATCTGACCTTCGATATATCATCATAGACCACGTTCCACGCAAATCTAGGGTGGGTGACCGGGGCAGGCGTCTACTACAACGGGAGTCTCAGTGGATTTTTAATCTGGAGACTATGTCCCCAAAGGGACTGAATGTCCAATTGGACTACCAATGTTTCTTGTAAAGCTTGTAGTGGATGTATGCCCACTGCCTCCTTCATAGTAATATGAGAGCTAAAGCTAATTTGACTATGTACGTCCATGGCTGCATTGAGTATATGCAGTGAAATTTCAATACAGGGGATGATCTTTACAGCTGGGTTCCCCACTTATAGTTAAGCATCCGTGTTATTGAGGATGCCCATCAAATTTTGGAGATGATATGGTGTGGGGTGCTCTGTGGTAAAGTAACATTTCCTTGGATTCAATGTCTTTGAGTCTGTGAAAGAGGTACTGTGATAGTGGTTTGACTATGTACTTAAGTCCAGTTGGGGGCATGAGTTTAACACATGAAGAGTAATGTCAGTAAACACAGGTAGCCCCTCTATGTAAATATGAAAATATCCCCTTTATGTAAATATGAAAGTATGTTCTCACATAAAGTTGTGCAGGGATTAGAGCATAAGATATCAGTATATGTAAAACACTGTATGTGTAAAGTTTGGGAAAAGGAATGGGGGGCAGGTACGATTTGTGCAAAGTACAGTATGCCTGGTATAGGGTAGAAATATTAATATGCATCACAGTACCATCTCTAGTTAGTTTTCTATACTGCTGCATTATTTTGCGTGATGTTAATTTTCACTTTTGCCTTTGGTTTTTGGTAGTTGGTCCCCGTCGGCTCTCCGTAGTTCCGGGCGCGCATGCGCAGTTGCGCTACACGGAAGCTGGGAGTCTGATGGCGGTCTGTCACGGTGAGGGTAAGTAGGTATTTAAGATGTGTGGTATTGAATGTCTGTAAGTGGTCTGAGGACGGGGGAGACCCCAAAAACGTTTACCATTAAACGATTGAATTAAACGGAGAGTGCCTTCTTGATTGTGCTGATATATATATATATATATATATATATATATATATATATATATATATATATATATATATATATATATAACAAATAGTGCTTTTTATATTCTCAATGCTACCATTTTTCACTCTGACAAAATTATCTGGTAACCGTTAAGCTATAGAACAAGCATTATTCCATCCAGTATAAATATTATAAATAGTGCATGCTGAGCAGCTAATAAGCTATTAAACTACTGTGGCTGTGGGTGGATGGACTGTGGACACAGGTCTGGCCAGGCAGGGACGTTAAAATACAATTATTCCATAGCTTTAGTTAGAGGCTGGCCTGCCTGGCTCCTGCTTATTATGGGTCTGGTTAAAATCAGTAAATTATAGACGGCACCCTTATATTCTGGGGGTGTTTCTCTCTGACAAAATTATCTGGTAACCGTTAAGCTATAGAACTGTTAGAACAAGCATTATTCCATCCAGTATAAACATTATAAATAGTGCTAAGCAGCTAATAAGCTATTGAACTCAAGTCAAGTGGGTGGATGGACTGTGGACACAGGCCTGGCCAGCGGCAGGGACATTAAAAAAACAATTATTCCATCCATAGATTTAGAGGCTGGCCTGGCTCCTGCTTTGCTTATAATGGGTCTGGTTAAAGTTAAAATCAGTAAATTATAGGGCCCCGGACCCTCATCCTTCAGAGACCCCCACGGCCCACAACTATCAATCAAGTGTGCCCACCCTCAGGACCACAGCCATTCCAGATTTGCCTACCTGCAGTCCTCTCCTCATAGTCACTCCTCGTCGACGGTCGACTACACTGGTCCTGGACTAGTCGTCTGAGGTCTGACTCTGCGACTGCGGGCAGGGCAAGCAGCGGGCTCAATCACCTCATGTGGCTCAGATGGAACCAGAGTGTCAGACGGCCGCGGCCGTGGCTGTTTTCCCACTGCTTTCTCCCTCTCAGAGTGAGTGATGCAAGTGAAGTGAGCTCCGCCTCCGTGCGCCTCATCACCAGTCCTCCACTGAGCTCTGAGACATCTCATCTGACACTCAGACACGGTCACAAACGCATGCACACACGCGGCGTGAACGGACTCCAGGCCAGCCCACTGCGGGATGGAGGGACAGGGCGGCAGTACGGCACACAAGTTAGAACTTCAGAACTTGTTTGGAAATGGAATTGGTGTAAAGTATTAGTATAAACACTTAAACAGTTTAGTTGCCACAGGCGCGCGGCGCAGATGATGGTGGATCAAATTTTCAAAAAATAAAAATGCATTTTTGTTATCATCATAGGCAGCAGTCGGCACCGCTCTCAGTGTCCCCCTGCTGGTGCGCGCTAAGGCGGCTGTCTATACTGCCTATTACAAAACGCCGGCCCTGCGTTTATTCCTGCAATTATGTTAATACATCAGAGGTAGGTAAGCACACATTTATTTACCATTCTAGGTTATTGTTAGTAGGGGTATATTGACAGACCAAGTATGTCAGCTACTGTGAGCGAAAATAAAGAACTTTTATTCTCTATCATTTTTTAGTCTTTTATTATGATCTTTTAGAGGTCAATGTAAGATTCTATTTGGGTTTCCTTTTTAATATGTATTGTTACATATTATATCTGAGATTGTACACTTACATGTGATAAGTAGCTCTAGCTACCATCTAATCACAGACTCAAATATGCACTCTAAACAAAGGGTTAATCTGCTGGGACTGATCCCCTGTGTGTTGCTTTTTGATTGGTAAGACTTGTGTATTTAAAGGCTCGTTGTAGCTACCATTGTATGCCTGATGAAACAGCGGTTTGAAGTGTTAGCACACCCCACATTTTCTGGTTCCTGTTTTTAAAATATTGATTATTTTAATAAAATCCTTTTGCTTTTATTTGGAACCTTATACATGCCTACCTAACACCAATCACTCCCACTGGGAGTACCAAGCTGTGGAGAATCCAGCATTTCTCTGTTCCTGTGTACCCTGGGGGATCTGTGTTCCTGTGTTCCTGCATCCGGGAGATCAGTTCGCTGGGTTGCTGCATTAAATATCCAGCCTGCACCCAATAGCACTGTCTGAGTGCTCCAAGGAAATGTGAGTACCCTGTATCAGTGGCTGTTCATCTATATCCATCTTTGTTCACTATTGATACACACAGGCACCTCTTTTTTTCTCTACATTATTCCAGATCATCTGACACTAAGGCGTAAGGAGAGTGCTGCCTATTCTGGTGATTAGTGTTCCATCTCTGAGAAATGGATTTACCCGAACACTGCCGGTTGGGAATATTCCTCTCATTGGGACAATCTTTTATACAAACATATACGCTTTGTAATAATATATACATTGTAAACTATCCTATAATGTAAAGGGAATGTCCCAAGAAGTGTATGTATGCATATATGTGTGTATATATTTGTTTATTATTGGTGTGTAGATTTATTAGCATAATTGCACTTTTTGCAGATAGCGCCCCCTATTAGAATTGTGCCTTTATTGGCCTCTCCTGGTTAATATTGTTTACAGCATTGTATATAGCTATAGACTAAAGGTATTTAATTAAGCTTTCTATTATTTTAAACATAAACATATTTTCAAATATATATTGATGTTGGAAATAATAGCAAGGAACCATTAATCCCTTTTAAGATATCTACTATACTTTCAATAATCTACATTGTACATGACAATGCATATTTTGTCAAGGAGATGAGGATAAAAACCTTTGCAGACCTAGTAGGGCTCCTGGAACTCAGGCCAGGATGGAAATTGAACCCTGGCTTGCAACTTCTGTGCTGATAAAGCAGGGTGCAGGGATCAAGTCTAGGGGTACCAATTGTTTTGTGTTGCTTCCTTCTGGGAGCAGAATATAGCACCCCCAAACTAGAAACTGAGCCGTGGTCCGTAGTATAATAAAAGAGTGCCGATTGAGCAGTGTAGAGGCAATCAAGTCTTACTTATAGTATGTTGCCGGCAATTTGATGAGGCACCTAGGGATACCACTGGTTTGGGGGTGCTTCCTTCTTGGAGGAATGGGGGCCGGATATGAAGGGTCCTCTATTCCTCACAGAATGTAGCACCACCAAACCAGTGGTATCCCTAGGTGCCTCAACAAATTGCCGACAATCTGCATCCTTTTAGGAAACGACGGACAACGGCTCAATTCCGGTCCTGCGCTAAATTCCAGGAGACTTGCAAGGTTTTGGCGACCTTTGGGCAGTTTGCCACTGGAGTTTTAGCGCATCTCTGTGACACATTATTTAAACATTGATTATTATTTTAGCAACATAGCTTTAAAGTTATAATGAGGAGGTTTATTATTTAGTATAGTTTATTATAGTAAAGTATTTTTTGACAGTAGACGATATGTGGGATTTAGCTGGGGCCTTCCAGCGGAGTGTAGGTTAGGCCTGATTTAGGTGTAGGCAGTTAGGGGAAGCTATCTGGGTGGTGCAGGGGGGAGTATAGATTAGCTGTGATGTAGGTGTCGGTGGTTGGTGGGAGGTAGTGATGCAGAGCAGGGGGAGTGTAGGTTATGCATGATATAGTTATATGCGTTCAGGGGGAGTTAGCAAAGCATGCTAGTAGGAGGTAGCCTACAAAATATCGATATGTTTGAATCTGTGAAGTGCAAGTCATGAGGAGGGTAGTGGCTATGTTTGTATCATCAGCAATCTGCTTTTGAGTACATAACCTGAACTAGCTAGTGTATATGTAATTAAATTAATATCCCCATGGCAATATTTGTAGTGCGCCTACACAGATACTAATTATAGTTTTAGTAACTGCACTGTCTTTGCTGTGCAGGCCCACTTCAAATAGGGCCCCTTCCCACCAGGCCGCTGCAAAATGCTGACTTCTATGGGAGAGACATTGCTGCTTGCCAGCATTGCTAAGACATGCCCCTTTTCTTAGAATATCTCAACAGACCGTCGGACTGTGGGGTCAAAGAGGCCAGTAAAGCAGTTTCCCAACGGTCTGTTGATTCATTGAATATCGTTCTCTCTCGTGCTCTCTCTTTCAATCACTCTCCCCCCCTCTGTCTCCCTCGCTTGCTCTCTCTGACTTCCCTGAGATGGGTACAATGACATCTGTGCACTGCTGGTGACAGTCTACTGTGCATTGGGACAGTCTAGGTCAGTTCTGTACACCAGCAAAACACCAACAAAACAGATGAAGTACACCAACAGACGAAGGACACCAACAACACAAACTCATTACACCAACAACACAAAATCATTACACAAACAACACAAACTCAGTACCCCAACAACACAAACTCATTATACCAACAACACAAACTCATTACACCAACAACACAAACTCATTATACCAACAACACAAACTCATTACACCAACAACACAAACTCAGTCCACCAACAACACAAACTCATTACACCAACAACACAAACTCATTACACTAACAACACAAACTCATTATACCAACAACACAAACTCATTAAACCAACAACACAAACTCAGTACACCAACAACACAAACTCATTACACCAACAACACAAACTCAGTACACCAACAACACAAACTCATTACACCAACAACACAAACTCATTACACCAACAACACAAACTCAGTACACCAACAACACAAACTCATTACACCAACAACACAAACTCATTACACCAACAACACAAACTCATAACACCAACAACACAAACTCATAACACCAACAACACAAACTCAGTACACCAACAACACAAACTCATTACACCAACAACACAAACTCATTACACCAACAACACAAACTCATTACACCAACAACACAAACTCATTACACTAACAACACAAACTCATTATACCAACAACACAAACTCATTACACCAACAACACAAACTCAGTACACCAACAACACAAACTCATTACACCAACAACACAAACTCATTACACCAACAACACAAACTCATAACACCAACAACACAAACTCATAACACCAACAACACAATCTCAGTACAGCAACAACACAAACTCAGTACACCAACAACATAAACTCATTATACTAACAACATAAACTCATTACACCAACACAAAAACTCAAGATTGGAGTTCTCGACAGAACACACAGGTTCTGATGCTTCCGCCCTTAGTCCCTATTAGGTAGCAGCTTGTTCCCATCCAGCTAAGGGACCAGTAAAGTCACCGGTCACATGAAATGAATTGGCCAATAGAGGGCAAAAGGACACTCAGAATCGTATAGGAGGATATAGAGCACCACCAGGATCCTATTGGAGGACTACTTCCATCAATTTGCCACTTGCACTGTTACTTCACAATCGCCTAGATTACGAGTTTGGCATTAGCCTTAAAACGCAGCGTTGAGAGGTCCCAACGCTGCTTTTTAACGCCCGCTGGTATTACAAGTCAGGCCAGAAAGGGTCTACCACTCACTTTTATTCCTCGTCTCGAGGCTAACGCAAATCCCCTTACGTCAATTGCATATCCTATCTTTTCTATGGGATTTGCCTAACGCTGGTATTATGAGTCTTGGAAGAAGTGAGCGGCAGACCCTCTCCTGGCAAGACTTCTACCGCATTTAAAAGTCAGTAGTTAAGAGTTTTATGGGCTAACGCCGGAACATAAAACTCTTAACTAAAGTGCTACAAAGTACACTAACACCCATAAACTACCTATTAACCCCTAAACCGAGGCCCCCCACATCGCAAACACTATAATACATTTTTTTAACCCCTAATCTGCCAACCGGTCATCGCCGCCACCTACATTATACCTATAAACCCCTAATCTGCTACCCCTAACATCGCAGACACATACATTATATTTATTAACCCCTAATCTGCCGCCCCCAACTTCGCCGCCACCTACCTACACTTATTAACCACTAATCTGCCAACCGGACATCGCCGCCACTTTAAATGTATTAACCCCTAAACCGCCGCACTCCCGCCTCGCAAACACTAGTTAAAGGGTCCTTTGAAAAAGCCGGGTCACGGCGAAACATGTCAGGAAAGATAGGGAAATGGTGAGGAGTCTTAGGAGCTCCTGTGTTTTTAGGCAAGCCTTAAGCTGCATATAAAATTAATGTAGTCGATACTGGTGCTATTATAGTTACAGGTGGTCAGCTTCCACCAATTCAATGATACATTCCTATAACTCTCAGTATTAAGTAGAGAGCAAGCACTGCTGACAGCTGCAACTGAAATTCTGAGCACTCGCAAGTATATTATATTTTCAGTTGCAAACTGACCAGCTACTCTCTCAAAATGAAACTAACAATGTTTCGTCTAAGAGTTTGAGAAGCTAAATTAATTCAGCTACTAATCGTATGTTTTCTCAACTTTGTTAAAACACAACGATTTCACTGACCGCAATCTTACATAAGCGGGTCAAGCAATAACTAACAAATGTATGAATGGTATCAAACAGTAAGCTAATTTTGTAGGTTTCAATAGAGGAAAACACTAGTAGCACCTACAAGCTTAATATAACGCTAGAGGCATAGAAAGTGAGAAGGGGGGTCCACATTGACAAGTATATTTGATAGCGAATCCAAACCGACCAATCATTTGTTACGCTTTCCATATTTAGTATTATGAACAGCGATTAACACTGACATTATAGGATCAGCTACACCCCGCACACTTAATATGCAGCGTTTCTCTGCAGAAGTTAAACCAATGCAATAATAAGTGTACTTGATAGCAAATCCAAACAGACTAATTATTCGTCACGCTCTCCATACTTAATATTAGGAACAGCGTAAATACTGATAATAACGGATCTGCTATACCCCGCACACTAAATATGTAGTGTTTTTCTGCAGAGGTAAAACCAATAGAGTACTACAAAAAACTGAAACTTTATGAAACCTCTACCTACAGCACCGCATACAAGCAATAGACATTGTGAGTTATAACAGATAGGAATATAGGAGGTACAATGATATTGGAAACACGCTCAAAATCTATTGAGAGCGTGATATTAGCATGAATACTGAGTAACGTGTCTGCCAGTCAATTTACTAGATAACTAAAGACTTAGAGGTATACAAGAGACATTGAAGTATATCCAGCTACTAGAGTGATAGAGACTAATTGAATTATATTGTATTCACTTTCACCCTAGGCAAGGCATCACACTGTTACCTGTCTACTATAAGTGCTTAGATTAGTTACTACTCCTAGCAAAAATAAAAAGCTTAGGTGGAACTGAACCAATAATAATTAACCTATATGTATCCACTACCATTTGCAGTTTAAGAGTGTTTTTAATTTCTAATCCTATTTTACCATATATTATTAAAAGTTAAATTTTAATTTTTGAATCACTAGCATTTGTCAATATCCTGTATCCACGTTAAGTATATATGGTAATTATATGCACAAGTCCTGAGTGCTATAGTGTGTATTCTTTTGGGAGCAAGTCTCTTCTTGCTACCTGTTGTAAATAAAATGATTATTAATACACCAGCACCTATACCCGCAATAAACTAGTGACTAGAACTAGCTTGATATTTATGGGTGATCTTTAGGCCTTGTCCAAAATAATGAATAAGTAGTGCCATTGGTTTTGTTTTATACTAGTTAAAGGGACACTGAACCCAATATTTTTCTTTAATGATTCAGATAGAGCATGTAATTGTAAGCAACTTTCTAATTTACTTCTATTATCAATTTTTCTTCATTCTCTTGCAATCTTTATTTGAAAAGAAGACATCTCAGCTAAGGAGCCAGCAAATTGTGGGTTCAGAACCATGGACAGCACTTGTTTAAAGGTGCTGTCAAATCAGCAAGGACAACCCAGGTTGTTCACCTAAAATGGGCCGGCATCTAAACTTACATTCTTGCTTTTCAAATAAACATACCAAGAAAATGAAGACAATTTGATAATAGGAGTAAATTAGAAAGTTGCTTAAAATTGCATGCTCTATCTGAACCACAAAAGACATTTTTTGGCTACAGTGTCCCTTTAAATTTTATTAACCCCTAATCTGCCTGCCCTAACATCGACGACACCTACTTAATTTATTAACCCCTAATCTGCCACCCCCAATGTCGCCTCTACTATATTAAAGGTATTAACCCCTAAACCTATGTCTAAACCTAACCCTAACCCCCCTAACTTAAATATAATTTAAATTAAACTAAATAAATTTAAAAAAATTAAATAAATTATTCCTATTTAAAACTAAATACTTACCGATAAAATAAACCCTAAGCTAGCTACAATATAACTAATAGTTACATTGTAGCTAGCTTAGGATTTATATTTATTTCACAGGCAACTTTGTATTTATTTTAACTAGGTAGAATAGTTATTAAATAGTTATTAACTATTTAATAACTTCCTAACTAAAATAAGTACATAAGATATATAGCAGCTAAATCTTTGCGAGATATCTTCATTAAACAGAAGACCAGGGCAGATATACAAAGACAAAAAGCCCTTTATTGTGGTCAAGCGGGTAGGTCTGCTAGATTCGTGGCAAGGCTGATTAAGACCAAAGGTAGCGGTAAGATAACCTCTATTAGAAAAGATTCCAAGAGATTTACCTGTAATACAGATATATCCAGAGTATTCTATGAATTTTTTACCGAGTTATATAGCTCGGAGGAGCAAGGTACAACCATAGGAGATTTTTGGGACAAAATCAAGACTCCTAAAATATCTACGGAGAGTTTGGCAGAAATTAATGCTCCAATTACAGTTGATGAGATCATAGAGGCTATTGCAGCTGCCAAAACTAATAAAGCAGCTGGTCCTGATTGTCTACCATTGGAATTTTACAGGATTTTACAGACACAAATTGCTCCAACATTGGCAAATTTATTTAACTACTATTTTATTGAGCATAATAAATGCTCTCCCTATTTTGCGGCGGCGGTAATATCTCTAATACCCCAAAAAAATAAGGATCCAGAGTTACCTGGGTCATATAGACCTATATCAGTTCTCAATGCGGACTACAAACTCCTTACATCGATTTTGGCAAAAAGATTAAAACCCCATCTCGAGTTAATAATACATGAGAATCAAGCCGGGTTCATGGCAGGGAGGAATCCGGCCAAAAACACCCGTAAGATCTTGACTCTAATTGATCATTTTTGGAATAAGTTCAGAACGGATAGTCACAGAGCGAAGTTAGACCTGGCTCTGCTGACTGTCAACGCGGAGAAGGCGTTCGATCGTGTCTCTTGGAAACATCTGTTTTATTCTTTAGAGCAGTTTGGTATGAGGGGGCATATCCAGAAAGTAGTTTGCATTATTTATTCTGCCCCAAACTCAGCTTTGCTTATCAATGGAGAACTTTCCAAACCGGTAATACTACACAGGGGCACCCGTCAAGGATGTCCCCTATCTCCTCTCCTGTTTAACATCTCATTGGAACCTCTTGCAATCATACTTCGTCAACGTTTAGAAGGGATTCGAATCGGGGCACAAAAATTAGTATTATTTATGTATGCGGATGACGTTCTATTGTGTTTAAGTAATATTAAAAAGGATCTCCCGCTTCTTTTGGAATTGGTTAACAGCTTTGGCAGTATATCGGGTTTTAGAATTAATTGGTCCAAATCGGAACTGTTATGGATAAATAAAAAAGATCATATTATCAAACACCCTTTCAAAGAAACAGAGCAGATAACTTACTTAGGGCTCACTTTAAATTCAAATCCTTCAGAATGGTATAACCTGAATTACAATAAATGTTTTGCAGAATGTAAAAACAAAAATGGAAGACAGGCAATTTTATCCAATCTCCTTATCAGCTAGGGCCACACTTTTAAAAACTATTCTATTCCCCAAAATATTCTACTTCATTCAAAATATACCGCTACGTATCCATAAAAAGGACATAATAAGCTATAATAAGTCATGTGCCAAATTTCTATGGCAAGGCTCTAGAGTTCGGATTTCTGCAGCACGCTTGATGAACAAGGTAGAAGCTGCCGGTTTATCACTGCCTAATATATTATTTTATAGCCAGGCGGCTCGGGTTAAGGTGGCAGTGGACTGGTTGACAGGACTAGAACAGGTATCCCCAGTAACCTGGGAAACAGCATTGATCGCTCCCGTACGTTTAGATGCGATATTGCATTGCCCAATTACCGCATTGCCAACACAAATTTTTATGATGGAAACTTTTAAAAACATAATAACTGCTTGGCAAAAGTATTGTGTGGATCTGGGTGTTTCACTCTATGTATCCAAATATTTACTGATTATAGGGAATCCCAATTTTTCTCCAGGTATCACAGATCAGGTTTTTAGAGACTGGGCAGGCAGAGGGCTCGGTTATGTGATACAACTTCTTAATTCGGACCAAGAGATACTTACTTTCAGGGAATTGAGTAATATGTTTGGATTATCGAATAAAGAGTTTTATGCTTACTTACAGTTAAGACATTTTATTCAGGAACTCAAGATAAGTTATTACGGGATAGATTGGTCACTTGGCGAGGCACAAAGCAGTATTAATAATTTCCAAAGAGGGGATTATTTTATTGCCCCATTTTATTCCCTTCTCATGCTTGAGCCTTCCTCAGCCCAAATAGAGTACATAGTATCTTTATGGGATAAATCTCTCCCACAAATTGATGCTGAGATGGTAAAGAACGCCTTTAGGGTAATTCAGAAAAGCTGGGTGTTGACCACTTGGCGAGAAACGCAGATTAAAGTGGCCTTAAAGGTGTATTTAACGCCGGCAAAGCTATCTAAATGGTACAATTCAACGATCACCTGTTCCAGATGTAGTGCAACTAAGGCGGGCATGATGCATTGTTTCTGGTCATGCCCCAAGATAGCTCAATTTTGGGCCAAGATAATATATTGGATGAAAGCTACGCTTAAGATACAATATGAGATATCACCATTAGAAATATTTTTCTTGGTGAAGTCTCAGTATACGCCTAGAAACTATAAAATGATTAACCAGATCATATTGGTCGGACGTAATTTAATTCTAAAAACATGGAAGGCCAAATCTGCCCCAAATATAAAATCTTTGAAGAGTGAGCTGACTTCTCAACTTATATTTGAACAATATAATCTACAGAACCCAACATATACTCAGATTGCTATTTTTATTAAACACTGGAAATTGTTTATTACTTCTTTTTCAGTGGAGACTCAAAAGACGCTGGTCAGGCCACTGAAAAACTCCATTTATGTTCAATCACAAGTCCTAGCAGGCCACCTTCCAAGTATTTGGTTGGAGGACAGTGTGGATATGGGATAGACTCGAATCAGTGAGGAGGTGGACACTCCAATGCTAATGGGATCTAAAGGGGTGGGTAGGGGAGAGAGAGTGAGTTTCCTTCTCCTTTTCTTTTTTTTTTTTTTCTCTCGTTGTTTGTCTGGTTCTGTGTTTTAGAAAATAAATAGGAAAAACTCCAACATTCATGATTTAGTATCTACAAGCAAAGATTGTATTGTCTATATTTAAGTTAATTATAGGTTGCGGGGCCCTGCGTGGCGCAAAAGGTAACACACCTGTACTATTGTACTCTTTTTTCTTTTACCTGTAAAATAAATCCTAAACTAAGTTACAATTACATCTAACACTACACTTTAATTAAATAAATTACCTAAACTACCTACAATTAATTACAATTAAATACAATAAAAACTAAATTACGAAACAAAACAAACACTAAACCCTAATTAGAGGGAAAAAAATTACAAGAAGTTTAAACTAATTACACCTAATCTAAGCCCCCTAATAAAATAAAAAAGCCCCCCAAAATAATAAAATGCCCTACCCTATACTAAATTACAAATTGCCTTTAAAAGGGCCTTTTGCAGTGCATTGACCCAAAGTAATCAGCTCTTTTACCTGTAAAAAAAAAAATACAATACCCCCCAACATTACAACCCACCACCCACACACCCCAACCCACCCAATACCACCTTAAAAAAAAACTAACATTACCGCATTGAAGATCACCCTACCTTGAGCAGTCTTCACCCAGCCGGGCACAAGTGGTCATCCGATCCGGCCAGAAGTCTTCATCCGATGGGGCAGAAGAGGACATCCAGACCGGCAGAAGTCTTCATCCTATCCGGGCAGAAGAGGACATCTGGACCGGGGAAAGGCTTCATGCAAGCGGCATCTTCTATCTTCAGCCATCCGACGAGGAGCAACTCCATCTTGAAGACATCCGGCGTGGAGCATCCTTCCAGCACGACAACTAACGATGAATGACGGTTCCTTTAAATGATGTCATCCAAGATGGCGTCCCTCGAATTCCAATTGGCTGATAGGATTCTATCAGCCAATCTGAATTAAGGTAGGAAAAATCCGATTGTCTTCTGCCCGGATAGGATGAAGACTTCTGCCGGTCTGGATGTCCTCTTCTGCCCCGATCGGATGAAGACTTCTGGCCAGATTGGATGACCACTTGTGCCCGGCTGGGTGAAGATGGCTCAAGGTAGGGTAATCTTCAATGGGGTAGTGTTACGTTTTTTAAGGGATATTGGGTGGGTTTTAGAGTAGGGGTGTGTGGGTGGTGGGTTGTAATGTTGGGGAGGTATTGTATTTTTTTTACAGGTAAAAGAGCTGATTACTTTGGGGCAATGCCCTGCAAAAGGCCCTTTTATGGGCTATTTGTAATTTAGAATAGGGTGGGGCATTTTATTATTTTGGGGGGCTTTTTTATTTTATTGGGGGCTTAGATTAGGTGTAATTAGTTTAAACTTCTTGTAAAAAAAATTTCTGTAATTTAGTGGGTTTTTTTTCCGTAATTTAGTTTATTGAATTTAATTGTAATACATTGTAGGTAGTTTAGGTAATTAGTTTAATGATAGTGTAGTGTTAGGTGTAATTGTAACTTAGGTTAGGATTTATTTTAAAGGTAATTTTGTACTTATTTTAGCTAGGTAGCTATTAAATAGTTAATAACTATTTAATAACTATTGTACCTAGTTAAAATAAATACAAAGTTACCTGTAAAATAAAAATAAATCATAAGATAGCTACAATGTAACTATTCGTTATATTGTAGCTATCTTATGGTTTATTTTACAGGTAAGTATTTAGTTTTAAATAGGAATAATTTATTTAATTGTAGTTATTTTATTTAGATGCATTTAAATAATATTTAAATTAGGGGGGTGTTAGGGTTAGACTTAGGTTTAGGGGTTAATAACTTTATTATAGTGGCAGCGACGTTGGCGGATGCAGACTAGGGGTTAATTAATTTAATATAGTTGCGGTGACGTTGGGGGGCAGATTAGGGGTTAATAACTATAATGTAGGTGTCGGTGATGTTGGGGGCAGCAGATTAGGGGTTTATAACTATAATGTAGGTGGTGGCGGTGTCCGGAGTGGCAGATTAGGGGTTAATAATATAATGTAGGTGTCAGCGATAGCGGAGGCGGCAGATTAGGGGTTAATAAATTTAATATAGTTGCGGTGACATTGGGGGGCAGATTAGGGGTTAATAAATATAATGTAGGTGTCGGCAATGTTTGGGGCAGTAGATTAGGGGTTCATAAGTATAATGAAGTATAATGTAGGTGGCGACGGAGTCCGGAGTGGCAGATTAGGGGTTAATAATATAATGCAGGTGTCGGCGATAGTGGGGGCGACAGATTAGGGGTTAATAAGTATAAGATTAGGGGTGTTTTAGACTCGGGGTTCATGTTAGGGTGTTAGGTGCAGACACACAGTAAATTTCATTTCCCCATAGGAAACAATGGGGCTGCGTTAGAAGATGGACGCTGCTTTTTTGCAGGTGTTAGGTTTTTTTCCAGCCAGCTCAGCCCCATTGTTTCCTATGGGGAAATTGTGCACGAGCACGTTTAGCCAGCTTACCGCTACCATAAGCAACGCTGGTATTCAGGTGAGATGTGGAGCTAAATTCTGCTCAACGCTCACCTTATTGCGGCTAATGCCAGGTTTAAAAAAACCTGTAATACCAGCGTTGGCTTAAGGGAGCGGTGGATAAAAAAGGAGCGTTAGAGCCGCAAGCCTTACCAACAAAAACTCGTAATCTAGACGAATATTTTTACTCTTTTTTGGCTTGTTACACACACATTTTTCAGATTTTTTAGATTTTTTGCTTTTTGTTTTTTCATTTTTTTATTTTTTTCCAATTTTTGCTTCACACACAATTGGTTGTTGTTTGATTGATATTTTGGACACTTATTTCTATCACTTTTTACCTGGGCATTATTAACTCAAATCCACTCCTTCCCTTCACTTGGACACTATTGTTGGACTTTATTAACGCCATCATCCTTTTTTCCATATGCGTTAAGGATATCCTACTACATTACTTATCACTCATGCTTGTCTAACCTCTGTACATAGAGATTATGGATCCATAACTATAACCAATTGTGATTTACCTCGTTTATTATCTGTTTTTATCGCGTTTTTATTGTATGCATTGTGTACTTTTATTGTATTAAATACTTTTTTATCTATACCTCAATAATTCTCAGAGATCAACCTCATCTAGTTTAGGGACCTAACCTCAGCCTTTGCTTTAGGTGCTTTGAACACCACATCACGACTTCAAATAGGGCCCCTTCCCACCAGGCCGCAGCAAAATGCTGACATGCGGCGATGTCGGTGATGTGAGTGGTGAAATCACGCTGCTATTGAATTCTATGGGAGAGACATTGCTGCTTGCTGGCATTTCTCAGACACGCCCCTTTTCTTAGAATATCTCGACAGACCATCGGACTGCGGGGCCAATGAGGCCAGTAAAGCAGTTTCCCAATGGTCTGTCGATGCATTGAATATTGGTCTCTCTCATGTTCTCTCTCTTTTAATCTCTCTCTCCCCCCTCTGTCTCCCTCGCTCTCCTTCCCTTGCTCTCTCTGACTTACCTGAGATGGGTACAATGGCGTCTGTGCACTGCTGGTGACATTCTACTGTGCAGCACTTCTTTGCATTGGGACAGTCTAGGTCACTTCTGCATTTGGGTTTGGGTGCAGGGTACACTGCCGCACACAATGTAGTGGGCACTGGACAGTCCCCAGGTTTTACTGCAATACAGAAGTGAATCAGGTGGTGAAATGTAATGTTAGGAGAAGGGAAGTACACCTATAAAAAAAACTCAGTAACAAACGAAGTACACCAACACAAACTCATTATACCAACAACACAAACTCAGTACACCAACAACACAAACTCAGTATACCAACAACACAAACTCAGTACACCAACAGCACAAACTTATTACACCAACAACACAAACTCAGTACACCAAAAAAACAAAGTACACCAACAACACAAACTTATTACACCAACAACACAAACTCAGTACACCAAAAAACAAAGTACACCAACAACACAAACTTATTATACCAGCAACACAACTCAGAACACCAACAACACAAACTCTTTACACCAACAACACAAATTCAGTACACCAACAACAAAAACTCATTACACCAACAACACAAACTCAGTATACCAACAACACAAACTCAGTACACCAACAAAACAATCTCATTACACCAACAACACAAACTCAGTACACCAACAATACAAACTCAGTACACCAACAAAACAATCTCATTACACCAACAACACAAACTCAATACACCAACAACATAAACTCAGTACACCAACAAAACAAAATCATTATACCAACAAA
Organism: Bombina bombina; assembly: GCF_027579735.1. Classification (NCBI taxonomy): domain Eukaryota; kingdom Metazoa; phylum Chordata; class Amphibia; order Anura; family Bombinatoridae; genus Bombina; species Bombina bombina. Next base: position 24,859,272 of record NC_069502.1, read on the forward strand.
ACAAACTCAGTACACCAACAACACAAACTCAGTACACCAACAGCACAAACTTAGTACAGCAACAACACAAACTTAGTACACCAACAACACAAATTTAGTACACCAACAACACAAACTTAGTACACCAGCAACACAAACTAAGTACAACACAAATAGTACTCCAAAAACGCAAACTCCATACACCAACAACACAAACTCAGTACATCAACAGCACAAACTGAGTACACCAACAGCACAAACTCAGTAAACCAATAACACAAACTAAGTACAACAACAACACAAACAGTACAGCAACAACACAAACTCAATACACCAACAACACAAACTTAGTGCACCAACAACGCAAGCTCAATACACCAACAACGCAAACTCAGTACACTGACAACACAAATAGTACACAAACACAAACTCAATACACAAATCACACAAACTCAGTACACCAACAAAACAAACAGTACACAAGCATCACAGACAGTACACCAACAACACAAATAGTACATTAACAACACAAACAGTACAGTAACAAAACAAACAGTACACCTACAACACAAACAGTACACAAGCAACACAAACAGTACACAAGACAAACGGTACATTAACAACACAAACAGTACAGTAACAACACAAACAGTACACCTACAACGCAAACAGTACACAAACAACACAAAGAGTACACAAACAACACAAACAGTACACAAACAGTACACCTACAACACAAACAGTACACAAACACAAACAGTACACAAACAATACACCAACAACACAATTAGTACAGTAACAACACAAACAGTAAACCTACAACACAAACAATATACCTACAACAGAAACAGTACAGTAACAACACAAACAGTACAGTAACAACATAAAACAGTACACCTACAACATAAAAAGCACATCTACAGCACAAACATTACACAAACAACACAAACAGTACACAAACAGTACACCTTCAACACAAACAGTACAGTAACACAAACAGTATACCTACAACATAAACAGTACACAAACAAGACAAACAGTACACAAACAGTACACCTACAACACAAACAGTACAGTAACAACACAAACAGTACAGTAACAACACAAACAGTACACCTATAACACAAACAGTACACAAGCAACACAAACAGTACACAAACAGTACACCTACAACACAAACAGTACAGTAACAACACAAACAGTACAGTAACAACTCAAACAGTACACCTACAACACAAATAGTACACAAACAACACAAACAGTACACAAACAACACAAACAGTACACAAACAGTACACCTACAACACAAACAGTACAGTAACAACACAATCAGTACAGTAACACAAACAGTATACCTACAACACAAACAGTACACAAACAAGACAAACAGTACACAAACAGTACACCTACAACACAAACAGTACATTAACAACACAATCAGTACAGTAACACAAACAGTATACCTACAACACAAACAGTACACAAACAAGACAAACGGTACACCTACAACACAAACAGTACACAAGCAACACAAACAGTACACCTACAACACAAACAGTACACAAACAAGACAAACAGTACACCTACAACACAAACAGTACAGTAACACAATCAGTACAGTAACACAAACAGTACACCTACAACACAAACAGTACACAAGCAACACAAACAACACACAAACAGTACACCTACAACACAAACAGTAGAGTAACAAAACAAAGAGTACACTTACAACACAAACTGAGTAGACCGACAACACAAACTCTAGATGTTAAGAAGAACTATATACCCAGAGACAGACAGATCCTCTTCAGGACTACGAGAACTTACCAGAATCTACACAGCGCATCCTGTTGTCAGACAAGCAGCATTTCTGCTTATTTTTACACTGAGAGTCCCGTGTACAGAGCGGGGACTCTGGAATGTTCCCACAGGCCAACTGTTCCAGTACTGCTGGGCAAAGTCCAGGACCCTCTGCAAAGATGGAATAACAGTAATGACAATAATCCCAACCAGCCCAGTTATTTGTTTAGGTTTTGTGCTGCTCTAGGCAAAAACAAATAAACTGCCCCAGAAATCCACACCCCCAATGAATGTAACTGTTTTGTCTCATATGTTTCTTACAATTTAAGACAGGGTAAAAGAAACCATCAAACTATGCGGCTCCCCTATATTATACTGCCCTAGACACAGCCTGATTGGCCAAGAACAAAATCCATCCCTTGTTAAATGTTCTAAATAGCACATGCTGGGTTGTTTATTGATTTAACTTTTTTTTTTCTTTTTTTTTTCTTTACTGGGTTGGTTAACAGAGTTTAAAAACTACCGTATTTTTCGCTCCATAAGACGCACCTGACCATAAGACGCACCTGACCATAAGACGCACCTGACCATAAGACGCACCTGACCATAAGACGCACCTGACCATAAGACGCACCTGACCATAAGACGCACCTGACCATAAGACGCACCTGACCATAAGACGCACCTGACCATAAGATGCACCTGACCATAAGATGCACCTGACCATAAGATGCACCTGACCATAAGAAGCACCTGACCATACGACGCACCTAGATTTTATAGGAGGAAAACAAGAAAAAAAATATTCTGAATCAACTCACACCCTCTCCCTCACATTCTCAAGCACACTCACATTCTCAAGCACACTCACATTCTCAAGCACACTCACATTCTCAAGCACACTCACATTCTCACATTCTCAAACACACTTACACCCTCACATTCTCAAGCACACTCACATTCTCAAGCACACTCACATTCTCACATTCTCAAACACACTTACACCCTCACATTCTCAAGCACACTCACATACTCACATTCTCAAGCACACTTACACCCTCACATTCTCAAGCACACTCACATTCTCAAGCACACTCACATTCTCAAGCACACTCACATTCTCAAGCACACTCACATTCTCACATTCTCAAGCACACTCAAACCCTCACATTCTCAAGCACACTCACATTCTCACATTCTCAAGCACACTCAAACCCTCACATTCTCAAGCACACTCACATTTTCACATTCTCAAGCACACTCACATTCTCACATTCTCAAGCACACTCACATTCTCACATTCTCAAGCACACTCACATTCTCACATTCTCAAGCACACTCACATTCTCACATTCTCAAGCACACTCATATTCTCAAGCACACTCACATTCTCAAGCACACTCACATTTTCACATTCTCAAGCACACTCACATTCTCACATTCTCAAGCACACTCACATTCTCAAGCACACTCACATTCTCACATTCTCAAGCACACTTACACCCTCACATTCTCAAGCACACTCACATTCTCACATTCTCACATTCTCAAGCACACTCACATTCTCAAGCACACTCACATTCTCACATTCTCAAGCACACTCACATTCTCAAGCACACTCACATTCTCACATTCTCAAGCACACTCACATTCTCAAGCACACTCACATTCTCAAGCACACTCACATTCTCAAGCACACTCACACCCTTACATTCTCAAGCACACTCACATTCTCAAGCACACTCACATTCTCAAGCACACTCACATTTTCAAGCACACTCACATTCTCAAGCACACTCACATTCTCACATTCTCAAGCACACTTACACCCTCACATTCTCAAGCACACTCACATTCTCAAGCACACTCACATTCTCAAGCACACTCACATTCTCACATTATCAAGCACACTCACATTCCCAAGCACACTCACATTCTCACATTCTCAAGCACACTCACATTCTCAAGCACACTCACATTCTCAAGCACACTCACACCCTCACATTCTCAAGCACACTCACATTCTCAAGCACACTCACATTCTCAAGCACACTCACATTCTCACATTCTCAAGCACACTCACATTCTCAAGCACACTCACATTCTCAAGCACACTCACATTCTCAAGCACACTCACACCCTCATATTCTCAAGCACACTCACATTCTCAAGCACACTCACATTCTAAAGCACACTCACACCCTCACATTCTCAAGCACACTCACATCCTCACATTCTCAAGCACACTCACATTCTCAAGCACACTCACATTCTCAAGCATACTCACACCCTCACATTCTCAAGCACACTCACATTCTCAAGCACGCTCACACCCTCACATTCTCAAGCACACTCAAACCCTCACATTCTCAAGCACAATCACATTCTCAAGCACACTCACACCCTCACATTCTCAAGCACACTCACATTCTCAAGCACACTCACATTCTCAAGCACCCTCACATTCTCAAGCACACTCACACATGATCGGAACAACCAATAGAATGCAAGCTCAATCTGATTGGCTGATTGGATCAGCCAATCCGATTGAACTTGAATCTGATTGGCTGATTCAATCAGCCAATCAGATTTTTCCTACCTTAATTTCGATTGGCTGATAGAATCCTATCAGCCAATTGGAATTCGAGGGACGCCATCTTGGATGACGTCATTTAAAGGAACCTTCATTCAGACTTAGGACGTCGGAAGAAGAGGATGGATCCACGTCGGCTGCTTCAAGATGGTCCCGCTCCGCGCCGTATGGAAGAAGATAGAAGATGCCGCTTGGATGAAGATGTTTGCTGGTCCGGATCTTCTCTTCTTGCCGGATAGGATGAAGACTTCGGACCCTCTTCTGGACCTCTTCTTGCCGGATAGGAGGAAGACTTCTGAGCCTCTTCTGGACCTCTTCTTGCCGGATAGGAGGAAGACTTCGGACCCTCTTCTGGACGGATCGGTGATAACCGGCGTGGTGAAGACAAGGTAGGAAGATCTTCAGGGGCTTAGTGTTAGGTTTTTTAAGGGGGGTTTGGGTTAGATTAGGGGTATGTGGGTGGTGGGTTGTAATGTTGGGGGGGGATTGTATGTTTTTTTTAAATGCAAAAGAGCTGATTTCTTTGGGGCATGCTCCGCAAAAGGCCCTTTTAAGGGCTGGTAAGGTAAAAGAGCTGTTAAATATTTATTTTAGAATAGGGTAGGGCATTTTTTTTATTTTGGGGGGCTTTGTTATTTTTTTAGGGGGCTTAGAGTAGGTGTAATTAGTTTAAAATTCTTGTAATCTTTTTTTATTTTTTGTAATTTAGTGGGGTTTTTTTGTAATTTAGTATTTGTTTGTTTTTGTAATTTAGTTTAGTTGATTTAATTGTAGGTAATTGTAGGTAGTTTATTTAATTAATTTATTGATAGTGTAGTGTTAGCTTTAATTGTAACTTAGGTTAGGATTTATTGTACAGGTAATTTTGTAATTATTTTACCTAGGTAACTATTAAATAGTTAATAACTATTTAATAGCTATTGTACCTGGTTAAAATAAATACAAAGTTGCCTGTAAAATAAATATTAATCCTTAAAAAGCTACAATATAATTATTATATATATTGTAGCTATATTAGGGGTTAGATTATTTAGATTTAAATAGGAATAATTTATTTAATAAGATTTATTTTATTTCGTTAGATTTAAATTATATTTAACTTAGGGGGGTATTAGTGTTAGGGTTAGATTTAGCTTTAGGGGTTAATACATTTATTAGAGTAGCGGCGAGGTCCGGTCGGCAGATTAGGGGTTAATACTTGAAGTTAGGTGTCGGCGACGTTAGGGAGGGCAGATTAGGGGTTAATACTATTTATTATAGGGTTTTTGAGGCGGGAGTGAGGCGGATTAGGGGTTAATACATTTATTAGAGTAGCGGTGAGGTCCGGTCGGCAGATTAGGGGTTAATAATTGTAGGTAGGTGGCCGCGACATTGGGGGCGGCAGATTAGGGGTTAATAAATATAATATAGGGGTCGGGGGTGTTAGGGACAGCGGGGTACATAGGGATAACGTAGGTTGCGGCGGTGTACGGAGCGGTAGATTAGGGGTTAAAAATAATATGCAGGGGTCAGCGATAGCGGGGGCGGCAGATTAGGGGTTAATAAGTGTAAGGTTAGGGGTGTTTAGACTCGAGTACATGTTAGGGTGTTAGGTGCAGACTTAGGAAGTGTTTCCCCATAGGAAACAATGGGGCTGCGTTAGCAGCTGAACGCTGCTTTTTTGCACGTGTTAGGTTTTTTTTCAGCTCAAACTGCCCCATTGTTTCCTATGGGGGAATCATGCACGAGCACGTTTTTGAAGCTGGCCGCGTCCATAAGCACCGCTGGTATTGAGAGTTGCAGTGGCGGTAAATATACCTGTACGCTCCCTTTTTGGAGCCTAACGCAGCCCTTCTGAGAACTCTCAATACCAGCGTTGTTTAAAAGGTGCAGGGGAAAAAAAGCACACGTAGCTAACGCACCCCTTTGGCCGCAGAACTCTAAATCTAGATCTAGGTGTAAGTTACAAAAAATAAAAAACACTAAGTTACAAAAAAATATTGAGCTCTCATCCTATTGGCTGATTGGAACAGCCAATAGGATGAGAGCTGATCAAATCCTATTGGCTGATTGGAACAGCCAATAGGATTTTAGCGGCTCTAATCCTATTGGCTGATTGGAACCTTTCAGCCAATAGGAATGCAAGGGACGCCATCTTGGATGATGTCACTTGCATTCAAGATCCAGTTTACGGTGGAAGCAGTATTGAAGAGGAGCTCCTTGTGGGATGTCTTCAGGATGGACCCGCTCCTCGCCGGATGTCTTCAGGAAGGACCTGCTCCTCGCCGGATGGATGAAGATGGAAGAGGCCGTCTGGATGTAGACTTCTTGCCCATACAAATGCCCTTTTCAGGGCAATGGGGAGCTTAGGTTTTATAGATAGGGTTTTTATTTGGGGGGTTTGGTTATGTGGGTGGTGGGTTTTACTGTGGGGGGATGTTTGTATTTTTTTTTACAGGTAAAAGAGCTGATTTCTTTGGGGCAAAGCTCTGCAAAAGGCCCTTTTAAGGGCTATTGGTAGTTTATTGTAGGCTAGAGTTTTTTTTATATTGGGGGGGGGCTTTTTTATTTTGATAGGGCTATTAGATTAGGTGTAATTCTTTTTTATTTTTGATACTGTGGTTTTTTATTTTATATAACTAATTTTTTGTAACATTGTTTTTTATTTTTTGTAACTTATGCCTAGATTTAGAGTTTGGCGTTAGCCGTGAAAATCAGCGTTAAGGGGTCCTAACGCTGCTTTTTACCACCCGCTGGTATTTAGAGTCAGCCAGGAAAGGGTCTACCGCTCACTTCCTTTCCGCGACTCCAGGCTACCGCAGATCCCCTTACGTCAATTGCGTATCCTATCTTTTCTATGGGATTTGCCTAACGCTGGTAACATCGCCTAACCCTAACATCGCCGCCATTTACCTACAATTATTAACCCCTAATCTCCCGCCTGCAACGTCGCCGCTACTATAATAAAGTTATTAACCCCTAAACCGAAGTCTAACCCTAACCCCCCTAACTTAAATATAATTTAAATTAAACAAAATAATATTCCTATAATTAAATAACGCCTAGATTTAGAGTTTTGTCGGTAAAGACCCTCGTAGCTAACGCAGCTTTTTTTCCCAGCGCACCCTTAAACAACGCTGGTATTTATAGTTGTCTGAAGGGCTGCGTTAGGCTCCAAAAAGGGTGCGTTGAGCCTAATGTACCGCCACTTCAACCCTCAATACCAGCGTTACTTACGGTAGCGGTAAGCTGGAAAAACGTGCTCGTGCACGATATCCCCATAGGAAACAATGGAGCAGTTTGGGATGAAAAAAAACCTAACACCTGCAAAAAAGCAGCGTTAAGCTCCTAACGCAGCCCCATTGTTTCCAATGGGGAAACACTTTCTAAGTCTGCACCTAACACCTTAACATGAACCCCGAGGCTAAACACCCCTAACCTTACACTTATTAACCCCTAATCTGCCGCCCCCGCTATCACTGACACCTACATTATATTATTAACCCCTAATCTGCCGCTCTAGACACCGCCGCAACTTACATTATACCTATGAACCCCTAATCTGCTGCCCCTAACACCGTCGACCCCGATATTATATTTATTAACCCCTAATGTGCCCCCCCAACGTCGCCGCCACCTAACTACACTTATTAACCCATAATCTGCCGACCGGACCTCGCCGCCACTATAATAAATGTATTAACCCCTAAACCACCGCACTCCCATCTCACAAACACTATAATAAATGTTATTAACCCCTAATCTGCCCTCCCTAACATCAACGCCACCTAACTTCAAGTATTAACCCCTAATCTGCCAACTGGACCTCGCCGCTACTCTAATAAATGTATTAACCCCTAAAGCTAAGTCTAACCCTAACACCCCCCTAAATTAAATATAATTTTAATCTAACGAAATAAATTAACTCTTATTAAATAAAGTATTCCTATTTAAAGCTAAATACTTACCTGTAAAATAAACCCTAATATAGCTACAATATAAATTATAATTATATTATAGCTATTTTAGGATTTATATTTATTTTACAGGCAACTTTGTATTTATTTTAACCAGGTACAATAGTTATTAAAGGGACAGTCAAGTCCAAAAAAAACTTTCATGATTTAAATAGGGCATGTCATTTTAAACAACTTCCAAATTTACTTTTATCACCAATTTTGCTTTGTTCTCTTGGTATTCTTTTTTTTTTTTTTATAAGCAATTTTTATTGAAGTCATAAACAAATGTAACAATAGTGACACATCCAAAAACAATGACAAATAAGAAGAATACAGTGCTAATACCAAGATATTGCCAAGTCAACAATACAAATTATGCCAACCTAATATGCATTTATGAGTTTAAAGAGTGGTACTTGATGAGGATTATTAATGAAGTGAGGAAGCTATAATTGGTTGGAGATATGAAAAAGCAAAGAGGTTGACTAGGCAGTAAAGGTAAATAGAAGGGGCATATGAATCCCATTCATCAAAGGCATTAGCAAAGAGTTTGGACTGTCTAAATTAAGACTTCAGTTTTATATTTTGTATAATATGTAGATTAGAAGTGACCCCGCCTTGTGGTAGAAAAACATATAGTAAAATATTTATTTAAGAAATATAGAGGCAAGGGGGGGTTGGTTTCATGGGATTAGGGGAAGGGGAGTGCAGCGGGCGAGAGCCGCTCGAAATAAGTTGAAGAAGGGGGGCTGAGGGGGAGGGCAGAGCCAGTTAGGGTGCCAGGCTGTTGAATACTTTTGGGCCTCTGAACTTTTGAGTTGGATAATATTAATCAAATATGTGTAAATAAAGGGATACATAAAACCCATAGGTAGTAGTAGTGACATAGTAGTTACCCTAATATAACTTCCATACCTCAGCCAGGGAGATTGTTCAGTATTAGTCAGCGTGTCAAGATGATAATAGGCTCATTATGAACGAGATCCATGCCCAAATAGTATCTATCTACCATAGAATACAGTGGGGCTTATCAGTAAGACTAGTGCAATTAACGCTAAAATGCTAGGGGTCAATCAGTTAACCCTTGTGTAGGATCAGAACTAGTAGGTGTAAGTATATCATAATGTCACTATGGGGAGGGTGTCTTACTTGCCAAGAGAGGATACTGTCCAACTAATGCTAGATATCAAATGCTAGTTGCAATACAAATCACTAGGTAGGGTAAATAATAAAATAATCTACTATTATGTATCCATGTGACCCATGTACCCAACTTTAAATACACAAATTATGTGAGTAATGTAACAAGTGAGCAGAAGAAAAAACATTTGAGAAGAAAATAAGAAAACATCAACTTCAAACTCTTTTTTAGAACTCAAACCTGAGCCAAATAAACAGAAGCTACTATGCGGGTGATGTATAGAGTGATTTGCAGTAGTGACTGAGCATCATCATGAGTCTCAAATTAAAGTTCCAGAAGTTAGGGATCTAACCCATTCCGGTCTTCCCCCAGAGCCGTTGCAATGATTGGAGTGTCATCCGGCATTTTAAGAAGTCCCCTTCTAGAAAAGACTATACTAAAATATTTATAAAGTATTAGGGGCAACTGGGAAGCAGTTAGACTTCACCGGCCGCTTCTCTTCTGCTGGAAAAGCATCACAGTATAATACAGAACATTAATAAAGGAAGATTTTTAGGTACATCATAAGAGAATGTCATAAGCTAAATGATATAACTAAAAAAAAAAGAAGAAAAGGCTGAGACCATGGTGACTAAACTGATGCATAATTTATATAGAGAACCTCTTTCGCAAGTCAATAAGTACCTTGCTGCACTAATACATAAGAGGATAAAGGCCCACGCAAGTCAGCAGATACCTCAGCAACTCAACATAAATAATAACTAGCGTTGAACAATGAACATATAGTATACATAAAGTATAAACAGTAATGTGGGTCCCAGGATCAATCTTTACAGACCTCATTAGGGTAGTTATGGAAGCACTATATGTACTATAAAGCAGTTCATCAACTCATGGAAAAGACACATAGAAAGACCCTGTAACACTGTAAGATCTGTCCACACATGAGGGTTGACATAGGCTAATCTATGCCTATTAGCACGTAATAGATATATATATATATATATATAGTCCATCTTGCCCTTCAGCTTTCTTTGACCCCAATCTAATCGATGCGCAGGACTGCGGCGGCACCAAGCCAGCCTTCCAAAGAAAGTGGTGGTCATTCTTAGTATCAGATGTGTCATCTTGGTATGATATGGATGTGGCATCGACCACCAGAGGTTGCGCACTATTAGGGCAAGCACAGTCCGGGTATGATTTCAGGAGGAACGGTGCGGATCCTGTAGCTACAATCAACATTCCAGCAGGCACTCTGTAAACGTACCGCTCTGCTTCTGAGTTCCAGTCCTCCATCGCTCTGCCATAAATGGATGCCGGAATGTTCAGGTGGAACCCTCGATCATGAGAGACCTCTATACTAGCGCCATCATCGTCACCCTCAATCTCCTCACTGTTAGCGGTCATATCTCTCAACACGAGAGCTGAGGTAAGAGGTACAGGATTTGTATCTGAGGTGTAATGGAGCAGCTGGCACACTCTCTCCTGTTGGCTGCCTCATTCTAGCGTCTCTCTTCTGGTCATTAGCCTCACCATATACTCCAGGTTTAAAGATGGCCAACTCCACGTGGATATTGCTAATGATACAGTGCAGGGCTTCAAATCTTCTAGCCATATTTTGTTCAAAGCTTAGCAACATCTTGCTGATATCAGCATTAATGTCCTCCATGGTCATGGATACGTAAGGCTACAATAGTATACCCAATATGGTTAGAGTCCAGGGCTTGAAGGTATTAGTGTAGTCAGGTTGCCAGGCCACAAGTGTTTAGCTTAGGTCACACCGAATTCTTGAGGTTATTCTGCAACGAAGCTGACCCCAAGGTAATCGGCATCATTAGATTACAGGTTATTCAACTTTTTAAGTAGTTTCTGAGATATGGATGGCAAAAGTAGCTTTATAAACCAAAAAGATAATCGTTCTCTTGGTATTCTTAGTTGAAAGCTAAACCTAGGAGGTTCATGTGCTAATTTCTTAGACCTTGAAGACTGCCTCTAATCTGAATGCATTTTGACCACTAGAGGGCATTAGTTCATGAGTTTCGTATAGATAACATTGAGCACAAGCACGTGAAGTGACCTAGGAGTGAGCACTGATTGGCTAAAATGCAAGTCTGTCAAAAGAACTCAAATAAGGAGGCAGTCAGCAGAAGTTTAGATACAAGGTAATTACAGAGGTAAAAAGTGTATTATTATAACTGTGTTTGTTATGCAAAACTGGGGAATGGGTAATAAAGGGATTATCTTTCTTTTTAAACAACAAAAATTCTGATGTTGACTGTCCCTTTAAATAGTTATTTACTATTTAATAGCTACCTAGTTAAAATAATTACAAAATTACCTGTAAAATAAATCCTAACCTGGGCATGACCTGGGAAGAGGAGGAGTCTGTACGCAGAGAGTGTTCTCCAGACTACCATCCCCTGTAGCTCGTCCTGTGGCGGTTTTTATGCGCCAGGACCTCCCTTGGATAAAGGAAAGATTGCTGCAGTCCTGAATAATTTTTCCAGCAAGGTGATCCCCCGGTAGCGCAAGTCACCAGTGGCGCTAAAACAGATCTGTCCACCCAGGAGCTTACATCGAAAGGCAGATCATTTATGCAAGCTTTGTTGCTTGTGAAAGAACTGGAAAGACCGAGTGTGGGCCGCCCACTCACAGCTCTGCCAAGTGAGTGAGATAAGAAGCCCACAATTGTGCACAAAGACGCAGCCCGAACACAGTGGCGGTTGACCGTCACTCACCGTATCGTTACACTCCACAGGGGCTCTCGTGATTCAAGGGAGAGAGGCCGAAGCAACGCCGGAACTGAAAGCGAGGCTCAGCAGGAACAGCTGCTCACCCCACCCACCGGTGCTGCGTGTGGGGTCTGAGCGGCGTGGGCTCTTTGTCTCCCACAGCATACCTGGTCAGAAGGCCTGAGGAGGTGATATCCCGGGCGGTGACAGCGGCTCCCCCGACCGATGCTGCGAGGTGGAGCTCGCAGCCCGGGTCGTCACTACTCAGGATAAGGAGACGGCAAGAGTCTCGGCAAACGGGAGAGGCCCCGTGATCCGCAGTAGCTATTACTGAGAAGGGCAGAAATCGGCTGCAGGAAACACTCTGGCTGCTTTCACGAGAGCCTGATGCACAGAGACTGAAGAGAAGACGGGTGAGTGCGGGGCAGCTGTCACTATAATAGCACAAGTGGGGAGCAAAGGTTGGGATCTGGCTAAAAAAAAAAAAAGAAAACTACAATCATAAGGGTTAAGCCTAGCTTTAATTCTCAACTAAGAAGTACAGCTGCAGCCCCTGCTAAACTATACCTACATACACCTTTGTAAAGTAGAGGTGGAGGAGCTTGTAAAACATCATTACATTTACTGGGCAAGAGAACTATTTTTTTATTTTTTTCTCTCTATATCTCTCCTGCTAACACAGAGAAGGGTTTCTCTTTTTTGATGTTTACACAAAAAAGTGGGGAAGATTAGTGACTGCCTCTGTCAATTTGAGGATTGCTTGGCCCCTTGATGACACCGAGAGGAGGGAAGAAGAATAGAGATTAACATTAAAGGCTAAAGAGACACATGAATGTACACCTAGACTCTCTAACACAGAGGAAGGGGTTAAATCCAAAAGTAATCTACAGCCTGACCCTTCAGCGCTCTGGGGGCACTTGTTTCTCACTGCACATGATCTACCAATTCTGAAAACTTTCTAGCAACTATAGAGGCTACTAAGCGTTAGCCTGTCAAGAGAAGAAGAGGAGGAGAGAAAAATGTGTTTCTCCTTTCTTTTCTTTTTTTCTTTTCTTTTTTTCTTTTCTTTTTTTTTTTTCTTGTGTTGATGCTTTTTTTTTTGCTTTTTTTTTTCTATCTGACAAGTATAAGTAGCCTCAAGGCTAAAAATTTGAGTCACACTATCTGATGTGAATAACAATTGCTTTATCTATCACTGTATTGTTGTACATGGTGAAATATTTTGTCTAGAGGTTTAGATATTCAGCTTGGGTATATATCTAAATGATATAATAAGTAGCACGCACTCTACTCACCCAGGAAATTCGTGTAAAACTGCACAATTTTAAGGTTTAAAACATGACAATTAGGTTTTTCTGACTCCTCAGAATAACTAAGAGTAGTCTCCGAATTTAGGTGATTGAATAATTGACGGTGTAAACTTTTATTTTTAGGTAAATTTTAAGGGAAGTACAGGCGAATACGCAGTCTTGAGGTTACAAAGTTCTCAAAATCCTGCGTCCTTGATTTTCAGCACCAGAACAAACTAATCACATTGGCATATTCTGTCCTTAAAAAAAAATTTGAGGGCTCTTAACTCTTTCTGTCTTTTTATTTGTATGTTACTCAATTTGCACTTCTCCTCTTTCACGGAATAGATATCGCCAAACAAGAGGCACGCAAGCTTCTTCTTTTGCACGTCACGTCTTTTACACTAAACAGCACTACCGAATAAAAGGTACTGAATATTTTTTTTTTTCACTTTCCTTCACTTTTTTTTTTATTCTCGTGCACTTAATCCTAGATCAGGTCCAATCTATATGCACCCTCCTACTCCACTCTGTGTCACATAGCACGTTTGCACGCAATTTCTTGTATGGATAAGTACATCACTTCCCCATCACTCACGGGAAAAAATAATCTAGGCATGGCAGCCAAAAACAAGGACCGCAGGAACAAGAACCCTTCAGGGACATTAGCGGAACTCCCTACAGAAACGACCCCATCAAAAGCTCAAAGCTTATTGACTTCACATGAATCGCAGCAAAATCTTGTAGCTAATATACTGGAAGCCATTACTCCAAAATTTGATTTATTAAAAAATGAAATTAGACAGGATATCTAACTATTGACCTTGGAGGTCAGACAATTCTCTAAAAGAATTCAAGAAGTAGAGCAGAGAATATCAGACCTAGAAGATACATCAAGTGTATATATCTCTAAAAGTGAAGATAATCAGACTAAGATCTCAAAACTCCAAGCTAAAATCGAAGATTTAGAAAATAGATCAAGGAGGAATAACCTCAGGATTATAGGCTTTCCAGAGTCAGTTAAACAAGAGGAACTCATGCGGGTCATGACACATGTTTTGCCAGAATTGCTACAAATACCCCCTGCGCAAGTACTCATTCCGATTGAAAGAGTTCACAGACTGGGGAGAGCTCCTGATACCTCAACTAAACTGACTAGGTCTAGACCGATTATAGCGAAGTTCCTGAATTTTCAGGACAAAACAATGTTTCTTCAATTTTATCGTAAAAACCAACCTATTTTTTATAACGGAAGCAAAATTTTGTTATTCCAGGACTTCTCTATGGAGACCTCCTTAAAGAGGAGGGAGCTCTCCCCGGTCTGTGGCAGAATGTTGAGGCTGGGCTGGCAGGCCACTGTCATTTTCCCAGCCAGACTCAAACTTATATTTGAAGGTCAAACGTTTTTCTATGATACAGTAGCTGAAGCTGAGAAAAAAATAGCTGAACATGGGGCTAAATGACAATGTCATTAGAGCTGGATTAACAGCTAGAATTAAGGATTATATAAATTATTATGCTGCCAGTAGGGGCAGGTGTCTTCTTTTTTTCCCCCTTTTTTTTTTTTCTCCTCCCCCACTTCTCATTTATTTACTCTTCTGTTGTCGCTCTCTCTCCTTCCTCTCCCCCTGCGTGCGCCCCTCACTCCCTAGGATTAACCTACAGATAACTAATACCCTTTAGGTGATAAGAAAATTTCTATGAATAAAGACATTCAAATTACCTCATGGAATATAGGTGGGATCGTATCACCCATCAAACGGAAACCAATCTTGGCGCATTTACAGAAAACAAACACTCTAATAGCGCTACTCCAGGAAACACATCTCAACACAGAGGAATCATTAAAGTTGAAATCTTCCTGGGTAGCAGAATGTATTTTTGCACCGTCAGCTAACAGGAAAAAAGGAGTTGCAATTCTTTTAGGGAAGAAATTAAGCTACGAAAAATTAGACACACTGATTGACTTGGATAGCAGATTCATAATATTAAAATTGAAAATTTCAAGCTCAATATACACCATATGTAATCTGTATGCGCCTAATATAATTGAATATGGGTTTTTGGATTCTCTTCAAGCAAAAATCTTGCAAATAGCGGAAGGGCATGTGATAATAGCAGGAGACTTCAATATGTCCCCACGAGCCCCTCTAGATAGACTAAGAAGGGTGTTGACGCAGAAGATAAATAAGAAAGACAAGCTGGAAAGTAAAGTATTTAAATCTATCATGCGCAATCTAGCAGTCAGAGACATATGGAGGGTGCAAAACCCTGACAGTAAAAACTATACATGCTATTCTAAAACAACTAAATCCTTATCATGTTAATTAACGACAGTCTTTATAACAGGGGGGTCAAAGCACAAATCTCAGAAATTCTGATATCCGATCATGCACCAATCACACTGAATATTCCAGATCTGAAAGCTGGTCTCAGAAGGCAAGGGTTCTTTTTTCTTAAATATCTTATTAAGAATGCAAAGTTCAGAGATTGGCTTAAGGTAAGGTGGGAGGATTATCTTCAAAATAATAAAGAATCAGTTACTAGCCCAGTGACCCTGTGGGAGGCAGCAAAAGCGGTACTGAGGGGAGATATAATTGCATACACTGCAAATATCAAAAGGGAATCTCGCTTGAGAGAAAGACAGGTAACCGCTTCAGTAACCAATGCCTATAATAGATATTTGAATTTACCCTCCGATGAGAACTGGAGAAGATACATAAAAGCCAAAGAGGAGAGAGACACTTTTTTAACCCTCAATTCAACTCAAGCGGAATTATGATACCAATCCAACTTGTACAAGTTCGGAAACAAATCAGGCAAATTAATGGCTAAATTGGTAAAGAATTCAAGAGCCTCAAAAACAATTGAAGCAATACAATTTAATAGTAAACGGCTCACCTCCCCGGAGGAAATAACCAAATCTTTTTTTCAATATTACAAATCAACTTACGCGGCGAATCCGGTAAATACAGATATAAAAGAGAGATTTTGGGAAGACATTGATGTCACGAAAATATCTCCTGAATTTAACCTGACACTGAATGCTCCAATAATAGAGTTGGAAGTTAGTCAGGCAATTCAATCTTTGAAAGGGGAGAAAGCGCCGGGCCCCGATTCCCTACCAAATGAATTTTATAAAAGTTTGGATAAAGCAATCACTCCTCAGCTAACTATGCTTTTTAACTATCTGTTTCAATTGAACAACCAAATACCTGCTAGCTTTCTTGCATCATATACGATCCTTATACCTAAAGCTGGCAAAGATCCACAATGCAGAGAATCCTATAGACCTATCGCATTGTTGAACACGGATTATAAAATATTTGCTTCAATTTTGGCTAAAAGAATACAAGAAGGTCTAGCTGAGGTTATTCACAGTGATCAAGTGGGGTTTCTTTTAAAAAGGAGCTCGGCAGCTAAGATCAGACAACTCCTCTTGACTATTGACTACTTTAGAAACGGCAAAGGAAAGCCAGCTGAGGGTCTTATCGACGCAGCAATAATAGCGATTGACGCGGAGAAGGCGTTTGATCGAGTTAGCCATGATCACATTTTAACTACCCTGAAACAATACGGTTGTCAGGATAATTTTTTGAACTTAGCAAACAATTTATGCACTCAGGCATCAACAAAACTAGCCATGTATGGGCAAGAGTCAAAGAGCATTTGCTTAGAGCAGGGCACGAGGCAGGGCTGTCCGCTCTCCCCTCTTTTGTTAGATTTGGCAATCGAACCCCTTGCCATAAAAATCAGAAAACATATCGAAGGTATTAAAATCTATAATCATGAGTCGAAGGTGGCGTTATACGCGGAAGATTTGCTAGTATATGTCTCTAACACCTCCAGGAATATTCCAAAATTGCTCAATATAATCGAACAATTTGGCCAATTTGCAGGGTATAGAATGAACAAACAAAAAACAGAACTACTCTGGTTAAAAAAGACCGATACTTCATATTTAAATAACCCACTCAAGACAGTCATTGATTCATTTAGATATTTAGGGATCATAGTCTCGGCCAATCCCCATGAGTGGTACTCTTTAAATATCATTCCATCTATTGCACGCGCCATTACACTTATGAGAGATTGGGAAAATCTGCCTCTCTCTCTTGCTGGGCGTATTGCTCTATATAAAATGATAATTCTTCCAAAGATATCATATATTCTTCAAAATCTCCCGCTTTTCGTTAAGACACAAGATATCAAGAAACTTAACACGGCGCTTCGAAAATTCATATGGCAGTCAAGGAAACCTAGAATTTCCTTGCAGAGATTATATTTGGCGAAACAATTTGCTGGGTTGGCTCTTCCAAATTTATATTTGTACAATTTAGTTTTCTTAGGCCGACTGGCGGCAGACTGGGTAGCAGAAGCCGACTACTTCACGGATAACAGGTTAGAGAATAGTATAATCTATCCATTGAAGCCAGTATCGCTACTACACACTCCGATGCATTTAATACCTAAACAAGTGAAGAATTTTAAAACATTGTTTGTAATAATTCAGGCTTGGAAAAAGATCGGGGTACTAGCAGGAGTAAACACTAACATTCCCAAATACCAAACTTTTATTGGGAACCCAGAGTTTCAAGAGGGCTCACAAGCTCCACATTTGAAAAAATGGCATGAACAAGGGCTTAGATTTGTTGCACAGCTACATCATACAGAGTCAGGAATCATTAAATCTTTCCAAGAACTGAAATCAGAATTCAATCTTGGCAATCAAGATTTCTACGCCTATTTGCAAGCTAGGCATTACACTAGCCAATTATATGCCCAGTTTAACTGGAAATGGACCTGGGGGAGACTAGAGTCATGGCCAGCCTTGATCAAGGCAGGTCATTGCTCAATTTCTCCATGGTACTCATATCTTAATTCTCAGAAAGGCAGCGGTAATATAGAGAAACTAGCTCTAAAATGGTCAGACCATCTATCTATGAATATTGACAAGGAAGCACACATTATGAGATCACTCACGTTAATCTGTGACACTACTTTAGCTGAAACATGGAGAGAATCTCACACAAAGCTTCTATATCAGATATATTATACATCGGATAAAGCCTATAGATGGAATAATAACGATTTCAAGAAATGCCCAAAATGTAGCTTATTGGCCGCAGACCTGTTGCATATGGTGTGGTTGTGCCCAAAAATTAAACAATTTTGGCATAGAATAGAGTATTGGATATTTAAGGTGGTGAAAATTAAATCTTTCAAACTCACTCCCCTAACCATAATCTTCCTGTCAAGTAACAAGGATGATTTCAGAGATGCTAAAATATTAAATCTAGTTATTCTGGCCGCGAGAAATTTGATATTCAAAAAATGGAAAACCAGAGTTATTCCCACAATAAATGAGGTAAAGAATTACCTTAAAAGACAATACCGGGTAGAACAATTGGCCACAGACCTGAACTCAGAACGTGAAATTGTAGTTTTTTTTAGTAAATGGTCAAAATTTATCAAAACCTTTTCTGTAGCTGAAATAGAGTATATGATAACCCCATTCAAAGACTCTGAAATAGTCCTATTGGGTATTTGGTAACGGGGGGATGGCGTTTTGGGGGGGTGGGGGAGAGGGGGAGATCTTGTGCAAAGGAAGGAAGATCTTTTTTTTTTTTTTTTTTCTCTCACTTTTTCTGTTTTTGTTGTGTTATGTTTTTTATTATTTTTAGGTAAATAGGAAATGGTAGTACAACTGTACAATAATAAAAGTTTAAAGGGCCATTATACACTCATTTTTTCTTTGCATAAATGTTTTGTAGATGATCTATTTATATAGCCCATAAAGTTTTTTTTTTAAAAAAATATGTAATTTTGCTCATTTTTAAATAACATTGCTCTGATTTGCAGACTCCTAACCAAGCCCCAAAGTTTTATTTGAATACCGTCAGCTACCTTCTCCAGCTTGCTCCTGTTTGTGTAAAGGGTCTTTTCATATGCAAAAGAAGGGGGAGGGTCTTATTTCCCACTTGCAGTGGGCTTTCCAACTGCCTTTTCAACAGAGCTAAACTGAAAGCTTCTAAGTACATTTTTAAACCATTTTATACTGGATTTTTATATCAGTATCTGTGCATCTTATTCTTTATAGTAGTGTCTATTACATGCAGTTATATGAAAATTAGTGTATACTGTCCCTTTAAGTTTAAGACTATAGAAGCGATTATTGAGCTAAGAATGTTACTCACCTATTGTATATAAGTTAAAAATTTAGGAAGAACTTAATCTTCAACTTTTTCTTTACTCAAGGAAGACAGAATTGCTTTATGCTTTATTTTGTTGCAATGGGCTAATATTTATTTCTGAATGTTTTCTTTCATGTTGTTTTTTTCTTTATATTAGGAACAAGTTATTTGACAAATACCTGTTGGTTGAAATGTACTTTGTGCTATGATATAAATAAATGATTTAAAAAAATAAAAATAAAAAATAAATAAATAAATAAATTACCTACAATTAAATAAACTAAACTAAATTACAAAAATAAAAACACTAAATTACATCAAATAAAAAATGTATACAATAATTTTAAACTAATTACACCTACTCTAAGCCCCCTAATAAAATAAAAAAGCCCCCCCCCCCCAAATAATAAAGGTCCCTACCCTATTCTAAATTAAAAAGTAACCAGCTCTTTTACCAGCCCTTAAAAGGTCTTTTTGCAGGGCATGAGCTCTTTTGCCTGTAAAAAAAAAATACAACCCCCCCAACATTAAAACCCACCACCCACATACCCCTACTCTAACCCAAACCCCCCTTAAATAAACCTAACACTACTCCCCTGAAGATCTCCCTACCTTGAGTCGTGTTCACCCAGCCGGGCCGAAGTCATCATCCGATGGGGCAGAAGAGGACATCCAGACCGGCAGACATCTTCATCCAAGCGGCATCTTCTATCTTCATCCATCCGGAGCGGAGCCATCTTCTTCCAGCTGACGCGGATCCATCCTTCTTCACCGACGCCTACTCGCCGAATGAAGGTTCCTTTAAATGACGTCATCTAAGATGGCGTCTTTCAAATTCCGATTGGCTGATAGGATTCTATCAGCCAATCGGAATTAAGGTAGGAAAAATCTGATTGGCTGATTGAATCAGCCAATCAGATTCAAGTTCTATCCGATTGGTTGATCCAATCAGCCAATCACATTGAGCTTGCATTCTATTGGCTGATCAGAAAAGCCAATAGAATGCAAGCTCAATCTGATTGGCTGATTGGATCAGCCAATCGGATTGAACTTGAATCTGATTGGCTGATTCAATCAGCCAATCAGATTTTTCCTACCTTAATTCAATCAGCCAATCAGTTTTTTCCTACCTTAATTCCGATTGGCTGATAGAATCCTCCATCTTGGATGACGTCATTTAAAGGAACCTTCATTCGGCGAGTAGGCGTCGGTGAAGAAGGATGGATCCGCGTCGGCTGAAAGAAGATGGCTCCGCTCCGGATGGATGAAGATAGAAGATGCCGCTTGGATGAAAATGTCTGCCCGTCCGGATGTCCTTTTCTGCCCGGATAGGATGAAGACTTCTGCCGGTCTGGATGTCCTCTTCTGCCCCTTTGGATGAAGACTTCGGCCCGGCTGGGTGAACACGACTCAAGGTAGGGAGATCTTCAGGGGGGTAGCGTTAGGTTTATTTAAGGGGGGTTTGGGTTAGAGTAGGGGTATGTGGTGGTGGGTTTTAATGTTGGGGGGGTTGTATTTTTTTTACAGGCAAAAGAGCTGATTACTTTGGGGCATGCCCCGCAAAAAGCCCTTTTAAGGGCTGGTAAAAGAGCTGGTTACTTTTTAATTTAGAATAGGGTAGGGACCTTTATTATTTTGGGGGGCTTTTTTATTTTATTAGGGGGCTTAGGGTAGGTGTAATTAGTTTAAAATGCTTGTAATATTTTTTTATTTTATGTAATTTAGTGTTTGTTTGTTTTTTGTAATTTAGTTTAGTTTATTTAATTGTAGATAATTGTGGGTAATTTATTTAATTAATTTATTGATAGTGTAGTGTTAGGTTTAATTCTAACTTAGGTTAGGATTTATTTTACAGATAATTTTGTAATTATTTTAACTAGGTAGCTATTAAATAGTAAATAACTTTTTAATAGCTATTGTACCTAGTTAAAATAAATACAAAGTTGCCTGTAAAATAAATATAAATCCTAAAATAGATACAATATAATAATTTGTTATATTGTAGCTATATTAGGATTTATTTTACAGGTAAGTATTTAGCTTTAAATAGGAATACTTTATTTAATAAGAGTTAATTTATTTTGTTAGATTAAAATTATGTTTAACTTAGGGGGGTGTTAGGGTTAGACTTAGCTTTAGGGGTTAATACATTTATTAGAGTAGCGGCGAGGTCTGGTCGGCAGATTAGGGGTTAATACTTGAAGTTAGGTGCCGTCGATGTTAGGGAGGGCAGATTAGGGGTTAATAACATTTATTATAGTGTTTGTGAGACGGGAGTGCGGTGGTTTAGGGGTTAATACATTTATTAGAGTAGCGGCGAGGTCTGGTCGGCAGATTAGGGGTTAATACTTGAAGTTAGGTGTCGTCGATGTTAGGGAGGGCAGATTAGGAGTTAATAACATTTATTATAGTGTTTGTGAGACGGGAGTGCGGTGGTTTAGGGGTTAATACATTTATTATAGTGGTGGCGAGGTCCGGAAAGTGTAGTTAGGAGGCGGCGACGTTGGGGGGGGGGCAGATTAGGGGTTAATAAATATTATGTAGGTGTCGGCGGTGTTAGGGGCAGCAGATTAGGGGTTCATAGGGATAATGTAAGTGGCGGCGGTGTGCGGTCGGCAGATTAGGGGTTAAAAATATTTATTATAGTGG
Organism: Bombina bombina; assembly: GCF_027579735.1. Lineage (NCBI taxonomy): Eukaryota > Metazoa > Chordata > Amphibia > Anura > Bombinatoridae > Bombina > Bombina bombina. The sequence continues at coordinate 24,881,590 of NC_069502.1, forward strand.
CGGCGATGTGGGGGGACCTCAGTTTAGGGGTACATAGGTAGTTTATGGGTGTTAGTGTACTTTAGAGCACAGTAGTTAAGAGCTTTATAAACCGGCGTTAGCCCATAAAGCTCTTAACTACTGACATTTTTTGGCGTTAGGAGTCTTGTCGGTAGAGGGTGTACCGCTCACTTCAGCCAAGACTCTAAATACCAGCGTTAGGAAGATCCCATTTGAAAAGATAGGATACGCAATTGGCGTAAGGGGATCTGCGGTATGGAAAAGTTGCGGCTTGAAAGCGAGCAGTACACCTTTACCTACCTGACTCTAAATACCTGCGGGCGGCCAAAAGCAGCATTACGACTCCTTAACGCTGCTTTTGACGGCTATCGCAGAACTCTAAATCTAGGTGTAAATTATTCCTATTTAAAAATAAATACTTACCTATAAAATAAATTACATTGTAGCTATTTTAGGATTTATATTTTACAGGCAACTTTGCATTTATTTTAACTAGGTACAATAGCTATTAAATAGTTAATAACTATTTAATAGCTACCTAGTTAAAATAACTAGAAAATTACCTGTAAAATAAATCCTAGCCTAAGTTACAAATACACCTAACACTACACTATCATTAAATTAATTAAATTAACTACAATTAGCTAAACTAAAATACAATTAAATAAACTATTCTATAATACAAAAACAAACAAACACTAAATTACAAAAAATAAAAAAAATTACAAGAAGTTTAAGCTCTTTACACCTAATCTAAGCCCCCTAATAAAATAAAAAATCCCCCCAAAATAAAAAATGCCCTACCCTATTCTAAATTACAAAAGTAACCAGCTCTTTTACCAGCCCTTAAAAGGGCTTTTTGTGGGGCATTGCCCCAAAGTAATCAGCTCTTTTATCTGTAAAAAAATACACAACCCCCAACATTAAAACCCACCACCCACATACCCCTACTCTAACCCACCCAAACCCCCCTTAAAAAAACCTAACGCTAACCCACTGAAGATCTCCCTACCTTGAGTCGTCTTCACCAAACCGGGCCAAAATCTTCATCCAAGGTGCGCAGAGGAGGTCCTTCCTCCGGTAGAAGTCTTCATCCAGGCGGCGTCTTCAATCTTCATCCATCCGGAGCGGAGAGGAGCCATCTTCAAAGGAGCCGACGCGGAGCCATCCTCTTCAACCGACGACTGAATGACGAATGAAGGTTCCTTTAAGGGACGTCATCCAAGATGGAGTCCCTTCATTTCCGATTGGCTGATAGGATTCTATCAGCCAATCGGAATTAAGGTAGGAAAAATCTGATTGGCTGATCCAATCAGCCAATCAGATTGAAGTTCAATCCGATTTACTGATCCAATCAGCCAATCGTATTGAGCTTGCATTCTATTGGCTGTCCCAATCAGCCAATAGAATGCAAGCTCAATACGATTGGCTGATTGCATCAGCCAATCGGATTGAACTTCAATCTGATTGGCTGATTGAATCAGCCAATCAGATTTTTCCTACCTTAATTCCGATTGTAAAATAAATATAAATCCTAAAATAGCTACAATGTAATTATTAGTTATATTGTAGCTATATTAGGGTTTATTTTATAGGTAAGTATTTAGTTTTAAATAGGAATAATTTATTAATGATAGGAATATTATTTAGTTTAATTTAAATTATATTTAAGTTAGTGGGTGTTATGGTTAGGTTTAGACATAGGTTTAGAGGTTAATAACTTTATTATAGTAGCGGCGAAATTAGGGGTTAATAATTGTAGGTAGGTGGCGGCGATGTTAGGGAAGGCAAATTAGGGGTTAATAAAATGTATTATAGCGTTTGCGAGGCGGGAGTGCGGCGGTTTAGGGGTTAATACATTTATTATAGTGGCGGCG